>NW_003302551.1:4386406-4696556 GCF_000004255.2 Arabidopsis lyrata subsp. lyrata
TTTAGCGCCAAAAAAATTGCGGAATCAGCTTTTCCCGCAAAAAAAAATTTTTGGCGGGAAATTTTTTTGGCGGGAAAAAATTTTACGGAAAAATTTTACAAGGTATTTTAAAGGTTTTACAAGTTTTTACAAGTGTTTTGGCGGGAAAAATTGCGGGATCACTTTTCCCGCCAAAAATATTTTGTATTTTGTGGACCTAATTTTGTTATATTTCCTTATATATTTTTGATATCTTTTATTAAAAGAAGGGTAATTTAGTCATTTTGTACATAAAAAGGGGTATTTTTAAAAATGGACAGCCAAAGAGGGCATTTTTGAAAAGGGTATTGAAAAAGGGGCATTTTTGTGAGTCTCCCTATTCATAGACCACATAATCAAAAATACTTGAAAATATATAAAAATAGTAAAAATACTCGAAAATACTCAAAAATAACCAAAAATATCCAAAAATACCCAAAAATAACCGAAATATCCGAAAATATTCAAAGTAAAATAACCGAATGGATACTAAATTTTAAAACCGAAAAAGCCGGAACCGAACCGAAACCGAACCAAAATTTCAAAATACCCTAATGGATACTAAATTTTAGAATCTAAAGAACCGAAACCGAATAGAACCGAACCGATAACCGATCGGATAACGAACGTCTAGGACTAATTATTATTACCTTGTTTTTTTAGTTAGTCTTAAGGGCTTGATTGGTTATCCCGCTAGCACCCTCCTAGCGGTTGCTAGCGGTCGGTTGCGGTTGTTAGCGGTTGGTACCAATCATAGAAACCGCTCCGTCATGCTTCGAACCGCTCGAAATCGCTGAATTTCAAAACCTCCTTCCCGCAAGCGTTTGCGGTTGCGGGCGGTAGCGGTTGGATTAAAAAAAAAAATTAAACATTTACTAATAATTATTATAATATATATTAATTATATATATATATCTTTCATCTTTGTATCACTTTGTATCACGTTCTCATCAGAAACCCTAATAATATTTTGAAACTCTATCCTCTCAATGTTTTCCATCCAAACTGATGAAAATTAATAACCAAATGTAAGTATCATATATCTTTTTATTCATTCATCACCTCATGTGTAACTTTTTGAATATTTTTCATGGCATCGTTTTTTTTTATTTTCATTACGTATTGCTTAGCTTTTTGATTGAATATATGTTTCGATTTGTTTTCTCGAATAGAAACTCACTTGCTTTTTGATTGAATTCAACGTTATTTACAGTTTTTCCCATTACTTGATGCAATTTTTGATGTTAAACCAGATGCATAAAGTACTATCTTGTTACAAAATTTCTTTATTTTTGAATAATTATTTAGTACTTTATTTATGGTTTTAATTATTAAGCATGTTTAATTTTTCTAATATTATCATCATAATATATTGGTGTTTTTATTTCTTTTTTTTTGAAATATTTTTTATTTATTTTGGTCATTTTTTTATTTAACTGCTATCGCACCCGCTGGTTTACCAGTCATAAAACTCCCGCAAACGCACTAATTTTCAAACGCTAAACCAGTCGTTCAAAACGCTTGATAACGCTTAAAGCCGCAACCGCCCGCTTTCGCAAACTCCCGCAACCGCAACCGCAACCGCTGCGTTTAAACCAGTCAGGCCCTAAGTTAATTGTTTTTGTTTTGAATTGGGCTAAAGTAAATATAGCCCAAAATGGGCCTAGAAACATCTAAAACCGCGTTTCGTCTATAAAAAATTATTTTTTCCACTCCAAATAAAGAAAACTTAAAATTGACAACCAAAAGAAAAATCCAACTTGGACGCTGGCTTCGTCTCTAAGTCAGCCCCAACCTCTATATATATACATAATCAAGAACACAAGACATAACAACAACAAGAACATACGAATAAGAAGAGAAGCTATGGCAGGAGGAACAGAAGCGTTTCCTGATCTTGGAGAGCATTGCCAAAACCTTGATTGCAAATTACTCGATTTTCTCCCTTTTACTTGTGACGGCTGCAAATTGGTAAGCATTTTTTCTCAGAGAGTTTCAATCTTTTTCTACAATTGAATGTTTCTTGATTTAAGAATCTTGTGTGTGAAGGTGTTTTGTTTGGAGCATAGATCATACAAGTCACATAGTTGTCCGAACTCCGATCACGGAAGCAGAACTGTTTCCATCTGTGAAACATGTTCTTTAGCTATCGAAACAACTGGTTTTGATGAAGAAGGAATCAAATCTTTGCTTGAGAAACACGAAAGATCCGGAGATTGTGACCCGAACAAGAAAAAGAAACCAATATGTCCTGTAAAACGTTGCAAAGAGGTTCTGACTTTTGCAAATAACCTTACTTGCAAAGATTGTGGAATCAAGTTCTGTTTAAAACACCGGTTTCCGACAGATCATGTATGTAACAAGAAAACCATAACTACCGCAAGAACAAGCTCGAGGTGGAACGAGAGGTTTATGGAAGCTTTAAGTTTGAGAAATGAGAAAGGATGTGGAAGAGGAAGCTCTGTTTCATCAAGATCTCCACCATCAGTTAGATCCTTTTAGTTTCTTCTCTTGTAACAACAGTTTGCATCAACCAAATCTTTCTTTACGTTCTCATGTATTTTCCATTGTTTGCAAAAAGAAGATCATACAATTATTATTGGTATTTTTTAGTATAACAAGATGTGTTGAGGTCTATAATGGCAACCCTTTCTGATGAACAAAAACCGATAAAACACAAGCATATACGAGTTTCTACCACCGCGAAGATATATTCGTATCGTTTATAGCACATATTTCCCAATGAATTATCCAATCAACTTCTATCTGAATACTAATGATTTGGTAAAGCAGATTCAGCTTTGATTCTTGATACAATAACTTCTTTCCGATAAAGCATGTGAGCCTGCTAGATTCTCTACTATGCAATCACAACACAAGAAGAAACATAAATCTTTTTCTATATAAAAAACAAGAAAATTGCTTACTTATGTAGCAAGAAAGGTAAAGAGTTGGAAAACAAGGCCAATTCCAAATCTGATTGCTCGAGTAATTACCCGATACACTTAACCGCAAGGTAGTATATACGGGGTCGATCCACAAGAACCAATGGTACACTAAAGATTTTCGAGACTCGTTCTTAGCTAAAGCGGAAAGGTTGTTTGTTTGGTTTTCAGATTTTAAAATAAAAATGCAAATTAATTAAACGATTTAACTTCAAGACTTAAAGACATTGGGCTATAGGGTATTTAGAGATTAACGAATAATGAAAACATGAGACAAGGAATTCAACAATTAAGCACCGTTCTTGAACATGAACACATTTAGACTAATTCTCTTTCAAGACATTAATCACTAAATTTAACTACTCGATTACTAAACTTTCGCATGCAATCTCCTAGTCAAATTCGCATTACCAAACAAGTTCATTTAGTTCACAATGCGTCCTAACTTCAACTTTCGTTGGCTAGAAATACATTGCTCAATTCACATTCTTTTAGGCATTCTATCGAACACTTTTGATGCATAGAAAAACCTAGAATCTACAACAGGGTGATCAATCCTATTCTAGCATTAAGAACATGTGAATCAAAGAACCTGGAGAATGAGAATTCCAAACAACAATCAATCCATCAATCCATTGAATCTCCTATTAGAACCCTAGAACCCAATAGGAGAACTACTCACACATAGAAAAAGAGATAACAAAAATCAATGAAGAAAACATGATGAAATTGTAGAAATAACAAGATAGGGTTTAGAAATCTTCTCCAAGTGTCAAGAGGATGGATTCCTTTGGCCAAAGTTGTTTACAAACCAAAGAACCAAGTTTAGAACTGAAAAATATCAAAGATAATGTGTAAAGAGTCGAGCATAGGGTTTTAAAACAATAGGAAACGAGCCGGGTCGGATCTGGAGTGAATCGGGTCAATTCTGGGTCAAAAGTACGTCTGGAGAAGGGATCGATCGATCCGGTGGGTGGATCGATCGATCTGGATCTTCTGGTCTCCAACTCCGCAACTGCTTCAAATGCTCGGCAGAATGACCTGTCTTCACTAATTTGGGTATAACTCTTGAATGCACCGTTAGATTTCCTTAAAACCACTTGTAAACTCAAGATAACATCTTCATATAACTTGTGTCAAAAATGCAGAAAGATCTAACGGAGGGAAGTATTCCATCTGAGGCAAAACGTCTGACACTTCTAAACGAAACTGCATCTCCAAAAGTGTGTTTATATCCCAAAACAGCTCGTTTTCCTCCGAAGCAACCTAAAACCTGTAGAGACTCGATAAATGACTAAAAGACTCTAAAAACACACTTTGACTCGATAAAACATATGATGTAAGAAAGAAAACAAAGACTCAAAACCGATAAAAACACAACATATCAAAATCCATTGTTACTTCATCTCTCTTGGTTCATTATCTATCCCCAACCCTTCATTGGGAGGTTTGTTCTGCACAGCTTGAGACCAAACAAAATTGGATAAACCGGGATTAGCATATGGACGATAACCAGGATCCTTCCTCTACATCCCCCAGTACTATCACGTTTTCATGTTTGCCCATTTGATTTAGGGTTCTAGAACAACCAGATAGAGCCATAAGCAAGTAATCTGAATTGAAAATCGCCCCCTTAGTCCCAGTCCGGAGACAGATCTCAAGAACGGATAATTATGGTGTTTTTCCAATCAAAGGATTCAAAAACAGAGATCCAAGTTTTTTTTTTTTTTTTTTGGGTCGGGAAACATTTTTATGATAAGCTCAAAAGGGAATTATCCATTGGAATGAGATTTATTTTTAGATATACAATAGAACCTCTATAAATTAATATTCGATAAATTAATAAACATGTTAAAATAATAAATTTTGTCGGTCCCGAGTAGGGACAGTGTAAAAATTAAGCATATTCGATAAGATAATAAGATAATAATTTTTTTGAAATCTCTATGTAAAAGTATGGTCCCAATAATATCATAAATTAATAATTATATAAATAGTATATATATATATATATAAATAGAATATACTAATGCATGATATAGTTATTTTTCTAAGATATTAAATCTTTGTTAGAGATTGTCTCTAACTTTTATTGTATAAAACAATTGTTTTGTGCCTTTAAAATAAAGTGTTGTATTATATTTTATAGGGAGACTCACAAAAATGCCACTTTTTCAATACCCCTTTTCAAAAATGCCCCATTTGGCTGTCCATTTTTAAAAATACATTTTTTTATGTACAAAATGACTAAATTACCTTTATTTTAATAAAAGATATCACAAATATATAAGGAAAACATGAGAATGTGCACACATCAAAATTACAAATTTGATTTTGTAAAAACTTGTAAAACCTTTAAAATACCTTGTAAAATTTTCCCGTAAAAATTTTTCCCGCCAAAAAATTTTCCCGCCAAAAATTTTGCGGGAAAAGTGATTCCGCAATTTTTTTGGCGTTAAATTTTTGGCGGGAAAAATTTACAAGGTATTTTTAAAGTTTTTTACAGGGTATTTATAAAGTTTTACAATGTATTTTAAAAGGTTTTACAACGTATTTATAAGATATTTATAAGATATTATAAGATTTTACAAGCTATTTTATAATGTTTTACAAGTTATAAGGTTTTACAAGTTTTTTATAAGGTTTTACAAGTTTTTTATAAGGTTTTACAAGTTATAAATACCTTATAAAACCTTATAAGTACCTTGTAAAACCTTTTAAAATACATTGTAAAACCTTACAAAACACTTTTAAATACTCTGTAAAACCTTTAAAATACCTTGTAAACTAGGATCGGACCCGCGGTCCACCGCGGGAGAATATTGGTTTACATACGTTGATTTTAATAGTGTGTGTTTTAAGTTGAGCGAATCGGGTAGTGTACTTATAAATATTCATAATAACGAATTGTAGAGAAAATGTTAAATTGTTTATAATTAAACCGATCATATTAATTATGATTAAAAATAGAATTTTATGTTTTAGAATTCTAAAATTAGATAATTCATAGGAATTAGAGCAGTAAAAATAAGTCAAAAATCGTGGGTCGAGCCTAAATCATCTCACTATGGGGCATATTTGTGAAAATATATTAAACCCGTAAATAAACAGGCCTCACGGATTGATTCGCAGTAGATCATAGGTTTTAATCGGTTTTCGTCCGCGGGTTGGCGGATCAGCCCGCATGTTAGTATTTATTGATAAAAGTATAATTTATTCAACATTTGGTAATTTAAAAACTTTTTATAAATGAAATTATAATATTTATAAATATAATGAGATATAAAATTATTTCCTCTAATTTTTTTTTATTTATTTATTTTAGTAGTATTTTAAATTTTCATTACTTTATAATTATTTAAACAAAATCCACGGACAATCCCGCAAATCAGCATACATTCGCGGGACGGATTTGTGTTTCATATATGCTATCTGCGGGTCATGTGGACCAACTAACCATATGTCAAAATATATTTTGCCTATCACCAAACGGGCTTAACAGGACGAATCAACTCGCTTTGACAGCTCTAGTGGAAATATTATTTAGTCATAGAACAAAATAGAGTTTGGACATAGGAATAATAGAATCTATATCCTATTTCTTAGATGAGAGATTGAAACTTTGAAAAGTGAAATATAACGATTAAAAATTAATTATTATTTTTCATGATTCGCAAAATTTAATAAATATTTATCATCTTGTTGAATAATTCTAAAAATCATATTCAAGAAATCTTTATAATTTTAAAATTAAACTTCTTTGGTAAGCTATCAGTATGAAAATACCATAATTTCGTTTAATTTAATTAAATTAAAATTAGTTACATGGATTTCATATCTATTTAATTTATACGACCAAAATAAAAATATCTATTTAATTTATAAAATAGATGGGTTAGTTGTGATAAATTTTCTAGAAATATTTTGAAGCAAGTAAGATATCTTTCAATAAATGCTAATTGGCTAAAATAAGCAAAATTAATGACAAAACGTTGATTGTTATGGAATTAGTTCCAAAAATATATGAACAAATATATTATACGTAATTAATGTACAATATAGTATTGTTCGGAATATGCTTTTATAATTAGTTACCATAAATACAATCATATTTTATTTGATTTCAATATTTTAGTTCTATTTTTCATTATCTACATATACATTTTTACAGGGGATTTTTGCAAAAAGTCTTTTGGATCCGGGTTTTATCCGGGATTAACTATATTCGGATCTAGGATAAGGATTTTTAGGAATGTTGTCTTAAAACCACATTAATTCTTAATTAACACCTAAATTGGAAATATATATAATATATCTAAACTAACCATATTTGTTAATTACCTTAACTACTTCTAACAATAATTATTTAACTATTTATTTCTATATAGAAAGAATATGTGATTAAAATAAATATTTTGTAAAATATTGATTTGGGAAAAAATTGTTCTTACAAAAATAATTTGTTTTGTTATAAAAATTAATATTTGTTATTTGTAATTAAATTACATAAATAATAATAATAATTTGTCTACACCATCAAATGAAAATAGTTAGTTATTTAATTTTTTTTATTTAATATTACGTAATTTTAAAAAAATAAATTCAACAATATAATGTCAATGGGTTTAATTCTTAAGATTTGAAAATATTAAAAAAGATACTAACCAAAAATTATCTATCCTAATTTGTTTCTAACAATTTGGATACAAATATTTCAAATCTTTCGAAAATTTAATGTGATCACATTTGTTACTAAAATCTCGATTATATTCCTAAAATCTCGAGAAGATCTTCCTTTAAATCCGCAAATTATAATTTTTGAATTAAATAAACTAACAATACGAATATTCCTAATATATTCGAGTACTAATAATCATTATTATAGTATATTCCTTATCTAAATACTAAATCTTTTATTTTTAATTCTAATCAAAATTTATGAAATCGGAAATCAATCATGATTTCTTAAACATCCTTAAATTTCGAAATAATCAACAATTCGAATATGCTGAAAAATCATAACGAAATATCTTTATTTACTTAAATGTTTTAGTAATCGTTATAGCAAAAAAATCAATTCCAGCGCTATTGGTTCTTTAAACTTTTTGATTTACATAGATATTTTGTATTCCATAATTAACTCATTAAAATCTTTGATTTAAATAACTACAATGTGAAAATTAGTATATGTAATAAATATAACATATAATATTTACGAGATTTTCATATACTTGATCCCCAACCCAAATTGGCGAATATATTATTTCTCATAAAATATCTTTAAAAGATTTTTTTGTTTCGTTTAGATATTATTCAACGAACTTCCTAAAACAAATGGAAATATCTTTAATTAGCTTTCCTCATTCATAAATCTCACCATGCATATAGACGTTATTCAGTTGATAATACAAAATCGAATATATTAGGAATCAAATATATAATTTTCGAATATTTGCAAAATTGTTTTAATTTGTAGGTCAAACCTAAACTTCTCGAGTACTTTTCATTCATCTATATAAAGAAGATCTTTTCAACCACTGATCCACAATACTAAACATCCACAATACTAAACGTTTTCGTAATAGAGATTTATATGGCTTCTTTTAAACAATTTCTTAGTATATTTTATATTTCACGTTTGTTTTCTTTTAAAAAATTAATTGTCACCTACTTTTCTTATGTTGCAGCTTTCGATTTTAAGATCTTGGAAACTATGAACATCATCATCTCCGTCTCCAAAGAAACTATCAAATAAGGTATGCATTAAAAGGTTAGTTAGTCCTTCTTCTTATCTTCAGATACAAATTTTTTAATGTCCAGTATTTTTTTACATTTTCAGAATTTCATGTTTCCTCATAATGATTGTAAATGATTTTCTTTTATAGGCTAACATAACAAGTCCATTCTATTAATTCATTTTCTTTAACGAAAAAAGGAAACGAATTTGTTAATAAAATAAAGTTCTTATTCTTAATTTTCATTATTCTAATGTTATGTATTTTAATTGTTTTTATGATATATACTTTTACAAAAACCTGTGGATCCGTGTTTTGGTTGGTAAGTGTAATTTTTCTAATCTTTTAAAACCTTTTATAACAATTACATGTTTTATATGGTTAAAAATCACATCATATATATTTTATTTTCTTATCCAATGTATTTCATGTTTAATGTTTTCTAATACTTTTTTTATGTATATTTTGGTTTTGACTAATTTTATATATAAGTTCTTAATTTAATCTATTAAAGTTTCCAAAGAAAACATTTTAAATATAAGTTCTTAATTTAATCTATTAAACTTTATTAAAAGTAAAATATTATATTTATTTAAACTTTTTAAAAAGTTTAATTTTATAAAACGTTGTAAATATTTATAATATTAGGAATTTTATAAAGTTTCAAATATTAAATAGTTGAATTTAATAATAATTTATAAGAAATTTAAACATTATAAATATTTACAAAAGATACGGGACGATATATTACGGGTGAAATCCTAGATATAACAATCAAAATACTATTATGAATTTTGGGTCGATATTAAATGAAGTTTCAAATATTAGAAATCTTTGAATTTTATTGGAAAATGACAAAATGATGTAGATTGGACGGGACAGAGTTATATGGTCGTGGAGGAGTTTGTGGTCGATATTAATACAATATGATATACTACGGGTAAAATCCTATAATTAACAATCAAAATATAACTATACAATTTTAAACACTAAACAAAACTAAACAAATAATATTAACAAAACAAATAAAACTTCAAATTTTAAATCTTTTGTTATAAATATCGTCATACAGTGTACCATACATTTAAATCAAATAAAACAATAGCATATATGTATAGATCATCTTAAAAAAAAAAAATTATTATTATTTAATAAAATTATAGACCCACGGTGTACCGCGGGTTAATATCTAGTTAAATATTAATTAGAAATCATATTCCAAACAAAATTCAAAGATCCGATTTCAGAATTTTGGGTCAATTTTCTGATTTTGACCCGACCCATTTGAATTTGTACTTCTCTTTTAATAGTATAGAGATTTTTCCGGCCAAAAATTTTCCCGCCAAAAAATTGCGGAATCACTTTTCCCGGAAAAAAAAAAATTTTGCGGAAAAATTGCGGGATCACTTTTCCCGCCAAAAAAATATTTTGTATTTTGTGGACCTAATTTTGTTTCAAATATGGGTAAAATGGTCATTAAAAATTAAAAGAGGGCAAACTTAAAAATGGACTCTCAAAGGGGGCATTTTAGTAAAGGGATATTGAAAAACGGCCATTTTTAAAAATTTCTCTATTTTATAACTGTGTAATAAAAATAAATAATTTTTTCTATGAATTTTTATGAATATGCATAGTTTTCATTATAGGGAGACTCACAAAAATGCCCCTTTTTCAATTCCCCTTTTCAAAAATGCCCCTTTTAGCTGTCCATTTTTAAAAATACCCCCTTTTATGTACAAAATGGCTAAATTACCCTTCTTTTAATAAAAGATATCACAAATATATAAGGAAAACATGAGAATGTGTACATATCAAAATTACAAATTTGATCTTGTAAAACCTTTAAAATACCTTGTAAAATTTTCCCTTAAAAATTTTTCCCGCCAAAAAATTTTTTGCGGGAAAAGTGATTCCGCAATTTTTTTGGCGTTAAATTTTTGGCGGAAAAATTTACAAGGTATTTAAAAGATTTTTTACAGGGTATTTATAAGGTTTTACAATGTACTTTAAAAGGTTTTACAACGTATTTATAAGGTATTTATAAGATATTATAAGATTTTACAAGCTATTTTATAAGGTTTTACAAGTTTTTTATAAGGTTTTACAAGTTATAAATACCTTATAAAACCTTATAAGTACCTTGTAAAACCTTTTAAAATACATTGTAAAACCTTACAAAACACTTGTAAATACTCTGTAAAACCTTTAAAATACCTTGTAAATTTTTCCCGCCAAAAATTTTTTTTTGCGGGAGAGGTGATTCCGCAATTTTTTAAAGGTATTTTAAAGGTTTTACAAGTTTTTACAAGTGTTTTGGCGGGAAAATTGCGGGATCACTTTTCCCGCCAAAAAATATTTTGTATTTTGTGGACCTAATTTTGTTTCAAATAAGGGTAAAATGGTCATTAAAAATTAAAAGAGGGCAAACTTAAAAATGGACTCTCAAAAGGGGCATTTTTGAAAAGGGGTATTGAAAAGAGGGCATTTTTAACAATTTCTCAATAAGGTTAAAATATGAGAGATGAGGTCATTAATCATAAATTTGAATTTATGTATATCGTTCGTATATGTGAATTCCCTTATAATCTTTGTAACTTATAGCTGAAAAAAACTTTTTTCTAATATCAAATCCAAAGTCCATAATTTAAGATCTAAAACATTAATTTCATATTTTTTAGAAATTTAAAAATTAAACCAAATCTCTTTATAAATTGATAAATATTAATTTATATGATAAAATAATAAATATTAATTTATAAATAAATTAATATCACGATAAATTAATAAAATATCATGGTCCCAATATTATTAATTTATAGAGGTTTTACTGTATCATCTATGTTTATAATAGAAACTTTTAGGGAAAAAATCTGAAAAAATCGTCATCTATTTTTTGTTTTGGCCGTTTAATACCTGTGTTTTTAAATTTAGAATAAAAAAACATTATTTAATTTCGATTTCTTTTTAAAACTATCGTTTTTTAAAGCTTGGTAATTTCGAACCCGAGACTTAATGGTCGTTACTGGATGTAACAGAATTATTTAACGGTGTTAAATTTTAATCCTACGTGTTTATATAAATATATACTATCTGTTTGCATAATATTTTGTGATTGTTAATGTGGCATGGTGATTGCACGTTAGTCCTTAGATTTAAGGACCAGGTTACGAACTCTGCAGCCTCCTTCTCACTCGATCAAAAACCAACGACCAAGCAACTTCAAATTCCGGAGCTTTACACAGAGAATTGATAACATAATTAAACAGTGAAGGAGATAGCGTAAACCCAGGTTTCATCTCTGCCCATTTGAACACTGAGGGAAGCAACATCGGCGATGAACTTAACCGATCAAACAACACCAGAACCAACTCAACACTCGGTTCGATTCCGGTTTCGTCCAATCCAAAGCCGACTCGAGTCTCGAACCGTGAACAACATTAGGGTGTTCAATCTATGAAGAAGGAATTTGTGGTGAGGATTAGGGTTTAAGAAGAGGTTACGGCGGAAGGGGAGGTGAACACAAAAAGAAATTTAAAAAAATAAAAAATAAAAGGAGGTTGGGGAGTTCGAACTCAGGTTCTGATATTTACAAAACCGACGTTTCACCACCAGGCCACATTAACTAACGAATATTGTTTTGCAAACAGATGATATATATTTATATAAATACGTTGGGTTAAAATTAAGGCTGTTAAATAATTCCATTACGCCTAGTAACGACTGTTAAGTCTCGGGTTCGAAATTACCAAGTTTTAAAAAACGATAGTTTTAAAAGACAATCGAAATTAAATGAGGTATTTTTATTCCAAATTTAAAAACACAGGTATTAAACGGCCAAAAAAATAGATGACGGTTTTTTCGGGTTTTTTCCCGAAACTTTTAGAAGATAGTGTTCAATAGTTCGCCCTAACTTTCTCCCAGACACGAATACCAAGGTAGCCGCTAGCCTTGGAGGAGATGAGTTTCTTCCCTTGACGTTGCTCCTCCGGCAGCTTAGTTCTCTTATCGGTGTTGCATAGAAGGTGAGCTCTCTCGGGTGAGCCTCCTTTTCCGGCGAGCCTACTCCCTGAAATGACTCCTTTCCCTCTGTCTTTTTCGAGCCACTCTCATCCTTTCCCGAAGCTTTCGGTTTCTTTCCTCGATCTAAGACCTCCTACGGCACCTCCAACACAGCGTCCATCTCCGTCGACTCCGCCAGAACCGCCAGACCCACCAGATCTCCGAATCCGCGTCTTGTACGGTGTCTCTTATGCTCAGCCGCCACTGTCCGCCGTCTCCTCCTTGTTCTTTGCTCCTATTCCGTCTCCATTGTTAGATCTTTCTTCTCTGTGTGTATCTCCGGTGGCCGCTTTTTTGGGTCTACTCCAAGCAGCCATTAAAGTCTCTGCCAGTGACCGTCTTGGCGGGGACTTGCAGTCGTTTACTGCTCTGTGCAGCGGAGTCCAAACTCTATTGATTGTCCCCACCGCTATTCTCCCCTCTGTCCTCCCTGGAAGTCTTGTTGTCGTCATCTGCTTCCTCGCTTTCGCCGTGAACTCCTGGGATTGGTTTGGTTTGGTTCAGCCTTGCGTGTCCTTATGTGACAGGTATGTTGCCTTCCCGTGTGCTCCGACTAGTGTAGGCATCTCGTGGGCTGGATTCGTCATGAACTGCGTGTGCACATGGATTCAGACCGGCTCTCTTCCCAACGGGCAGCCCCGACCCTCATGGGCCCTCCTCTCCATCTACATGACGTCAGAAGGTTTGGTATCTGTGACCCTTTGCTATGGGTTGCATAGGCCTAGTAACAACCTTCTGTTAGTTCCCAATTACCTCAGTATGAGGATTTATCAGTTTCAAGTACCTCATTATGAGGATGTGTTCAAATTGGATCAAAACCTTGTTAGAATGGCTGTAATGTTTCCTAAGGGATGGCACTTTGTTATACAGCCTTTGGAGATTATTGTTTCTGGTTTTGGTTTTGATTTGAATAGCGCTGGTTCGAGAAAGAGCATTGGCGTCCTTTTTGTTGTTGATGGTTTGTGTGCAGGACTATGCTTCACGGAAGAGAACATATGTGTCATAAAGTCCCAACTAATCCAGCCACCACCTCAGAAGATGGAAGTGTTCTTGAGCTTCTCGGAGGCAGCATGGTTTTAATCCAAGATTTCCTGCGGGTTGGGCTGGAGTTTCAAGGACCCGTACTCAACGAAAAGATCCACTATGGATCTTTTTCAAGACCCTTTATGCTCTCTGTTCTCGTAGCGGAGGCACTTGCTCTCAGCTCTCAAAGCGGCTATCATGGCGGCTTTAGCATTGGGTGTATCAAGGCTGGCTTGTATTTCGGATTGTCAGGAGCTTGTTCTTATGTCCAATACCGGTGGCCATGCAAACGAACTAGATGGCATATTAGCGGATTTCGATCTCTTTCGTTCTATGTTTTTGTCTATGTTTGTTCATTTTGTTCCAAGGTCTAAAAACTATGGAGCTGAGGCTTTAGCAAGTGCTAGCCTATTATCTTGTATTCTTTCCTCCATCTGTGGAGTTTGAGTTTTTTTTTTTTTTTTGTCATCCGTAATTAAATAGTGCTCAAAAGAGTCATTCTTGTGAAATGTTGTTTACATAAGTGATATGAAGCGGTTCCGTACGAACTTTTCGTGCCAGATTATCCGCTTTTACATTTTCACAACGAGAAATTAAAGATAAAGAGAAGGTAGAGAACTCTTCCTTGTCGCTCTGGAATTCCTCCAGATACACTGAGAAGGCCGGCCATTCGGTTGGGGAAGACACCATCTTCACCAGGTCAGAACAGTCTATAAGGAATGCTACCTCTTGATTATCTGCACCAATCATACACTTCATCGCCCAAAGGAGGGCCTCGAATTCGGCATGTAGCGGAGATAGGCTTCTACGGAGGTTGGTAGCTCCCATTGTTGATGGCTCACCGTTTGATGGTGTACAAAACCACCCTATCCCGGAAAACTTGTCGCTGTCTTTCCAGGATCCATCCACAAAACAACGGTATCCTGTAAAATCCGAATCTAGGGACATCCCCCTCGTTTGAGGCCGATTTGGAAATTCCACTGAAGCCTGAGTTTCAGAATGAAGCTCCACTTGAGCTGAGTGCCACAGTTGTGCCTCTCTTTCCGCTAACCGTAAAACCTCTAACGGATCGTTATCCACATTTTCAAACAATTTTTCATTCCGTGCTTTCCAAATATACCAAATAATCCAAGGAAAAGCTATAGAATCAAACTCCGATGGTATTCTCCAAAATAAATGATCCAAGTTGCAAAAATAGAATCTGTGGGAAAAGTCCCCATAACCGTAGGAATCTGAGAAAGTGCCCAAACCTGTCTTGCTGGATGGCACTGAAAGAGTGTGTGATTGACTGTTTCCTCCAGTGCACCACATCTGGCACAACCAGTGTCACAATCAATTCCTCTTTTTCGTAAGTTCTCTGTAACCGGTACACAACCCATTAAGATTTGCCATAAAAAATGACGTATCCTAGGTGGACACTATACTTTCTAAGTATGAGCCTTTAACTTAATGAAATCTGGCCCAATGAAAGATGAGTTGGTCTCCACCAACCGTGCGGTATGATACCCCGACTTAACTGAATATTTGCCGGATTTTGTAAAATGCCAACCTAAGGTGTCCTCCTTGGTTGGCGCACCCACCGGTAGGGCACTTATTAACTCGACATCTTCCTGGTCAAAGACCGCTTTGAGGAGATCAATGTCCCAAAAATTAGATCGACAAATAAAAAAAAAAAAAAAAAAAAAAGAAAAAAAAAAAAAAAAAAGGGAACCGGAAAAAGAAAAATACAAAAGGGAAGATAAACGGTACAACAAAATGCAGCCCATTAAGGCCCACAACTGCATACGACAAAGATAAACATTATTTAGTAGAAGACAATGTTGAAGATAATGAAAATATTATTATGTTTTCATTTGATTTGCTAAATTGTAGAAAAAATAAAAGATCATTTTTATTTTATTTAGCGAATTAATAGTAAAATTAAATTGGTGTTTTTTTGTTTGTGTTGAAAAAAAGAGTAGTTAGAAAATTGATGAACACTAAGTGCATTACTTAAAAAGCATGATAATGAGTGGATTAATTTCGTAGTCTAAGCAGATTTTTGAGTTGAACCGTAATGTGTTACTAAAAGGAAAGTTGCTGGCACAAATCCGTGTGAAAGAATTGACCGACACCTTGTTAAAACCCATGTCGTTTCATTATTGATTTACATATTTTATTGTTTCCGCATATAAGCTTTGATAATCTATTCTTAGAAATATCATAATCAACATTAAGGATGAACATTGAGCGGGTATTCTGAATTTTGGTGATATCCATGATTCAACATTGCCTCAAAGAAGCTGATTGGTAAAGATTGTTATTCTAGTCTATATAAACTTCTGTAATTAGGACTTTGATTCCAAAAACTTTGAATATAGAGATTTTAATAGTAGAAATATTAAGACCGATTGGTAAAGATCCTGGATATAGAAATTGTAACTTTAAATAGTATCAATTATACAAGATTTAAATTCGGACGATGTTATAACGATAAATTTATGTATGAACATTGCATGTTTATCAAATTTCTTCATTTTGACATCAAGTTCAATTTTTGTTGTCTCTCTCTTTTATATAGAAAAATGGATCTCAAAGTAACACAAAAATCTATTGTCAATTAATTCAAATTTCTTTTTAATCAGTTCATCAATGATCAATTTCATGAGAAGTTTTATAAATGTGAGGAAGACCAAAGAAAAAAAAAAAACTTTTGGTTTTTATTTATTTTTGTTTCTAAAGTGAAGTTTAGTAGACTTTAAAAAAGTGAATGTAGCAAGAAGAAATAGAACAAACTGGGATGTGAAAAAAATTAGGAAATTTTGAAGATTTTTAAATAATTAAAGTGTGATTGGTAAAAATCAAACTCTACATACTTTTTAAAAAAATGAAAGCTTTAAGTTTTCACCAATCTACCTCAAACCAAAAACCTTCATGTGAAATTTCGCCGCTGGTGATGCTTAGGAAAACATTGTCGTCGCTGATGTAGAAAGCTTCAAGTCTTTTTTCCCTTTATTGTATATCCGCTACCTTCTGCAGAATTCCCGAATGTGAAGAAGTAAATATCCGCTTTGATTTGGTAAAACGGATTACGCTTTGATTCTTGATACAATAACATCTATATGATAAAGCATATGGAACATGCTAGATTCTCTACTCAGCAATCACAACAAGAACATTGCTTACTTATGTAGCAACAATAGTAAAAATTCGAGGAAGAGTTTTATAGTTTCTTACCTCTCTCTCAATAGAAAACGAGGGAAAATTCTAAATCCAATATTCACCCTCGAGAGCTTGATCAACAGAGTCAGCAATAACGAAAAGGATCAAAAAGATTTAAACCAGAAAATGCAAATAATACAAATGTTGAATCTGGATTATCACTTGCAAGAGAAAATTGATTTTTTTTTCTACTAGTGTTAATTTTGTATACTTTTTTCAGTTTTACGCCAGCGATTACATAAAAAATAAAGTATACAGTAAGATTGAAATCTACGACTAAAAGAACTACGATTACAAAAGAAAGCACAAGAAAAATAGAAACGATAACCAACCAACAAAGGCAAGAAGAAGAAACACCAATTCAAAACCGCGAACCTCATACATTTGTGTGATTGCAATAGCTCCAAAGAAATCGAGTAAGCATCGACATTGCCACGAGCGAACCCGACCCGAGGTCAGTCTTCAGACCTCAAAACAAACTGGTGCGTATAGCTTCTTCGAGGACTAACGCCAAAACAAAACTGCTAGAGTACACCTAAACACATCTGGGAGCATGGGAGCGTCTATGGACATCTATAGAAGCCACCATTCCTGATCGTGGAAGTGCAAGAACCATCTCCCATGGGTTGGAAAGAGCCACCTAAACCAAATCGTCATCTCTATTCGATCCCGAAAACCCTCACTGGAACTTCACGTGAAGCATACCTTGCCGATCAAAATGAAGCATGAACTTAAACAAACAAAAGCAACACATAAACCATCTCGCAACAAAGGCAAACAAAAAACAAAAAGGAGCTTAAGAGCAAAAGTGTTACACCATATGGATCATTATGTCAAGCTAATCCCTGTCACAACCAATTTGAATAATTCATCACTACTTAACTCAATTTCATCTACAAAGACATCAATTCAACATAAGTTTTTAACTAAATTCTCGTCTCAAAAGATTTTTTTACTAAATTAGTTTGAAATTCACATCTAAAGAAATTGAAGAAAGCATTTACTGTATTTACATTTGGATCGGAAAACAGAGCTGCATTGGAATGAGATTTTGTAAACCGAAAAGCAATCAAAACTACAAGAAACGGCTTCAAGATTCATGGAGATTGGTACAAACAATTTTTTTTAACTATATAGACTTAAATTTATACGTTTTAACTTCATATATATGGTTTTAAATATTCCTATGTTATTATATATAATTAAATGAATGTTTTTCTCTAGTTTTTATTTGTGATTTTACAATTTTTCTATAAATGTTTTGTCTAGTTTTGATTTATAATATCATATTTATAATATTTCATTTTATACCGTTTGAACCGTTTAAAATCGTCTAAATTCCGATTAGATGTTTTAGATACTAAGCTCTTATTCACCGTCTGTTTAGCATGCCTACCACCTCTTGAACAATAGGTGATATGTAGCCAAATCAATTTTTTTTTTTTTTAAGTTTCTCGACATACCATTATTTTCCGTAGAACGAAAGTGTTAAAAAAAAATTGTTGGGGATGGGCGGAACATACAATTTATTCACACAACTAAAAGTTACAACCGTAATAAAAATAATTTACACCGATCTTGTTTTTCTCATTGTGCTTACCGAATGTTTTGTGAATAATACACCCATTCACTAAAATCACAGAAAATTAATTCTACATAACTCCTGAAAATATATTGTAATTTTAGATGGGTCCCTTTATGGTCATTGCCTCATTGGGTGCTTCTCGTTAATTCGTCGTCATGGTAAATTAGTTAGGTACAACGTCGTCAGTTCATTTTTAGCTGAAGATATAGTATTAGCCAAGACACGTATCAAAATTATAAATATATTTTTCTATTTTTAAAAATATACCGTCGCCATCCAGAAAACTTTTTTCAAAGAACAAAGACCAATCTAGAATTCGTATCTGGTGAAATCTTAAACTAGACAAGACACGTATCCACGTGAATCTCAAGACATATAAAATTTCCATGACATTTGTATTTTAAAAATTATTGATTGTAGTATGAAATAGATAGTGATGAATTAGTTACAACTTTGCTTTTGATCCGTATAAAAATAGTGGAAACTAATTTTGACACATGTATTTTCTCCTAATATCGTTCTCTTTCTCGATAAATGGCTATATTTTTAATCAGTTAATTTCTTTCTTTCATTTTTTTTTTGAAAAGATCATTTAATTTCTTCATATCTCTTATTCCTAAAATTTCTAAGTATATATATTTTTTTCTAATATATATATAGGCATGCATTTTTTTCTTTCTGATTAGCCAACACATTATTTTCCAAAATAATATTATGTGTTGCCTTTCTAAAATTCAATTACACATCATTTATAATTTTATTTGTTTATTTATACTCATCTATACACCCACTTACTGTTTTTGTCTTATTAGTAGTTTTATATTATGACTCATCTTTTTTTGGGTGTATAAAATATATACAACTAACTCCATTAATTTCTTACATTAGGGAAAAAAGAAACTCCAATAATTACTCACGATGTTCAGGCTATAAATTAAACCGTTACACTTATACCATATTTACTTAACCAAACATGTTTGAAAAGGGGTTGATAAAAAAAGAAGAAACCATGTTTCAAGAGGAGAAGAGAAAGACAAACTATGGAGCAATTTGCTTGGTTTGCTTCTTTTGTTTCTTTTTTGCATTCCAATTCATGAAACTTGTAACAACACAACCTTCAACAACAACATCAACCATTTCCGTTATCGATAGCCCAATCTCCTCCCATAAGCTCTCTGATAGGAGAGAATTATGGAGAGTTAGTCCACCTTCTACCTATTGTCTCAAAATTGAATCTTTCAGAAAATTCGCCACTTCTCCAAACGCCGAGAAGTACGAATCCCGTCCTTTTCAATCCGGTGGATATAACTGGTAAGTATTCTTTTCCTTTTTTTTTACGGTTTTGCACATTTCTTTGCATCAAAAGTTCCAGAGACATATTTGATTGTAAGACTATATATATTCATTTGGAAACAGGACACTTATTGTCTATCCTAAAGGAAACGTTAAGGAAGGCGCTCCAGGTGATTGGGTTTCAATGTACGTCCAAATAGACAATTCAACACTCCTTAACTCTCCTAAAGAAGTTTACGCAGAAGTCAAATTCTTCATTTATAACCGGAAAGAGGACAAGTACTTCACATATCAAGGTACTAATCAAAATTTCATTGCAAGTTGTATACAAAAACACAAACGGCCATTTACATTTGCTTAAAATATTTACTGATAAAATAAATAATTTTCTTAAAAAATACAAATTTTAAAGTTTAAACTTATGGTTTTACATAATTTCAAATGCCAAAATTTGTATTTTATAACACACAATCTCAAACGCATGTCCTGGTAAACAGAGACGGATGCAAAGCGCTTTTTTCTGTTCAAACCGTATTGGGGATATGGTAACGTTAGATCCTACGGCGACGTGGCGAATCCCGATGCTGGTTGGCTTTTCGACGGTGACAATGTTTTATTTGGTGTCGACGTTTTTGTCACTGAAGTTTTTAACAAATGGGAAGTGTTCTCCTTCACTAAGAGTTTGCATAACCGCCTTTACAAATGGACGTTAACCAACTTCTCATTACTAGAGAAAGAGTACTATGTATCTGACAAGTTCGTGATCGGTGGGAGAAGCTGGTGAGTTCCTCATGAGTCATAACTTCTTAAGTAACAAACTGATTTAACTATTTACGAATTTTTTCTATATGCAATTCTTAGGGCTTTGAAAGTGTATCCAAGTGGCGATGGAGAAGGACAGGGTAACTCGTTGTCGTTATATGTTGTTGCGGTTGATATTAAGCCGTACGACAAGATTTACCTAAAAGCTAAGCTACGAATTATAAACCAGAGAGATTCTAAACATGTGGAGAAGAAAGGTAAATTATATTGAACCATAAAAGTGTGACTAATGTTACTTACTCTGTTAGTATTGTTCTTTAGAATTTAACCACCCTTTTGGTACTATCTTATTGACAGTCGAAAGCTGGTCGGATCAAGCAAACAGTTGGGGATTCCAGAAGTTTGTACCATTTGCTGATCTTAAGGATACTTCTAAAGGTCTTCTTGTGAATGATACATTGAAGATAGAGATTGAATTTGAAGATTTCTCTAACACAAAATACTTTCCAAGTTAAGTTTTGCATTATGTGATTAATCAGCGGAACCGGAGAGGTTGGAACAAGATTGCTCAGCCAAAGTCACACTCGTTGCGTTTTTCTTTTTAAGTGTTTTTGTGTCAATAATTGGAGGATCGGTCTTACTAAGGTTTAGGAGCCTATATATCTCCCACTTTTCATTATTCCTTTTGTACTTGTATCCTATTTAAATAAATGAAAACCTAGAATAAAAGCATTGACCGTGAAACAAAAAAGTTCTAAATTAAAATCTACTGAAAAAAGTTTGCCTTATGAGTCATTTGAAATAATAAAAGTGTCCCACCAAAGAAACATCATGTTCGGTTTAGGAGTACTCTCTTCTCGTCTGTTTTGTTTCTCTGTTTATGTAGTGTATGATACATAGAGATCTACAAAGCTAGTTGTATAGTCTATGTAAATTAAGTTAGGTAACCAATCCATACTCTTATTTCATTGTATCTTTAACAATCATCAATAAGCAAATCAAAATTACCAATATCAAAGACAACTCGTTCCTCTTAAGAAAGAACAATATTAGGAAATAAATAAGAAGCAAAGAAACTACTTTCCCCTTGCTCATGAAGGCTAGGTAGGGATCCGATGCAGCCAACGCGGGAGAACAAATGGGATAAAGTATCGGTCATAGTTGTGTTGAAAT
Source organism: Arabidopsis lyrata subsp. lyrata (assembly GCF_000004255.2). Classification (NCBI taxonomy): domain Eukaryota; kingdom Viridiplantae; phylum Streptophyta; class Magnoliopsida; order Brassicales; family Brassicaceae; genus Arabidopsis; species Arabidopsis lyrata. The sequence goes on from NW_003302551.1 coordinate 4,408,201, forward strand.
GGGTTCAGGTCTCCAGCAACGCTCAAAATGTTACCATGGCTGCTATGTGCCTATGTTCCAAGTTGTTGTGAATCCAAAGCTTTCCTTTTTGGAAGTTAGCAGATATTAAACATTTATGTATCTTGCTCCTCAAGTACATAGTAGTATCATCAAAAGGGTTTATAGCCAATTCCCCGCTTTTTAACCTCCATACACGGAACTTCTTATATATCTGAGTTTTCATTGAGAAGTTGTGCAAACTAAGAATAAACCTAAGAATAAGTAAGATATATAAATAGCCAGTAGTCTAATGGGTTTCTGTTTCATGTCGGCAAGGATTTCTTGTGTGACAAAAGGAAATAACTCATCGGTAAGAACTAAAAAAGAAGAAAAAAAGACGAATGTGTCCGAAAGACTCAAAATAAGTTGGGCTTATTTGCATAATCATGGGCCTTTTCATTGGCCCAATAAATTTAAAACCCTAATAGTGTGTGTGTGTTTTTTTTTTGGTATGAGCTCTATTAGGGTTTTAATCGACGCCTTCTTCGATTTTCTTCATAGACGACACACCATTGATAAAAATCTCCAAATTGTTCCCGTCGTAGAAAATTTTCTCGAGCTGATTTCCGATGACGATTGACAACGCGAGAGAAGAAAAGAAGATAAAAGGAGAGAAACGCAAGCACCAGGTGACTTAGAACACGTCCTCTTCCTTACTAATACAGTTTCTTCGTTTAACTTGAACAAATTATGCTTTCTTTGTAGCAGAATGATCAGGTTGATATGGAGATGTTAAAACTTCGAGAAGCTCTAGAGGGAAAACTTAGAAGCAATGATTCTACTGTTCCAAAGTCTGATAAAGCTCAAAAACGTCAGAAATCAGAAGACTCAGAAGATGAATTTTACAAACAAGTGAAACAAAAACAAGAAGCTAAAAGAGCTGCCAAAGCAGAGATCTATTCAAGGTTATAATAATAATAATAATAATAATAATAATAATAATAATAATTTATTACATTAACCTTTCTTTTTTCACAAACTTTGATACTAATTGTGTTAGTTTAGGAAACCACATTTGATCCCGTCATCGCCAGAACGTGTAGTTGGAAAACGTTTGATTTCAAATCAGGTTAGAATGTTTTCCAAAGCACACAATAAACATCATCTGTTTCTCTACCTAGCATCATAGTTTTAAGTTTTAACGTTCCTTTTTTTAATCTCCACCAAAATGTAGATAGCTAGTAACAGAGGATTGACCCGTAAACGCAATAAGGACCATAAAAACCCGAGAAAGAACTATCGGGTAAACGATCTTGGATCGCCAGTCTCTGCCCTTTGACCTGTTTATTTGCCTTAACTAAGATGTGTTTTGGGATTTTGATTTTTTGTTTTCAGGATAAGCACAAGAAAAAAGTCATTAATCACAGAGGACAAGTCAGATTAATCAGGACACAAACGGGTCCATATGCAGGAGAAACTCGCGGTATCAATCCCAACACAAGCCGCAGCATCCGAATCAAGAACTAACCTCCTCTTCATATTCCTCCAATTTCTCTTTTTTTTTTTTTTGTCGTCTAGATTTATTATTAATTGCAAATTATGAGAACTGTTACATAGACGATTCTACAACTAACAATTCCTTCCGACCCTTACTAGATTCACGACAGACTACACTTCCTTCTTCGTAATCTTGATGAATACCTTCAATGATCCACGACCTGGCGACACTTCTTTCTCTGCGTAGAATCCTGGCGAACGGCTATAATTGTACATCGCTGGAGATCTCTTGCACACTTGCCTCCATTAATCTGCAAATTTGTTAATAAATTGCAATACCTGGGACTTGAACCCCAGACTTTTTGGTGTAGAAGCATTAATCAACCCTTGGTCAACCAATGGGCCAAGGGGCTTCCACACTCCAATTTCTCTTTGCATGCTTTTTTTTTGTTATTACTTTTGTAAAACCTCTATAAATTAATAATACCGGGACTAATATATATTTTAAGAAAATTTGACCTCGCGATTTTGATTATTATCCATTTAAAGTAAAAGTAAGCATGAATGTATATGCAAGATTTACTACTACAAAATTTCTGATACACGTGTTGTTAAATATTAAAGGTAGTTTACTCAAACAACCTAGAAATCAAAAAAAAATTCCCCCATTGTCATAAATCTACCGGCTATTTGATGGCATACTTAATTTAGACGACATACTTTTGTGATTGAGTAATTAGCGTGATAGATTTTTATAATAGAGTAATGTTTTAACGCAAATTTTAATGACAGACTAATTTTCAGTGATGGTAGAGAAAACTTCTTATGGTGCACGGTAGATATTTATTTTTCATGGTAGATCTATGGAGGTAAATAGATTTAAATGACACAAATTTTTACATGGTAGCATACATACATACATTAATGTAGGAGAGTCAGTGTTTACTGTTTAGTGATGAGAGCTTTTCAGATGAAGATAGATTTAACGATATTGACAGATTTTATCTTCATTGTTGTGGTAGACTTTAGTGTGACTGAAATAGCAAAATATCATAGAGTTATCGAACAAGTTGTGAGCTTTCTGGCAAACGAAATTTGATTCGACCAGAGCTTTCACCTAGACAGTCGCCAAAACCAAAGTGAGATAATAGATTTTTATGTTAGGGTTTATCTTTCATTTTCCTTTTATAATTCCAATTATTTTTCTTCCTTTTAAGTACAATGGCATCAATTGTTAATACCACAAAAACAAAATGCTTAAAGGTCATTTTTAACTTTTAAAAGCTATTCTAGTCAACTTTTTCTTGGAGGTGCTATTAGAGTAAACCATAAACTTTTAAAAGTCATTTTAGGTAATTTATCAAGTTTAATGATAATAAATAAAACTTTGTAAAATTAGGCAAGTGTAATAGTCTTTTGACAAAGAAAGTACTATAATATAAAGCAAGAGAAAAAACTTAATTATTTTGGGTCAAACAATAAATATTACCTTCAAATATCTATAGCCATTAGTATAAAACCTTAGAATTCATGGAAGAGTTTTCAGATGTCAAACATGGCTAAAACACATATATGTCTTTCTTTAATCATCTTGTTATACATCATATCAGGTAATCTAATCATCAATTTGATATAACAATCAATATACCGATTAAAATTTTGATTTTTATATTGATTGTTATATATGTGTGTTTTTGATGATTTCAAAGTCTTTAGTTGATTGTACGATTTTCCAACCTTTTTAACAATTTCAGTTTTATTTCCATGTTTCTCCTACAGAAGGAAGTTTCATGAGAGTCAATGCACAGGTACATGTTTAAGACAACTCTTCAACGAAAACGAAACTTGAAAAGTAAACAAAAATAATTCTCATATAGTTTTATATCCTTTTGAGTTTGCTCCTACTTGCAGGGCCAAAAGGAATGGTGTGTAGCTAAGCCTAGCAGTTCAACCGAAGAACTTTTTAATAACTTAAACTATGCGTGTTCGATAATCGATTGTCAGATTATATCAAAAGGAGGTGCATGTTATTCTCTAGATAATCTCTATAATCTAGCTTCTGTCGCCATGAATCTTTATTACCAAGCTGCAGGAAGACACTATTGGAATTGCAATTTTGGAGGCTCTGGTCTCATTGCCATAACTGATCCTAGTGAGTTTTATCTATCTCTTTTTTCACTAAACAATTATCTTATATTTTTCTTTCGTCTGATCTTAAATCATTTTTATTTCCGACAGGCTATGGAAACTGCATATATGAATTTCGTAAGTAAAGCATAGAAAACTTCGTGATCTTATCTCTTACAAAACAAATAACTCTTTGTTCAGATATTTCATATATGATATCTAAACTTTGAATAATGGTTCTGTTTTTCTATTATCAAGTGTTTTTATTCCATTGTCCAAACCATCTTATTTAATAACAGTCCAATATGTACCTCTATGCTTAATTATATGTGGTCAATGTTGGTATGGGAATTAATTATCTCTTTAAGAAAAATAGTAGATATAACTGTTATATTTTAAGTCCAATTTCTGACTAATTCCAAACCAAATTTATCACTAAATTGATCAAAGAAAGTGTTCTGGATAATTAGCCTAAACTTAAGACAAGATCTTTCGGAGACTAATTCCAAAGAAAGGGAAGCATATGAATGATACTGGGAGAGGCAAATGGATAAAGTGATAGGGGAATAATCTCACAACAGACACATAGACAAAGAAACGAGAAAACTCGACTAACAGGATTCTCCTATCACGAGTTTTCGATTAACAGGATTCACCTAATCAATTGCCAAGGGCTTTAGAATACTCAACTGCATATGTGATACAAATTTGAAATAAAACATAAGATTATTCTTTTGGTTTTTTTTCTCTGTAATGTAGAGTGCAATACATAGAGATATATAGTTTCTGCAAATTAAGTCAGTTAAACCATTCCATACTTGGCATCTAGACGCAGAAATTAACGTCTTCCATGCTTATATTGTAGCCTTAACAAGGCAATAAAAGTAATTTGGTTATAACCAATATCTAAAGTAGCCACAAACCAGTTTTTTCCATTATAAGTAGACCAAATACTCAAAAACAAATCAAATAACAACATCCACAACTCAGTTCCTCTTGCATAAGAAAATAACAATAAATAAGAAACAATTAATGGAAATTTTTTGGCATGGGACCATGTATTTGGTTATGCGTAATTGTGTAACTCAAACTTTCATTATGAAATGAATATTTACATTCTTATCAAAAAAAAAAAAAAAAAAACAATGGATAGTCCTCTAACTGTGCTCATGAAGTCGAGATCCGATGCAGCCAACGTGGAAGAAAAAACAGGAGGTATGTGATATGCTGCCATTCTCCAGCAATGCAAACAATGCGACCATCACTGCTATGTTCCAAGTTGTTGTAAAGCTCAAATTTGCCTTTGTGCAAGTTAGTAGATACAAAACATTTGTGTATCCAGCTCCACATGTAAATTTTATTAGCATCAAAACGGTTTATAGCCAACGGAAAATATTTGAAACGGGGATTTGTAGAATCCTAAGAGATTTCAAATACTGGTTGCCATTTCCCACTCTTTAGCTTCCATACACATAACTTATCCTCTAGACCACCATCGTCTTTTGTTTCTAGGAAAATGTTCATATACCTTTTTTTTTTTTTTTTTTTTTGAAAATGTTCATATACATTAGTGATCCCTGAGAAGTTGTTGTGCAAAGTCTCTTGATTTTCACATCTTTTCCTATATCAGGGAAAAGTATAGCGCTGTATCTATCAGATTCCGTTTCAGTAGCGTAGAATAGAAATCATACACAACAATTTCTTCGCTTGTAGCCGAACGAGAAAAGGTTTCCGTTCAATCTAACGGGATTGCACGTCAATACCGCTCAACGGGATAGGATTTTGGAGAATGATGGACCTCCACAAGCTTGTCTCAGATGAATATATACTTAAGCTTAAATGTATCCATCAAAACAACTTTTTAACTTAAAACGAGGCCGTTTTCAATTTGTGTTACAAGTCCAGGTTCATATGGTCTATGACATAGACGATGATTAGGAGGTGGAGGAGGCATAGAAGGGATTTTGACACATTGTCTCTTGAAATTGGATTAGCCACATAGTTGCTGCTTAGATCCCTGCCGGAAGAAGTTAAACCGATCAAAATCAATCCAACATCAGTGTATGCCTCGACTGTAACCCCTCACATTCGTTGATGTCTCTCGAATATTTCGGTTATCAAGGAGATATAAGAGCCTAGAGTTCTTTTGTAGTCAAGTGGTACTTAATTGCTGACCGTTTCTGCTACGTTCCAATTCACTGTGAAGCACAACACTCCCAATTTGCAAGTCAATAGATAGGAAAGATTCTTGCATCTCGCTCCTTAGGTACATTGTATTACCATCAAAAGAGTTTATCGACAGTGAAAAAAAATCGAAATCGGTCTCGATAAATGCCGCACAGATTTCCGTTACTAGCTGCCATTCCTGGCTTATTAGCTTCCATACATTTAACTTATGCTCTACACTTCTTCCATCATCTTTGTCTATAGATACCACATTCATATACGTTAAACATCCTCCGGAAATTGTGCAAGATCTTTTGAAGTTCGGTTCTTTCTCCGAGTCAGGGAAAGGTATAAGTCGAAAATGTTTATCAGAACCATAGAAGTCATAAGTTATATATATATATTAACTTATTATTATATATCTTATTATAATATCTTATTACAATAACATCTTATTATATATATATTTTCATATAACATTTGCTGTGCTTATAATCTCTAGTGTATATTAAACAAAATTTCACCCTAAATTGTAGAAGAAAAACGCAAATGGACATTTTACATGTTCTAAAATGTTAGATGACAAACTGAATAATTTTTTCAAAACAAACTTTTGAATATGATTCAAACATACATGTAAGAATTTGCGTTGAAAATTGATAAAAATAGAAACATTGATGATTACATAACTTTAAACGCCAAAATTTGTGTTTAAAACATAGGTTATTTTGTCCACAGAGACAGATCCAAGGCGATTTTTTCTGTTCAAACCGTGTTTAATTTGGACAACCTCGAACTAAACCCTTCGATTAGATCTACAATCCTGATCATAATGCTTGTTATTATTTCGATGGTGACACTGTATTGTTCGGTGTGGACATTTTTGTTACTATAGTAAAAACAGGTAAAAATAAAAGTATATCAATCAACTACTCTCTGCTTAAATGTAATCTCCAAATGATGGTCCGTAGTTCTGCTCAATATATTATTTTGAGCTGTTTAGATTCATAGTATTTTATTTTTTACTCTTTGATTCTTGTGTCCTCAACGTTATTAGTGTCATTTATGCGTGAATCACATGTAGATATACAGTATTGTTCTTGCATACAGTGGATGCTAGTCTGCAAGTATTATATTAGTATCAAACTCCTAAATGACATAATGTCGTCCTTATAACTTGGAGCCTTAATATTATATATCACACAATAGATAGTTTTTTTTTTTTTTCTTGACAAATCACACAATATATTACTTAAACGACTGTAACATGTAATATGTGATATATATATATATATATATATATATATATATATATATATATATGTTAAGGATTCAAAGAGTAGACGAAACAAACAATAAAGTTAATTAAAATAACAAAAACAAGGGATATTTGGGGAAAATACATATATATATATATATATAAACATAGTCATTTTCTACGTTAGGGTATTTCATCTTTTTACAGCCCTCGTCTACAAACATATGTTGTGTGGTATAGAGCGGTTGGGTCCATTTCTTGTTGTTGGATAGCTAAAAGCTACATGTGTGCTTGTCGTTAATTCGTCTTCATGCTAAATTAGGTACAACTTATACATTTTAAAATAACCACGTGTTGAACTAATATTTTCTGGTTGATAATTCGTGAAATCTTATCTGGTCCCAATCCAATTTATACCGGCGTGAAATCTCAAGACACGTACATAACATTTTTATAACAATATCACTAGTATATCATCATTAAAAAATCCTTCACATAAATATATTTGGTGAAAAAGGAATTTTTTGCGATAAAGAACTCTTTACAGCAAACATAAAAAGCCAAAACTCAAAAGAAATGTTGGTACTCATCATACAAATATAACTAACTCACATTTTTGGTGTGTAGAAAAATATGTCTAACTTCCATTGGTTATCCAATCTTTTGCTTATAAATTACTAGATTGGCAATTTGAATATATTTTATCGTAGGAGAATAAAACTAATTTAAATTAAAACTTATTAGAGCATGTGTTTTTTAATAAACGAAGTGTAAAAGACAATAGTAAGATATTTTGTTAATTGACAACACCTCTGTTTGTTTTTTTTAGTTAAACTTTCTATATATGTATGTATTTTTTTTGTCTCACCTACTTAGATTAGAGCTAGGCAAAAAAATCGGAACCGAGTATCCGAACCGAAAACCAACCCAAAATATTTGATCTGAACCCAAACCCGAATCCGAATCCGAGAATTTAGATTTACTCTATTGGGTGCTAAACTCATATACCCGAAAACCTTAACCCGAACCCGATCTGAACCCGAATCCGAACCCGAAAATACCCGAATGTTTTATTCGAAAATCCAAAATTTTACCTAAACTTGAATTTTAACCCAAAGCCCAGATATTTGCCCGAAAACCCCGGTATTTACCCGAAAACCAGGGTATTTACCCGAAAATCTGAGAATTTATACGAACATTTATATAATAGGTATTTAGCGATTCATAAATCTATATCCGAATTGATCCGAACCCGAAAGGACCGGAACCGAAACCGAACCGAATTTTTTTATTTACCCTATTGGATCTTAAACTCCTCTACCCGAAAGATCCGTACTCGATCGGATTTTACCCAAACTTGACCCTCATACCTGAATGCCCAGCACTACTTAGATATATACCTAAATCTAGTGCATCGTCCTACCGCTTGGTTACCATTTTTTTGGTAAACTCATAATTATAGTTTTTAAATATATAGTGTTTTTCTTGCAACCAAGAAATATTATTATTCATTGCATTCATATATACTAAATAAATATATATTTATTACTCCCATCCCACATAAAATAATTAAGGTAAATTAATTTTAAAATATATAAAATGTAGAAGTAGTTATTTAAAATGTAGGCAAGTTAAAATGATATATGTTAATTGTCGACTTGAAAATGATACTCCATTAAAAATACAACATATCGTATTAATTATTGGTAATATAATTAATATAACATGTCGTACTCTAGTAAATAAATAAATATATATATATATAACATGTCGTACTCCAGTAAAAAGAAAACAAATTATAACATGTATTAATTATTGAAAATTGCTAACTTGAACATCATTAAAAATATATTCTTCAATCAGTACATGTTCTTCTTTACAAATTTAGTTAATTTATTTTAATTGTATGTAAATATTACCCAATTTTTCAGAAAATAAATTAATAAAAAAGGTAAGTTGTTCGAAGTAGATAAAGGGCCTGATTGGTAACAGTTGTAGCTTTACATTTTTTGATGTAGAAATATGACTGTAGGTTTATTTGCTGTGGCTATAGATTTTATTGCTGTAGTATTTTGGCTGTAGAATTTAAAATTATGGAAAGTTAAAAATTATGTGCTTTAGGAAAAAAGGCTTTCTACAGCCAAAAAAATGAATTAAGGAAATATTTTGGCAGTGAGAAAAAAAAGGAAAGCCAAAGCTTCTAAAGCTTGATTGGATGTATTTCAAATCTTTAGAAATTTTTTTGCTTTGTAAAGACTCTAAAGCACTTGCCAATCAGGCCCAAAGATTTGAAGCTATAGGGGATATACGATGAGGTGTCAATAATCGACTGTCCTTCGACTTTGGACCTTAAATATCTAATCCCTTAATCACATAATCCCCATTGCTTTAATTAGATTCTCCCATGCTACAAATGTTCTGTTATCCTCAAAATTATCTTGAGATTCTTAGCATGCAGACTTAAATCTATATATATAATGAGAGAGTTTTCTCTCCATCTAGGGTGTCCACATCAACATTCTTGTCATCATAATTTATTTTTTGTGGGCTCCACATATTTTGTTTATTAAAGCAATAAACATTAAAACTAAAACTAATTCACACATTAAATAAAAACAATAATTGACAAAAAATAAATGAAATATTATGAAAAAAACGGAAAATCAAATATTCAACTTAAAATATGAAAATTTTGAATAAAAATTGGATAAATATACATAGATAATTATATTTTAACATATAATGAGTAATTATTTTAAAATAGTTAGAGATACGAAAAAAGAAACGTATCATATATTTTAATGGTACAAAATTTATTTTTTAGAGTTACAATTATTTAGTAGAGTAAATAAAATAAGAGTTAAAAAAATACCAAATTTAATGGTTTTTACTTAAAATAGAAAGCAATTCATTTCTGAAAAATAAACATATAAAATTTGATTACCGATTAAATAATAAGAATGAATTAGAACATATTATTATTTATAAGTATAATATAATATAAATATTTAAATTAATATATTTTTTTACATTATTAATGGTGCTTTGTTTTTTTAATGAATACCTAAAAAAGAAAATTTAAATATTAATCAGTACTTAGGAAATTAACATAGATTGAACAAAACTAAGGTGATTTGAAATAAAACAAAAAAACTATCCTAAACATCACAAATAAAAATAAAATAATATTATCGAATAATAAAACTGTGTAATAAGAATATTTGAGAATGCTATTTGGAAATTAAAATATTAATGGTAGATTGAAGATTTTTTCATTACAAATAAGAAGGATTTCGTTTTTTTAAAAAATAAATGTATTTAAAATTAAAATAATTTTTATGAGTTTGTAAGTGTCACATTTTAGAAAAATTAACAGTAAGATACTATCTTGAATTATAATATACGTTAAATTATATATGTAGAAAGTGCAAAATTTCACATTGAAATCATATGTTTGTGAATAACAATGAGTCCATATCTGAGATTTGTTTTCTATAAAGCAATTTTAGATGCAAAAAGATGATAATTAAAAAAAAAACTTATTACAAACATTTCCTCAAATTTTTGTTTCTGACGTTCACTTTAATAAAAAGATCATGAAACTTATATAAAAAAAAAGAGTATTGAATGATATGAAGGAAAAAAAAAACGATCTAAGGAGAAAAGAGAGTAGATGTCGGGGACGACGAGTGAATCATAGAAGATAACGAGAAAAATTATAGTGAAATTTTTTTTACTACTTTGGAAATATAATGCACATGAATAAAGTAAAATCTTTTAAAATTCAATTGATTATATTTATACACAAAGAATAAAAGTTTAAAACTAAACCCCGCGCAACGCGCGGGTACACCATCAAGTAACATATAATCACAAAGTTTTTTTACTTCAAGAAACCAATAACATGAGCCACACTCATTAAAGCTCTTCATCAATAATTGGAAGATTTTGAAGTATGTATCACACTGTTATTCTTTATATTTAAACATTCGTATTTGCAAAATCGGTAATATAAACAGTATAAATTTAGTCGTTTGTGTAAATTAGATTTGGGCCCGCAATACACCGGAGTATAAATTTTTATTTTTATATATACTAATGTTGGCTTTTTATAGTTTTAATTTAGTATTAAAGTGATATGATTTAAATTTTTAGTGTTGTTTAGATTTAACCCGTGGTACATGTTTAATTTAATAATTTAGTATTAGAAATACATCTAATCCCTAAAACACCAAATCCCCATTGGTCCAATTAGATTCTCTCCATACCTTGATAATTTTATCCCTTCACCGGCAACGCCACTCCACTCCTCTCTCAAACTTAATTTCCAAATACAATCTAACTAAATAAATAATTTAAAACTAATACCATTCTGCAAATCTCAAACTAAGACAAACCAAATAAAAGAAAGACTATAAAGTATTTTACTTGGTGTTTAAGGGTATAAATGTTTTGTTATCCTCAACAATTATCTTAAGATTCTTAACATGCTGACTAAATAACATATGTGCAACGATATTACAAAGTATTGTTACTTCAAAAAACCAAAACATGAGCCACAATCATTACACAACCACATCAAATCGAAACTCTTTTGTCTTCTCTAGCTAGAAAGTGCCATCTGTTTTTCCTATAGACCCATAACTGGGGCGGAAACAGCGTTTATGAAAACGCTATCAATGACATATTATAGCGTTTCTCTCGTGATAAGAATGTTGATTTTTCTTGTAGTGCATTTCTCACTTTGCCCATTTAATATTATTCAAAAACATAAAATAAAAACCACATAAAACAAAAATCGTTATCGACATTCTTTCATTGTATCCTAAATCCTCATCACTCAACTTGAGCTCGCCAACAGAGGTTTCTCCTATAAATACTTGTAGAACACTAACCTAAGAAATCATTCCAAACTTCATACCGAAAATAAATTGGCCTGAGTATTGAGCAAGATTCGGATTCAATTTCTGGTACTCTATTTTTCATAGTTTTATGATCATTTTATTATTTCTTGTGTTGTTAGTATTTTGCTTTTTACTATCATAAGTTTCTTTTTCGTCATGATTTTTTACATGTAACTGTGTATTTTTTTTTTCTTTGCACTATCATAAATCTCTCTAACTTTTTTTTTCCTTTCAGTGATATCATCGATGGCGTTCTCCGAAGATTTGATGTCGAAATGCTCAGAACAAATAAATGCTTATAAAGCCGCTTGTGAAGAAGACCCAGAACTCAAATCCTTTGATGCTTCGCTTCAGCAGAAAACCATCAAAATGATAGACTCACTCACCGTTGACACCAAGACTGGCTCGGTATCCCCACACGAGGCACACATGAAGGTCTCAGAGCACCTAGTTGAAGTTACCCAAGGTGTGGCAAACTTCATTACTAAAGTCGAAGGAGATGTGTGGGTTAACGAAAATCTAAGGTCTTTGGTCTTGGCCTATTTTGAAAATACCGCGAAGACTTTAGAGATTTTCAATACTATAGAGAAATGCGTCGATGATGCATCTATGGGCCAAGTTTACATTCAAGAGGCCTTGATTGAGTTTGAGAACGAGTCGGCAGAAAAGGATGATGGTGGAAAAAAGAAGAAGTACGAAAAAACAATGGAGCATCTGAAGAAGTTTAAAGCCAATGGAGACCCCTTTGATGGCCAAGTGCTCACGGATCAGATCAAGTTAATCAAAAAAGAGCAGGAAGACCTTGTGGAGAAAATGAGTGACGCTATAAAAAATATTGAAAAGGAAGAGAAATCAATTGAGAATGTGCTTTTCGGCAGTGCGTTTGCCCTTCTTGCTGGTGCATCGATAGCTGAACTTGGAACAGCCGGCAAGGTTGGCTTTTCCTGGGGGCTTCTAGTCTCACCACTGCTTGCGGTGGGATGGTTTGGAGTCCACAGTTACATCGAAAAGAAGAATGCTCTGAATAAACAGTTGGAAGATTTGCAGAAACTGGAAGATGTGGCAAAATCGGCGGAGAAGGGTTTAATAATCAATGAAGAAGCGACGGAGACCGTGTCTAAATTAGTCGAAGGGCTAGAAAACCGTATCAAACATATGTTTGATCTTGTAGATAATGCTATCGACCATGCAAAAAATGAGGCGGAAGCGAGATATGTCCTAAACAAGATCAGTAAGAAAGTAGACAACTTAACACGGAAAATCGAGGAGGTTGGTGAAAGTGTGGAAAATCATAGCAAATTGATCGTAGAGGCGAGACGTCACGTTATGGAAAAGATCAACCGTTTTGGATAACATTGATCCGTTTAAACTTCAACGATGTGTGTTGTTCAAAACCCATATTTTCTATGTTTTAATCATCCCATTGTACCTTTTCTTAAAACGTTATATGTTTTGTAACTTTCACCATCCGAGAGGATTGGTTGATATGTACCTCAATCCAATATTTTCGTGAAATAAAGTTTGAAAAAAACTTGTTGTATTCTTTTCATCTTTTCACAATTTAAAGAGAAAATGTGGTCAAATAGCACCTAAAAGTGATATGTTTTATAATCAAATTTTCAAACATTTAGAGGATCATAACTCATTCTATCATATAATTCATTACATTTAATCTGCTGCATGCAATATATATTTTTAAAAATCAAATTGGAGTATCTATACTTTTAACTTTTTTGATCTATTAAATAAATATGATATTCTTTTAAAAAAAAATTCAAATTAAAATATTTTTTAATGTTCCAAATTAAAATATTTTAAAAGTTTATTTTATTATATAAATTATGTATTTCAACAAAATAAATATATGAAATTGAATATAAATATTCAAATTTAGATCCGTTACTTTGTCAATTTTTTTGTTGAATATATTTTTGTTTAGAAGAAATATATCATTCCAGTATGGATTTTTGACCCGTTATAAAAAAAATTTCATAGATTGAACAAATTTATATTCATTTTTAAAACATCAAATCATGGCACATGCATAAAAAATCTACTTTTTTTATTATATGGATGATATAAAAATTTATTTTTTTCACAAAAATAAAATCATATAAAGACGATATATGATCTTATATGTTCATTTAATAAAATAAATTACTATTTAACATTTTACCCTTAATGGCTATTATTAATAAAACCTATATTTATAACGGCATTTGAATGTAAACATATATCCTTGCTAAGGTTATTTCCAAGATATACTTCCGTAAAATGATATAGGTGATGTTGTCAAATAACACCTAAAAATGAGTTAATTATTGAGATAGCATCCTTTGAGAAGGGTTTACTCAAATATCACCTAAAAGTTGCCATAAGAATATTAAGCATTTTAAAAATCTGTATTTACATTTTGTGCCATTTAGAATTATATTTTTAGAGAAACAAATATATATATATATATATATATATATATATATATAATTATATATATATATATGTTTACCAAAAAAAATAAAAAAAATATATATATATATATATATCTAAAACACAAACCTAAACCCAAATATGCGATCTATAGGTTTTCTTCGATCTGTGAGTTTCGCTTTCTATATATACCTTCGATTTTGGAGTTTATAATGGCTCGTTGATGGAGTCTGGCTTCAGACGAGGAGGTTTAGAAACTTTATCGATCCACAAAATCAAGCACTCATAAATTCGCTCGAGGTGTTGTTAATCAACGTCCCATTTTTTCAAAAGGGAAGCGCAATCGAAATTTTTTCGGATCTAACCCGATAATATACCCTAATTAATCGAGATTCTCTCCTCCTCATTCATTGTCTTCTTCAACCGTTTCTCTTTCAAAAGAGAAAACCGTTTTCTCGATTTCAAATTCAAAATTGTTTATCAATTCACTCTCATAAATCTCTTTTGTTGCTAATAATCTTCACCAATTCGCTCTCATAAACCGAGAATCTCCGTTTTATTTTGTTGTCGATTATTTTGTTCTTGCATACACCGGATGCTAGATTTTCAAGTCTCATAGTGTCCTTAATTATAACTTGGAACCTTAATTTGAGATATCACACAATATAGATAGTTATTTTTTGGGGACAAATCACACAATATATTACTTAAACGACTGTAACATGTAATATATATCTTTCCCAATATGTAATGTTTCAAAGAGTAGACGAAACAAACAATAAAGTTACTTAAAATAACAAAACCCACCAAGATCCTTTTATTATTTTTTACATAGTAATTTATGTATATATAAAAAGTCATTTTCTACGTTAGGGTATTTCATCTTTTTACATCCCTCGTCTACAAATATATGTTGTGTGCTATAGAGCGTTTGGGTCCATTTCTTGTTGTTTGATAGCTAAAGCTACTGTCTATTGTCTTGTTTGATTGTCGTTAATTCGTCTTCATGCTAAATTAGGTACAACTTATACATTTTTAAAATAACCACGTGTTGAACAAATATTTTCTGGTCGATAATTCGAGAAATCTTTTCTGGTCCCAATCCAATTTATACCGTGAAATTTCAAGACACGTACATAACATTTTTAGAACAAATCACTAGTATATCATCATAAATAATCCTTCACAATAAATACACTGTATTCGGTGAAAAGGGGATTTTTTTGCGAAAAAGAACTCTTTACACCAAACATAAAAAGCCAAAACCCAAATCAAATGTTCGTACTCATCATACATATATACCTAACTCACATTTTTGATGTGTAGATAAATATGTCTAGTTACCTCCATGAGTTATTCCAATCTTTTGCTTATAAATTACTAGATGAAGGGAATAATTTGAATATGATTTATCTTAAGAGAATAAAACTAATGTAAATTAAAAACTTATTAGAGCATGTGTTTTGTTATAAACGTAGTATAAAAGACAATTGCCCTAGTAGTAAGGGAGAACTAGGGATAGGTTGGAAGGAACTAACCCAGATTCGATCCACCCTTGAAACAAAAATCACATATGTGTGGGAAGTCTGGAAGGCCCAAACAGTTTACCTGGTAGTTAGTAACAGGTGATCACTACAAGAAATTTGTTCATTGTTAGCGCTAAAAATATGCTATCTTACGTTATATATAGCGAATTCACAAACGCTATGTTCTCGGCAGCTATGGTAGGTGTCACTCATAAGATAGCATTGTTTGAAACGCTATTATAGTTAATGATATAATAGCAAAATTTAAACGCTGTGTTAAAGTTTAATATAGCACTTTAATTTTTTGTTAAAAAGTAACGATGATTGTAATTTCGTGTCATAATAGGTGATTCAATGTTAGCAATTAGTTCATGCTGCGAAATATATTTTAGTAGCTTTACGTTTTACGCTATGATATATGATTCTTCTACAATGACAGTGAATAATTGCTAAGTTTTGTTTAATTACGCTGTTTAATTATGCTGTAATACAATCTATCACAACTTGTTTTTTTTTGCTATTATATGCATTCCCAGAACCCAACATAGACAAAAAAAAATCTGAATAGAAATTTCATCTTAAGTCTGAATCCAATCCAACATAGAGAAAAAATCCATACAAATCATTCAACATAACATAAGTCTAAATCCAAAGTAGACAACAAGTCTGATTCCGAATTTCATAACACAAGTTGATTAGTCTAGTCCTAAACTAATTTAAACTAGCTAACCTGGACCAAAGTGTCTTCATTCCCTGCAATAATCAACAATGTCTCCTTTCAGTTTCAGATATAATACGAAAGTACAAGGATCACAGTAATCACAAAACTTACCCCAGTTTATTCTTAAACTCAATAGATGACCAACTTATCCATTGGCCATGCAATAGCTGAACCAAGTGAATCTCTCATATACTCGATTTCATCTGATGGCCTCCAAACTGCTGCATCATCTATTTTCACTATATCCACCCAAACTCTAGCTGCATTAGCCCCCAAGCGAACATGGTGTACCTTTAGGTCTGGGTCGATTGAATGCACACGTCCTTCAGCAACCACCTGCTTCTTTCCACTAATATCCATTAACTTACACTTCTGATTGGCCTTGATAACTTCAGCTACACTTTTACGCTGCAATGTTACAATATAAACCAGGTTTAATGCATGTAGAAAAATAACCAGATTCAATAGGTAAAAACAATAAACAAAATACCGGAGATCTTCTCAGAGGGAGTTGTGAATCCAGCAGCTGACTTTTCTTGACAAAAGACTTTGAACCTGTAGCTGTGGACTTCTCAGCTAGAGCTTTTGAAACTGTTGCAACGGATTTTGTACCTTTTGTTGTAGATATCTCAAGGGATGGCTTATAACCTGCTGCTGCAGTTTGTGAACCTGATCCTGCTGCTTTCCCTGATGCTGCTGTAGTTTGTGAACCTGTTGCTGCTGCTTTCCCTGATGCTGCTGCTTTCCCTGATGCTGCTGCTTTCTCTGATGCTGCTGATTTTCCTACTGATGCTGCTGCTTCCAATGGTGATTTTCCTCTTGCAGCAGAAGTCTGAAGTGGAGATTTCTGACATGTTGCATCTGTATGGTTTTCAAAGATCACTTTGTGGACAGGCCATGCTACATAAGACATTAAACAGTCCTCAAAGTATGTCACATCCATCGTTGGCCTCCATATAAAAGTCTCTGGTTGAAGAACTGCATCGACAAATATCTTTACTGCTGCTGGCCCGAGAGGAAGCCCATTGACTAATGCGTTGTGTTCTTGTGTCTGCCAACGTCCTTCTGCAACAACAACCTCATCTGAAGACAAATCCAGTAGTTTGCATTTGTTCACAGAGTTAGGTCTTGGTCCCTATCAAAAACATTGAAACCCAAAAATACATTGTGTTAATAGAAGATCATTATTCTATATATGAGTATGAGAATGAATAATAAACTTTACCTGGGCTTCAATGTCTTCTTGTTGGAGATCCTCTTCTAGGTTAACACACATAGCAG
Organism: Arabidopsis lyrata subsp. lyrata; assembly: GCF_000004255.2. Lineage (NCBI taxonomy): Eukaryota > Viridiplantae > Streptophyta > Magnoliopsida > Brassicales > Brassicaceae > Arabidopsis > Arabidopsis lyrata. The sequence goes on from NW_003302551.1 coordinate 4,426,087, forward strand.
CAGGCCATGCAATCATATGTCCAACAGCTTTCTCAATGGTGAACATGTTAGCCGCAGGTCTCCAAAGGAATGCTTCTGGTTCAATAGCAGTGTCAATCAAGACTTTAACATCCGTAGGGCCTAAGGGACAGTCATTAACTAATTCACCCGGATCAGAAGAAATAATACATCCCTCAGCAACTTTTACATTAGAACCAGCCCAATCAAGTAAGACACATTTTGGTTGTGATTTTTTGTTCACACTCTGTAAAAACAATAGGTAGACAAAATATCAGGTGATTGTATCTGTTAGAATAAATCAAAGCATCTGATATGAGTGACTTACTCTTGCAGCTGAGTTTTCACCTACTTCAGGTGATTGTCTCTGTTACAAAAAAAAAGAAAAGAAGTCAAATGTTATATATATAAAGCTGCTTTATATAAATAGATATAAATAGTTAAGTGCACTAACCTGGTTCTTCATTTTCTCAATTACATCTTGTAGCTCATTGACCTTCTTCTGGAGATGAAGCTGATTCTCTTGCATTTCAGCCATACACTTGTGCTTCACTTGGAAACAAGCTAACTTGGTCTTATTCATATTGCGACCCATTGCTCTCATTCTACCAGGATTGTCAGGCCCTAACAGTTGGCTTAGTGAATCTTGTGCTTCATTTGTTGCATGTGATGGATTATCACTGTTAACAATCTCCTCTGCCTTTTTCTGAAACTCATAAGATACATATTAAAATATCAAGTGTGATTCAAATGCCAAAATGCAAATCATTAGAAGCAAAATAACTCACAATCTTTTCAGCAGCATTCGTATTCACTGGTGTACCATCTTTCTTAGTACGTGACTTAACCCAAACCTTTAGGCGTGTCACTTCAGATGGGTCTGCACTAGCAGTTTTCTAAACAAAAAAGAAAAGAAACAAAAGATTACACAAGTGTTTGGACTTTGGGAAAAGGCTGAGCAATATGAACAATATAAGTGTAGCAATATTACCATATCTTCTGCTAGTCTAACCATTCCCCTGCGACTACAAGTGTGTGGAATCTGATTGCGCCTTCTTTCCTTGTAGCTATCGCTTACAACCTAACAGATGAATGTTAATTTCTAAGGAAAGATAAGTGAACCTACTCATAATAGATAAATTTACAAATTCCAAATGCATACCTTAAATTCTTTGCTAGTTTTGAGCTTCACAAATTTACGCCAATCAAATGGAGAAATATTTTTAGGTCGCATGTTCATCCTCTCTTGGTTAGTCTTAGCTTCTCTAATGTTTGTAACTTGCCTTGATTTCCAGGACCTCCACAAGCATCCCATCTGCTTAAGCACTGTAACCTTTTGGTACTCTTCATCTAGTTCAAACCTTGCCTGCACTCAAAAACAAAACAGCTAAGTACTCACACCAATATATAATAAACTTGTAAATTTTACACAAATCTTACCTGGACAGATTTCCAGAGAACTGTCCTGACTTCTTCACCTATTTTTGTCCAACGATCAATTGTGATTGGAACGTGTTCTCTTACCAATGCGCCTACATATGATGCTAGTTTAACTGAGCCTTTACCAATAGGCTCTCCCATGTTAGTGAACTCTACTCTTACTCTGGTATTTGGATCCTTGGCAATATCCTTCAGCCTAGTTGGTCCTCGATGTCTCTTACGCTTTGGATCAGCACAATCATAATCCTCAGATAATACAAGCTCTCCTTCAGCCTCTTCCACTTGATTTGGATCTGCTACTTGAACTTCAGCCTCTTCCACTTGATCTGGATCTGCTACTTGAACTTCAGCCTCTTCCACTTGATCTGGATCTGCTACTTGAACTTCAGCTGGTGCTACATGTTCGACCTCATCATTGACTTGTGGTTCAACTGTACCCATATACTCGACCTCCTCATTGGCATGCTTTGCTTCCTTTTTTTTGTTACTTCTGCATCGCTTTTTCTTCTGTTGTCCCATTTTAAATCACCTGAGAAAAATGAAAGAAGAAAGAGTTAAGTATATACTGAAAATAAGACATCAAACACACTATGGAAATCAGACATCAGACATAGAGCAGGCAACAAAGAATGAAAATGATAAAAAAAAACTACATTTCACAAACATATATCCCTTCACAATCAGATCTCTCATTCTCAGCTTCATCCAAGTCAACGTCGATGTCAATATTTGGTGGCAATGTGCCAATGTCTGCAACTGAATCTAGAAACTCTTTCTGACTGAATCTTCTTGAAGGACCTCTCAATGCAACATACCAAGGTGATGAGTCATCTTCCCTTAGGTAAAACACTTGTTTTGCTTGAGAGGCTAGTATATACGGATCCCTTAAAAATGAGACTTGACTATGATTCAGGTTTACAAGTGTAAAACCATCTTCTTGCTTCACTCCATTGCCTTTTACTGCCCAGTTACAGCGGAATAATGGAACGTAAAATACATTATAATCCAGCAAGATAATGTCAGTTATGCAGCCATAGTATGATACCAAATCCACCACTTGGGAAGTGTCTTTTGCACTGGACCTACAGATTGCAGTTGCCTCGTAGAAAACACCACTATTCTGAGTTTTTTTATCCACTGATCTTGTATGAAATCGTTGCCCATTCACTATATAACCAGTATATGTCCTTGCACAACTACGTGGACCATAAGCTAACCATTTAAGTGTTTCTTCGTGTCTGTTTGAATCAAGAGGTATCTAACAAATAAAAAAATAAATAGTTTTAATAGAATGTCAACAAAAAATTCTAAATCTCGAGAATAGGTCAATACAAGTTATCTAAAAATCTAAGATTTCCGAAAGCAAAATTGTGCATCCTATTTATCAAGCTACGCCTAAATCAAACCACACAAACAAATAGTTCTAATTAAGCAAAGAACACGGACATGCAAAAGACAAAAATAAGAACACGGACATGCAAAAGACACAGAACTTACAAACTATGAATTTCTTTTTCAGACGAACATACCAAATAAGAAAAGACAAACTTGAATCTAAACACAAACAGAAATATAAAACAAAGCTGCCACAAACTATCAATTTCTTCTTCAGACAAACATACCAACTAAGCAAAGACAAACTTGAATCTAAACACAAACACAAATATAAAACTAAGCAAACACAAACACATAAGCAAAGAAACAGAACCTCAAACACAAGCTTGAATCTAAGCAATTCATTTTCGTTTTCATTGATACTTTCAATTTCATTGTCAGCAATCCATACTATCCCAAAGTTGTAAACCCTAATTCTCAATTACAAACAGAATCTCAAATTAATAATATAGTTTTGAACCCTAATTCTCAATTAGAAACAAAATCGAAAATTACTTACAGCTTCGTTACTTACAGAATCTCAAATCTCTTCCTTCTCTTCTTTTCAGCTTCGTCTCCTTCCTTGTTTTCGTTGATAAAGAGCTTCAAACCTCGCAATAAGCTACAGACCTTGAAAGCTCACAATAAGAGAATTTAATTAGGGTTAAGGAGACTGATAATGGGAGCAGCTTGAATGAGAAATCAAATCGGATGGAAGACTAACCCAGTCGAAAAAACAGAGAAGACGAGAAGTCTGGCGAACGAGAAACAGTCGGAGCAAAAGAATAGAGCTACGGAGAGGACGAGAAGTCGAGAGAAACCCAGCTCCGAATCAGATCTAGGTCGAGACACCGAGCCCAGATTGAAATCGACGCCGGTGGAAGTGGAGATTCTCGCCGGTGAAGCAAGATTCGCCGACGAGCGGTCTGAAACTAGGTTTACGGTCGCCGGTGTTTTCACTCTGAGCTAAGACGAGAGTGTTGTGTTTTTTTTTCCCCGAGTCTTCTCTTTTTTTTGTTTAAGACCAAAGCTTATTTTTCTTGTTTCTTTTTCTAAGTGTTCGCGACTTCGCGGTCTTGGACAAAATTTCACCAAGTGTTGGCGGTACAAAGTGATTTTAGTTTCCCGCTTTGCTATTATTCGTCTTAGCGTTTCTGAAACGCTGTGTTATAGTTACAAAACCCTGGGTACCATCTGTAATAGCAATTGAGTAATCAACGCTATCCTATAGTGCTATCAATGCATACTTTTGTTGTAGTGGATCTGGCTACCCCTGGCATTAGTCGGAAAGCATTCCAAACTCGAACAGACAGTGTGGTGACCCTTCAGGGAGAAGTCCACTCTGAAGTACTTCGGTGCGTTTCTACCGGAGCTGACCGGATCAGCCGATAGAGTTTATAAAAAAAAAAAAAGTAGTATAAAAGACAATAGTAAGACATTTTGTTAATTGACAACTCCTTTGTTTGTTTTTTATTTATTTAGTTAAACTTTCTATATATGTATGTATTCTTTTGTCTCACCTACTTAGATAAATACCTAAATTTAGTGCGTCGCCTTACTCATTTTTTTTGTAAACTCATAATGTATGGGATTATAGCTTTTAAATATCTAATGTTTTTCTTGCATCCAATAAATATTGAACATCACTAAAAAATATATTCTACAATCAGTACATGCTCTTCTTTACAAATTTAGTTGATTTTATTGTAATTCTATGTAAATACTAACCGAATTTTCAGAAAAAAAAGTAAATAAATAAGGTAAGTTGTTCAAAGTAAATAAAGATTTGAAGCTAAAGGGGATATATACAACGACCTGTCAATAATTCCTTCGACTTCTGACCTTAAACATCTAATCCCTTAATCACATAATCCCCATTGCTCCAATTGGATTCTCCCATGATACAAATGTTTGTTATCCTCAAAATTATCTTAAGATTCTTAGCATGCAGACTAAATCTATATATAATAGTAATCTCAATAAATGCCATTAGCACCTCTGAATGGTTGTGTTTTTCTATCGTAACCTTTCGTTTGTGTATTTTTATCATATATTTTCTTTGAAATATTTACGGTTGTGTCTTTTTATCGCATCGCTTCGTTAACATATTTAAGGATTTTTTTTAGTTTACGGTTGTGTCTTCATAGTTGCATCTATTCATTTAAATTTACGTCTCATATTATATAGATTTAAATTGTGGCTTTTTAACTAAAATATATATTTTACGGTTGTTTTTTTTCAAAAAGTTACAATCTGAATAAATATTTTTTGCAGTTGCATCTTTTTATCGTAACACCTCATAAACAATTGTGATTGTTTATTTGAATTATTGCTACATTTACTTTATTTAACGAACAAATGTAATTTTTGATTTATTTTATAAATTGTTAAACATTTAATTTTTAAAACTAAAAATATATATTTTATAGTGGTTGCATTTTTTTATCGTAACTTTTCGTAAACGGTTGCAACCGTTTAGTTAACTCATTGCAACATTTAGTTTCTTTCACGAACAAATGCAACTCTTGATTTATTTTATAAACCGTTATAGTATTTAATTATCTACAGTCACATCTTTCAGTATAATCTTTATAAACTTTTATTTCAATTTTATTTAATAAAATGTATTTAAATAAAATTGTAACCGTTTAATTGAACCGTTGCAATATTTGGTTTATTTGATAAATTATTGCAACTTTTAGTTTTGTTTTAGGAAAAAAGATAGTCAGCTACACGAAGTATAACAGAATACATGGCTACACATGCCAAGTTTAAAAATGTACAACCAACTACACGAACTAAATGTATTGCATGCCCACATATACCAACTATATGACGACATGTAGTCAACATCACGAATATTTTATTCCGGTACACTAATCATCCAAATTAAGCGTTGTAATCTTTAGTTTATTTGACGAATTGTTGCAATATTTGGTATATTTGACAAATGATTGCAACTTTTACTATATATAATATATACGGTCGCGTCTTTCGGTTATAGTTCTTCATCAAATTTTTAATTTTAATTTCTATTAAAATGTATGTTGCTACCGTTTAATAGAACATATTAACATTTGGTTTATTTGATGAACCAATGAACATTTTGGCTTATCTGATGAACCGTTGTAACCTTTGTTTTATTTGACGAACCGTTACAATATTGGATATATTTGATGAACCATTGTAACTTTAGTTTATTTGATGAATTATTATAATTTTAGGTATATTTGATGAACCGTTGCAACATTGCTTTTAGTAATACATTTTTTTTTTGTCAACCACACATTCACTAAAAATAACTCCATGATTGGTTGCCCAACTAGGAGGAGAAGAGTTTACAAAAGTTACATCAAAAAATAAAAGTCTAGAAGTACGGGCTAAGCAGTCCGCCTTAACATTGCATAAACGAGAAATAAGAGAAAGCGAGAATAAGGGAAAAGAGATACGTAGAAGATCTAACTCATCTAGCAGGATTGGAGAAGGCGGGTCATTCTTCAGGTGACTGTACCATTGAGACTAACTCTGAACAGTCAGTTTCAAACGCCTGACAATCAATCTTTCTTGAAAGGATGTTCTTCATAGCCCAAATTAAAGCTTCCATCTCCGAGTGAAGGGGGGAGGAACATCTCCGAAGGCACTTTGCACCAAGCAGTAATGTTTGATCATTTCCTTGAAAACACCACCATCCTATACCCATAGTTGGATCCGAAGATTTCCAAGAGCCATCAATCCGATATCTTATAGATTGAATTGGGATTTCCAATATTTCCGTAATAGTGTTATTTTCCATCGGTTCCAGCTGAGCTTCTTCCCACATTAATTTTTCACTCAAAGCGTGATTCAAAATATCTGTTGGTTTAGTAATACATTTTTTAGAACATTAACTAAAGTTTTTTTTTGTTTGAACAAAGCATTAACTAAAGTTATATCTGTTCATTTGAAGTATTATCTTGTCACCATGTTTTATTAGTGTTTTTCATTACAAACACTTGGTTTCAATAATTGTGTCTTTTACAAACAATTTTTTCTATTTAAACTTTCATGTCTTTTTAACTCTATATATATATTATAAAAAAAGTGGTGTAAATTTAAATTTTTTTTGTTTGATGTTTTTCATAGAAAATTACATTTTTTTACTATTTAGCATTCATGTATATACTTTGTTATCTATATCATTATTATTTTTTCCTAAATAACTATATATTTTTGTTATTTGTTAAATTTTTTCGAAGATTGTTTTTTTTAACATAATACACTTTAAACTATTGCGTCTTTTTCTCATAATATTTTGATAAATATATTAATATAGTTATATTTATAATAGTTTAGAAAATTGAAAAATTGCATCTACTCATTATAACTTTTTTTAATATTTTTATTTACGATCGCATCTTTTCACCATAATATTTTCTAATAATAATACAAATTTTAAAAAATATTTTTGAGGGTTTATGTATCTTTATCATATTTCCTTTGTAAAATGTATCTTTATTTATTGTTAAGAAAAATATTTTGAAACTTTTTGTCTCAATTCATTATGACATTTCATTTGTTATTTTTTTCTTCAAAATTTTTTAAAATCTTTTTCTCCGCGACATCGCGGGGGGGGGGGGGGGGGAATATATGAATTCGAATCCTGCCACCTTTCTTGTGGATCATCCTGTGGTTACCGGATGATGGGAATAACGAAGCAGAAATCTTGAAATGAGCACGAAATGTCAATATATGAATTCTTTCATTATTCGTTATTTCCGGGTCTTTTCGTTGCATTCACTTACAACAAGAAACAACCACCATCTTACTTCTCGCGTGTCACCAATATAATATCATTTCTAATAGAAGAGAGAATCCCCATTGCTGTAACCCGGGTTGCTTTCAGCCTAGCTTGCATGTCAGTCTAGAAAGAATTCCTTGCCTTCAGCCGAGCTTGGGTCCGGGGCACAGGTAAAGAAAGAATCCTCCGCTTTCAGCCTAGCTGGATCCTCTTGAATCGTCTCTCCGTCAAAAAAGAATGTGGCAGGGAAAGGTAATGGTTTGAGAGAGAAGTATCGGCTCCGGCCGTGGAGCTATCATATCGGTCTTTTCAATCTTGTAGCCGAGCGTTCCCCAATATAGCCTAAGCCAGTGAAGAGACCACTAAATGCTGTCATGCGAGCGAGTAAGTCGACGAAGAAAGTCTTCTATTCTATTATCGAGTTGTTGTTCAAAGGCGGTCAAGAAACCCTTTGTTGCGTTCGAATGTCCCGTTGAAGGCTCTACTATTTCTAATCCTAGTAACATATAATTACAAAGATTTTTTTAAAAGACTGTTATATTTGACCAAAAAAAAAAAAGACTGTTAACCTAAATCTTAAAAGCTTTTAGAACACCTATTAAAAACCTATGAAAACTATAGTATTTCAGTTGATGAAACAAAAATATTATATTACTGTTTGATTTTTGTGTACTCAACGTTATTTGTGTCATTTACTTATTGGTCCGATTGGTAACCAAAAACTGTTAGCTGTTAGTTGGAGCTGTTAGCTTTTCCGGAATAGTGCAAAGCTGTACGAAAAAGCTGAACGAGAAAGCTGTATAAAAAAGCTGAGAGTAAAACTTTTAGTAACGCTTTTGGTAAAGCTTTTATGATTGGTAACTGTCAAAACTGTATACTTTGTAACGTTTTGTACCGCTTTGTAATGTGGTTACCAATCAATGCCTATATTGTTCTTGCATACACTGGATGCTAGATTTTCAAGTCTCATAATGTCCTTAATTATAACTTGGAACCTTAATTTGAAATATCACACAATAGATAGTTTTTTTTTTTTATTACTTAAACGACTGTAACTTGTAATTTGTAATTTGTAATATATGTATTCCCCAATATGTAACGTTTCAAAGAGTAGAAGAACAATAAAGTTACTTAGAATAACAAAAACAAGGTAAACTTGGGGAAAATACATAAAACAACCCCCCCCCCCCCCCACCCCACCCCCAAGATCCTTTTTCTAGTAATTTATATGTTAGGTATTTCATCTTTGGTCTACAAACATATGTTGTGTGGTATAGAGCGGTTGGGTCCATTTCTGGTTGTTTGATAGCTAAAACATATGTCTACTGTTTTGTTTGCTTGTCGTTAATTCGTCTTCATGCTAAATTAGGTACAACTTATACATTTTTTAATTATTGAATAACCACATGTTGAATAAATATTTTTTGGTCGATAATTCGTGAAATCTTATCTGGTCCCAATCCAATTTATACCGACGTCAAATCTCAGGACACGTACATAACATTTTTATAACAATATCAATAGTATATCATCATAAAAAGATCCTTCACAATAAATTTATTTGGTGAAAAAGGAATTTTTTGCGATAAAGAACTCTTTACACCAACCATAAAAAGCCAAAACCCAAAAACAATATTGGTACTCATCATACATATATACCTAACTCACATTTTCGGTGTGTAGATAAATATGTCTAACTACCTCAATTAGTCATTCCAATCTTTTGCTTCTAAATTACTAGACGAAAGGAGTAATTTGAATGTATATTATCGTAAGAGAATTAAATTAATTTAAATTATAACCTTATTAGAGCATATATTTTTTTTAATAAATCGAGGTAAAAAGGACAATAGCAAGACATTTCTATTTATTTTTTTGTTTTTTAGTTAAACTTTCTGTATATGTATATGTAACTAAATTTAGTGCATAGTCTTACTGTTTGGTTATAATTTTTTTGGTAACCTCATAATATATGCCATTATAGTTTTTATATATATAACCTCCTTTCTCAACAAATACATATTATTATTCATTTGCATTCATATATACTAAATAAAAAATATATATAGATATATTTTTAGTCCCATCCCATATAAAATTATTTAGGTGAATTAATTTTATGGTATATAAAATTTAGAAGTAGTTATTTAAAATGTAGGCAAGTTGAACATATCACTAGGAGATAATTTATACAATTTATACTCCATTAATCAGAAATTCATTTTTAATAGCAGGATGGTAATATATATTTTAAAATGAAAAGAAAAAGAAAATAAGATAATATGGCACATATTGCTAAAACAAATCTATTAGAACATATTATATATGTTAATTGTCGACTTGAAAATGATAGTAAAATGAAAATATATATATATATAATTTGTCGTAATAATTATTAAAAATTGCGAACTTGAACATAAAAATATATTCTTCAATCAGTACATGTTCTTTTTTACAATTTAGTTGATTTTATTTTAATTTTACGTAAATACTAATTACTAACCCCTTCAACTTTGGACCTTAAACATCTAATCCCTTAAATACGGGAAAAACGGTCTATTTCCCCCCGAGAACTATCGCATCATAACAGATGGAGCCCAAACTTTAACCCCGATCCTAATGTCCCTGAAATGAAAGTTCAATACCTATTTCCCCCCGAATCAAAAGTTCAACATCTAAATGTCCCCAAATCAAAAGTTCGAGAGTTACAACCCCACAGTTCTGGGTTTAGTCGGTTTACTGTAGTCAAAACCCAAAGCTAAACCAATTAAATGTTATGTTAACCAGAATAAACCGTAATCTACCCAATTTCGACCCGATTTCACTCTTTCAACCAAAACCCACGACCCGATTTCACTCTTTTAACCAAAACCCATCAAAATCGAAAACCGAAACCCTAAAATCAGAACTTCAAAAAATCCCCAAATTTCCCGACGAACCCTAGAGAGAAATTTAGAGAGATCGAAGCTTCCAATCTCTGGTGCTCTCAATCGAAGGATGGCTGTAGTCGTTCGTGACCCGAATATTGATCCTATTGGTGATGTTGATCCTGAAGGTGAAGACAGAGACCAATTTCACATCGAAGAAATGTTGAATGAGTGGACTGACGAACCTCATATTCGCCACGACGAGTACCCAGAGAGCGATGCTGAAGAGAATGGCGATGGTCCTGAGAGATTTCATACCCATATCAGACGAGGTGATGGCCATTTGTACCCGAAGCAAACTTTCTTCAGTGGAGTTGCTTTCAAGGAGGCGGTAGTTGACTATGCTCTTAGGACATGATGCAATCTGAAGCAGTACAGGTATGATAATGATAAAATTGGCTTTAAATGTGTTGGTAACGATGGTAAGGAGGAAGGAGTACGGTGTGAGTGGCAAGTTTATGCCGCGATTCTTCCTAAAGATCAAATGTGGAAGATTAGGAAGTTTATTGATAAACATAGCTGCATCCCTAATGGAGAGTGTGAGATGTTTAAGGTGCCACATATAGCTAGGCTGTTCGTTGATAAGATTAGGGATAATCCAGAATTCTACTTGCCAGCTAAGATTGAAGAACTGATAAAGGAACAGTGGAAGATCAGTGTGACTAGGAATCAATGTCAGGCTGCGAGAAAGAAGGCAAGGCAATGGATCGAGAAGGAGTATGATGATCAGTTTGCGAGATTAAGAGATTATGCTGCTGAAATACTTGATTCTAATCCGGATTCACATGTAGAAGTTGATTGTCTGACCAATGAGGAAGGTAAAGACATGTTCAATAGGTTTTATGTCTGTTTTGATAATCTAAGAAAGACTTGGAAGGAGAGCTGTAGGCCTCTTCTAGGCATTGATGGCTGCTTTTTAAAGAACAAGGTAAAGGGACAGTTGTTGGTAGCATTGGGTAGGGATGCTAATAATCGCATCTATCATGTGGCATGGGGAGTAGTTAAAGTAGAGAATACAGAGAATTGGGTTTGGTTTGTGAAGAATTTGAAGGAAGATTTGGGATTAGGTGATGGTGAAGGCTACATCATGCTTTCAGATAGGCAGATTGGTATCGGATTTTGAAATTAGTGCTACAATATCTTCTCCGCACCAACATCTCTTTGGCACCCCGACGACTCTGCCTCTTCCACGAGGACCTGTAGATCCCGTCGAACTCAATGAAATGTTGCTCATCTTGCAACTCGAATTCTGGGTTTGAAGTCGATTTCAAATTTAGGGTTCTTGAAATTGGGGAAAATGATTTGGGGATTTCGAAGTTTGGGGTTTAATAGCATTGGGTCGGGTTATAATATGGAATCGGTTTTTTTTTGGTTAAGTTACGACCAAAAATCTGGTTTGGTCTCGGGTTTACGCACCAAGCCGACGAAACCCAGACACGGGGACATTTAGATGTTGAACTTTTGATTCGGGGGGAAATAGGTATTGAACTTTCATTTCAGGGACATTAGGATCGGGGTTAAAGTTTGGGCTCCATCTGTTATGATGCGATAATTCTCGGGGGGAAATAGACCGTTTTTCCCTTAAATACGTAATCCCCATTGCTCCAACAAGATTCTCCCGTTGCAAGCCCTTCTTAAGAGCCCCTCTTCTTGCTCTTATTGAAGAACCCCTCTTCATGCTCTTATTTAAGAGCCCTTCTTAATTTTCTTTCTTCTTTTTTCAATATTTTGATTTAATTTTTAATCAAAAATAAATTACGTTAAGAACCCTCCATTAAGGTGGTCTTAATACCCACTAAACCCTTCTAAGCTATATGTCTCTCACACACTGGTTTATTTTCTTTTCAAACTTAAAATTTAATTACATAATAAAATTCTATTAAATAATCATTTTTTATGTTTAAGAGACTCTTTCAAAGCACTTACCATTGGTAATCCTCTAAGGCTACACATGTTCTGTTGTCCTCAACAATTATCGTAAGATTCTTAACATGTTGACTAAATAACATATAATTACAAAGTATTTTTACTTCAAGAAACCAATAACATGAGCCACACTCATTGAAGTGTTTCATCAATAATTGGAAGATTTTGAAGTATGTATCAAATTATTATTTTGTATATTTAGACATACGTAGTTACAAAATCAGTAATCTGAACGGTACAAATTTAGTAGTTTGAGTAAATTAGATTTGGACCGGCAATAAATCGGATGATAAAATTTTATTTTTATATATACTAATGTTAGCTTCTTGCAGTTTAAATTTAGTATTAAAACTATATGGTTTAAATTTTTAGTGTTTTTTAGATTTTAACATGTGATACATGTTTAATTTAGTAAATTAGTAATAGAATTACATATTTATATGTGTCAAAAGAGATTCAAAATTTTATATAACTCATAGTACATTAGATTAATGCCAATTCTATCTATTAAAATTTGAAACTGTACAAAATTTAATTTTTTTTTTCGTCTAAAGGATTTCATTGATAGAATGCGATTGAGTTATACAAAGCCGACAAGGATGGAAATCCTTTCGGAGACAAAGCCGGCGGGTACATAGGAACCCCCTGAAACTTAAGGCCAAAAGAGGCGGATAAACATAACAAGCCTAAGAACATAAGATACAAAGATAACTACTAAAGGAATAACAGCTAAAGCCTCCAAAGCAACAACACTGAAAACTCTTCCCTACAAGCAGTCGACTAGCACTTCCATAGAATAGTTTGGCGCTGAGGAGAGGCAACAGACAGGAGCCTCGAAAAGAACCGAGCTCACACAACCATCTCCACAGCAGAAACAAAGACGACGAGGCAAGAAGAACAGAACACAGAACCAAACCTCCACAACCACTAAAGAGCCAATGAAAGTGAGAAGGCAAAGGATCAAGGAGAACCTTGAGATCCGAGAGGGGAAACGCCAATTAGGACCACTCAACCTTACACACGGACCTTCGTAGACCCAGCCAAAGCCACCTACGGACTAAAAACTGGTTACGCCACGCAAAGAGAAGGGCAAGAGCTCGACCCACCATAACGTCCAGAACTCAGCCGAGAACCAAAAGAGGTTCCAAGAGAGAGCTAGTAGATGCCATTATAGAAAGCAAGCATCCGAAAGAAGAACCCACAACCAGAACCTTACACCAAAACACCACACCGGAAACCAAGAGGAGGACAGAGAGAAGGCAGAGCTAGGAGTCAAACAAGCCTACCCTAAAGCAGAACCTAAGGCTTCACAACACAACAAGTCGAATAACAAGCAAACACAAACCCTAGAAGACACTCAAACTCACCTACCGAGGAAGAAACCACACACAATGAGGCCGTTGCTGCAAAACCAATGGGAACATCAGAAACAATTCATGGAAACGAAACGCCGGCTAAATACACGCCTCTCACGAGACAGCACCACCGCAAAGCCAACATAAAATCCAAGAACAGAGTTCTTTAGATCCACCACGGAACCAGCCGGAGCATAATACAAACCGACACCGACTCCCAATCCAACGAGAACAGAGCCGACGCAAACAGATTGTCAAGACAGTAGAAACAAAATGGAAACTTTTAACCTCCAAAACCAGATCGGAGAAAAGAGACAGATCCACCGGGGAACAGATCCGTCAAGAACAACACCAATCCGCCACCTATCCTCCATGATAGTCACCACGACGGAACGAACTACCAAACACGGGAGGAAGAGACAAAAGGAGGAGACGACGAGGGAAGGGTTTGAGAAGCAAGCAAGACACCACAGATCTACAACTAAGAGAAGAAACTGAAACTACTAAGACCGGGACCGGCGATGGTGCTATGGAAGCCACCAATCACCGGCCAAACGAGGAAGAAGAAGGGCTTGACGGCTAGGGCGAACAAGGGAAGCGAGAGAGGACTTTTTGTTCGTGCAAAATTGGGTGAACGACCTGTGTCCCCCCACGAAGTTTCATATAGTACCATAACAACACAGATTTCGGGTCTCGTCTCCAGTCCACACAAAACGAAAGTTAAACTCCAGTTTCCCCCTAAATTGAAAGTTTTAGACCTCAGTCTCCATATATTCAAATTTCGTGGTTTATCTTCGGTTTACTGTGCCGAAACCGATGCCAACCGCTTAACCCAAAATAATAAACCGGATTGAAACCCAATTCGACTTCTCCCAACCCGAAATAAATACCATTTTCAAGTATCCCCAAATTGATAAATCTTAGAACCCTAATTTCGATTTATCTCTTCTTCCTCTGCGTTTTCAAATTTTCTCACAAATCTAAGCTCGAATCTAAGCTCGAATATGAGCAATTCATCTGGAGCTACGAGTGGAGCATCAAATGTGGGACAGAGAAGGAGAGTTGTGGGTGTGCCGAAGATGTGTTGGTGTGGGGCTAGTATCTCGGCGATCATCTCAAAATCCACCGCCAATCCATACCGCCGTTACTATCGTTGTGCTTATGCTGCATCACATAAGGTAATGTGATTGATATTTGGATTGTTTCTTACAAATTTTGACTTTAATTCTCTGTTATATGTAGCTTATTAATGATAACCACACTTTCAAGTGGGTTGACGAAGCATTGTTAGATGAGATAGAGAGATTGGCTGTAAGAACAGCTGCACTTGAACAAACCATTTCCCAGATTACATCAGAGACTATGGACCACCAGAAGATGATTTTTGAGAGGATGCAAATGAAGCTAGAGGAAGAGATTTTTGAGAGGGTAGAAGCAGAACTGTTGGAATCCAAATCATTCATGAAGAAAATGTCGATTGTTGTCATTGTAGGTTGTATGTTCATGCTTGGTTTGAGTAAAGTGATAGGCTGAAACGAGTGTATTGGCTTGTTATTGTTGGTTTATGTTTGTGCTTCTAATCCTTTTATGTTCTTGTTGTTTTATGTTCTTGTTATTGTTGTAATGTCAGTTGTTGTTGTAATCCTTTGACCTCTCTTTTGTTAGTCTAATGAAAAACACAATTTGGATCTTGTTCTTGGTGTTTGGTAATGTGCTATTCGATAACAGAGACAAATTAGATTGCTTAAATGCATAAGTAGGTTCAATGCAATGTATTACAACAAACCTACCAAAAGACAGAGACATAACAATGTACCATTACACATGGTCATGAAACCAAAAACACAAAGCCGAGCTACTCTAATTCTTATCAGATGGTACACCAAAAAACCTGCTGCCATCTTACACTACTCTAATCCTTCACTCTAATCCTTCAGCCTTGAGACATCACCACTCCTTGAGACGGTTCCACTTGACTGCCATGAGTTACAGTCCCAACTCCTTCAAAGGCCTAAGACAAAGCATGAAGCAAAACATGTCAGTAACCTATTATGACCAAATGAACCAATAAGTAATCATACTTACCAATGCAGAAGACTTCTTCTTCTTCTTATGAAACCTGGAGTTGTGACCAGCTGCATGACAAACACCACAGTGCATTACCCTTTTCATCTGCTTAGGTGCCATCTTTGTAGGTGACTCATTCTTTCCCTTCTTCCTCTTTTTGTCCTTTTTACTCTCTTTTCCTTTTTTCCTCCCAGGTGTAGGTGGTGGTGGCGGTACATGCACATTAGGATGCTCTGTTGATGGCCAAAACGCAGGTCCTCTCTGTGGAAATAGGCCGTCCTTGTAGTTCTTCTGCCACATAGCTGTCCGAAACCAGTGACACACATAGTCTTCAACCTCAAGCTTCTTCTCTAAGATGACTCCATAAGCATGCTCACAAGGAATGCCACAGATTTGCCATTTCTGACAAGTGCAAGTCCTCTCAGTCAAGCTTATCCTATGAGTATCTAATCCTCTGGTAGCTTCATACATGTCATTGGTGCTTCTTCTTATATTCATCTCTGAAGCTTTCTTGTGTTCCTTGGCAAGAAACTTACCAACATATGGCGTGCATCTCCCATTATGGTCACTAGACTCCACAGATCTCTTGAAGATTCTGACCATTGCAAGTCTCCTAATGGTCTCAAGCATTGGCACAAATGCTTTGTCTCTAGCCTTGACAATGGAGTTGTTGAAGGACTCGGTTGAATTATTCTCTACATCTTCACAGTAGTTTCCTTGTTTGTAGAATGCCCTGCACCAAGTTCTTGGTTTTGACTTGACAACATCACGCCAAACTGCCGCATTGTAGTTGTAAAGCTCATTCATGTGAGCTTCAAAGCTGCTCTCATTGTAGCTCCATGCCACATCCCAAATGTACTTCTTCATCTCTTTATCTTTTCCATGATTCTTCTTCAGATTACCATAGATGTGTCTCACACACATTCTATGCTCTACTTTTGGTAGCTCTAGTTCAACTGCTCGGATCAAACCCTGTAAAATAAAGAAATCAGAAGCTTATTATGTCATGAAACAGATAAATGATTAAATGTGAAGAAATCTGAAGCTAATTACCTTTTGACGATCAGACACTATGATGTAACCATCACCATCCATTAGTCCCAAATCAGCTTTCAGCTTCCTCACAAACCACACCCAATTCTCTATGTTTTCTACTTGAACACACCCCCATGCTATTGGGTATATAGCATTATCAGCATTTCTACCTAAAGCAACCAGCAGCTGACCTTTAACCTTTCCTTTGATAAAAGTTCCATCCACTCCAATCAATGGCCTACAAGTCTCTTTCCATGTTCTCTTAATCGCATTAAAACAGACATAGAACCTATTAAATACCTCTTGTCCTGCATCATTTGTCACAGTTTGCACTTCAACAGTTGAATCTTTGTTGGAGTCTCTTATCTCTTCAGCATAGTCTTGAAGCCTAGCAAACTGATTATCATTTTCCTCTTCTATCCATCTCAATGCTTTTCTCCTTGCAGCTTGACATTGAGGCCTGGAAACTGTGATCTTCCATTTCCTTTTAATGGTTTCTTCAATCTTCATAGGCAGAAAATATTCGGGTTCATCTCTAATACTATCTAGAAACAACCTAGCAATAACAGGAACCTTCAACATCTCACAATCTCCATTCGGATTACATGTGTGGACATCCTTGTACACGTTAACTCTCCACTTAGAACATTTCTTCGTGATTGCACAGTATATCCGCCATATACATCCATCCCCATCACATTTAAATCCAAGCTTCGTTTTATCATACCTGTATTGTGCGATGTTGCAGCCTGTCTTCAAAGCATGGTCGAGAACAGCTTCTTTAAAAGCAATGTCGCTGAAGAATGTCTGGTGATAGTACAAATCCCCACCTCCGCCTCTAATGTTGTCTCGTTTTCTCTCCCTAGCAGCTTCGTCTTCTTCATCTTCCTCACTGTCTGGATACTCATCATGTAGAATCGAAGGTTCGTCTCTAAACTCCATTACAATCTTCTCGATTTCAAAAGCATCTCGCTCCCTTGGGTCTTCATCGTCGGGTACATTATCAGGTCCATTGTCTCCTGGATCTCCTTCCTCTTGCGGACCAACTCCAGTAGCCTCCTCATGAACGATGAGAGCATTCGTATCAAGATCATTCGAATCCATCAATTTGGGGATTTTTTTATTCTAGGGTTCTAAGGTTCAATTTGGGGATTTTTCGTTTTTAGGGTTCTAGGGTTTGATTTGGGGGTTTCACGATTTAGGGAAATAATATCGGGTTAATGGGTCAACTAATCGGGTTGGTTTCTGGGTAAATCTGGTTTATTATTCTGGGTTAAGCGGTTGGCATCGGTTTCGGCACAGTAAACCGAAGATAAACCACGAAATTTGAATATATGGAGACTGAGGTCTAAAACTTTCAATTTAGGGGGAAACTGGAGTTTAACTTTCATTTTGTGTGGACTGGAGACGAGACCCGAAATCTGTGTTGTTATGGTACTATATGAAACTTAGTGGGGGGACACAGGTCGTTCACCCTACAAAATTTAATTATCATTATTATTTTAAACTTTTATAAAGTTTAATTATTTATAATATTTGAAACCTTGTAAAAGTTTAAATATTTAAAATATTGTGTATATTCGGTAAAATTATTGGTTCAATTAAAAAACCAGATTAACCGAATAGATTTTAAAATTTGAACGTTTGATAAGCTAAACTTCTTGTTCATTCTTATTTGGAATCATTTTGGTCTTTTTTAAAAGAGACTCTCAACCAATTCCTAAATGTTTAAGAACAATTCTAAACAAGCATAATATGCAACCTAATATAAGAAATTAAAATCATTTAATTATAAAATCTAAATCCTAACATTTTTTTATAAACCAAAACCGACATATAAATCTAAACCCTAATCCTCTTTTATAAACCCAAACCCTAATCTAAACCCAAAATCTAAGCCCTTAATTATCTTGTTCAAGGAAGAATTTTCAAATTTATCTTTATCTTTAGTTTCTCGTAGTGCAAATGTTAAAGCGGATAGTTTGGCAAGAAGAGTTCGTATTGAACCGCATCAAATTATATTTGTAAACAACATTCCACATGAATGACTCTTTTGACCAATATTAATTTAAGTTGTTGAAAAAAAAAACCCCAAACCGACATTTAACTTTGTTTAATTTGTAAAATCTAAACCCTAACTGTTTTTTTATAAACTCAAACAAACATTTAACCTCGTTCCATTGTAAAATTTAAACCAGTTTAATATCATATTTTGTTAGAAACTTCTTTTTTAATAGTAGGGATGTAAATACTACGTTGAAAAAAAAAACAGATTTTTACTACATATGTGGTGGGCGTGGGCGAGTTGTCCTTGTCTATTGGAAGAGTTGTTCTGTTGGTCTAGGCCAATGATCGATTCTCTCTAGATATAGAATTGTTCCTCATTTTCCATGTGGCCACATGAATATGGGCTCATTTCAAAAACTGGAGAGATTATATCCTTTGATTATCCTCTTTTCAGGGATTAGTTTCGGACCCTTCCATAGGTTTAGGGATTTATTCTGAGTTATAAAAAAAAGAAACACACAGTTTTTTCAGAAAAAAAAAAAAAATGTAAGTTTTTCAAAGACGATAAATATTCGAAGTTAAAGTGGATATACGACAACTTCTCAATAGGATCCCCCATAATCCACTTTCCTTCAACTTCGGACCTTAAACATCTAATCAAGACACCGAATCCCCATTGGTCCATTTTAGATTCTCCCATGCTTTGATAATTTTATCACTTCACCGGCAACGCCACTCCACTCCTCTCCCAAACTTAATTTCCAATTACAATACCATTCTGCAAATCTCAAACTAAGACAAACCAAATAAAAGAAAGACTATAAAGTATTTTACTTGGTTTTTAAGGCTATAAATTTTCTGTTATTCTCAACAATTATCTTAAGATTCTTAACATGCAGACTAAATAACATATGTGCAACGATATTACAAAGTATTTTTATTTCAAGAAACCAAAACATGAGCCACACTCATTACACAACCACATCAATTCAAAACTCTTTTTTCAACTCCAGAAAGTGCCATCTGTTTTTCCTATAGACCCATTTTCGTTGTCTCATTTCTCTCTTTCCCCATTTAATATTACTCAAAAAAATAAAATAAAAACCACATAAAACAAAAATCGTTATCGACATTTCTTTCGTTCTATCCTAAATCCTCATCACTCAACTTGAGCTCGCCAACACAGGTTTCTCCTATAAATACTTGAAGAACACTAACCTAAAAAATCATTCAAAACTTCGTACCTAAAATAAATTGGCCAGAGTATTGAGCAAGATTCGTATTCAGTTTCTGGTACTCTATTATTCATAGTTTTATGATCATTTTATTATTTCATGTGTTGTTCGTATTTTGCTTTTTATTATTCATAGTTTTATGATCATTTTATTATTTCATGTGTTGTTCGTATTTCAGTTTCTTTTTCTTCATGACTTTTTTACATGTAACTGTGGGTTTTTTTTTTCTCTGCACTTAATATTATATAAGTGACATAATCAACAAAAAAATCTAAATTTTTTTATAGCTTTGGAAATTAAGATTGAAAAATTAATATTATTATCGAGAATGATATATGTATATTAAAATTAAACATATAAATATTTCTACAAAATTATGTTTCCTTATCAAGGATAATAGATTTCTTAAAACTATTTTTTACAAAAATCAAGGAATATAATTTCATTAGATCATATTATTTTCAAAATCGGTGCGTTCTGAATTTTTTGATTATGAACATTAACTAATAAAATGCATTAAAAGAACTTGAAAATCACTTTTTATAGAAGAAGAGTGGATGTTATAACTTCTCTAATTTAGGAAGCTCTGTTGTACGCAAAAACTCTGTCCTAAATCTGTCTTAACTTTTTTTTTTCTTTTCCTTTCAGTAATATCATCGATGGCGTTATCCGAAGATTTGATGTCGAAATGCTCAGAACAAATGAGTGCTTATAAAGCTGCTTGTGAAGAAGACCCAAAACTCAAATCCTTTGATGCTTCGCTTCAGCAGCAAACCAACAAAATGATAGACTCACTCACCTTTGACACCGAGACTGGGTCGGTGTCCCCACACGATGTACACAAGAAGGTCTCCCAGCACCTAGTTGAAGTTACCCAAGGTGTGGCAAACTTCATTACTGAAGTCGAAGGCGATGTGTGGGAAAACCAAGCTCTAAAGTATTTGGTCTTGGCCTATTTTGAAAATACCAAGAAGACTTTAGAGATTTTCAATACTATAGCGAATTGCGTCGATGAAGCAGAAATGGGCCAACTTCTCATTCAACAGGCCGTGCAACAGTTTGAGAAAGAGTCGGCAGAAAAGGATGTTGGTGGAAAAAAGAACAAGTATGAAAAAACCTTGGAGCGTCTGAAGAAGTTTAAAGCCAATGGAGATCCCTTTAATGGCCAAGTGCTCACGAATCAGTTCGAGTTAATCAAAAAGCAGCAGGAATCCCTTCTGGAGGAAGTGACTCAGACTATGAAAAAGATTGAGGAGGAAATTACTAATCTGAAGAAAGGAAATGTAATTGCGAATATTGTTTTCGGCGCTGTGTTTGCTGTCGTTGCCGTCGCATCGATAGCTCTAATTGTAATATTCCCGGGTACGATTGCGGCCTATGGGGCTCTAGCCGCACCACTGGTTGCGTTGGGATGGCCAGTCGTCAACACTATCTTGGGTAAAAAGATTGATAATCTGAATAAACAGTTGGAAAGTCTGAAGAAAGTAAAAGAGATAGGAAAAACGGTGGAGAAGGGTATAAAAACCAACGAAGAAGCGTCAGAGACCGTATCGATTTTAGTCGACGGGCTAGATGACCGTATCCAAAATATGTTGGAGCTTGTAGATAAGGCTATTGAGAATGAAGAAGATGAGGGGGCCACGATACTTGTCATGAAAATAGTCCCAGAGAAAGTTGAGAAATTAACAAAGAAAATCAAGGAGGTTGGTGAAAGTGTGGAAGATCATAGCAAATTGGTTGCAGAGGCGAGACTTCACGTTCTGCAAAAGATCAACCGTTAATCCGTTTAAACTTTAACGATGTTTGTTGTTTAAAACCCATATTTTATGTGTTTTTATTTCCCATTGTACCTTTTTTTTTGTTTTTTAATGTTCTGTAAGGTTCACCATCCGAGAGGATTGGTTGATATGTACCTCTATCCTGTATTTTCGTGAAATAAAGTTTGAAAAAACTTGTTGTATTTTTTGGCATCTTTTTCTATTTTTTTGAATAAAATGTAAAATTTATTTGAGATTTTGTTTTTACAACAAGTGCAGCCTTTGTTTAGAAGAATTTAATAGACATTTAAAATATAAACCCAGCGCTCTTTATCTTAATGCAAACCATGTCGTCATACACCCTTCATGTCTTCTATCCCTTTCTCGAACGGAAGATATCCTATTGCGAATTTGCTTATCTAGTCATTGGACTAGTTTGGTTGATGGAATCGGAGTTTCACCATCCGAAAGGATTGGTTGCTTTTTTTTTTTTTAATGTTCTGTAAGGTTCACCATCCGAAATGATTGGTTATTATGTACCTCTATCCAGTATTTTCGTGAAATAAAGTTTGGAATTCTTGTATTTTTTTTGCATCTTTTCACAATTTAAATAACCAAAACATGTTGCTTTCCAGATAAAACCACTTCTTCCTTTCGACCCCTATCCCTATCTTTGAAATGATGCAAACAAAATTAACTACACCAAGAGTAAAATTCCTTGTTGAAAATAAATTTGAATCTTCAAATTTATTTTAACACTCCAAAGAAAAATATTTGGACGAGAACTGTCGTGAAATTGGAGAGATAGAGATAGAGAGAGAGAAACAGATCTAGAGAAGTTAAATTTTTGCCTTTGTGAGCAATGCCCTTAATTAACGATGATGATCCAACCAATTCTCCAGCTCGAAGAGTGGAAAACAGCAATTCTATTACCAAGTATAGCAATTACTATTTTGTATCCTTTTAACACCTCAAATATAGTGAATTTCTAGCAATTACGTAGGAGTGTTATCTACACTTACATGTTATTAACTCTTATCACTATTCTCATGACGACTAAACATAAATAATTTTCTATCTTAACTACAGTAAAACACTCAAAACTAGGAAGTGAAATAGTCCCGAGGACCATCTATAAACTCTTCTCAATGTGGCGGACAAGGGATTCTACACATCCAACGCGGGAGAAAAAACATAAAAAAATATGAATCCGAAAGGCATTCCATTGTGTCCATAAGTCTCTCTCTTGCATTCAATAATACTCAATGTCTGACCGTTTCTTCTACGTTCCAACTCACTGTGAAGCAGAACACCAAGTTAATCGATACCAAAAGGGTTTATCGATAGTGGAAATAATCGAATATATCCTCCGGAATTTGTGCAAGATCTTTTGAAGTTCGGTTCTTTCTCCGGGGAAAGGTATAACTCAAAAATGTTTATCTAAATCATTAAACTCATAGAATGCAGTAACATCGTGATGATCGAGATTGAGGCCGAGCCAGTGAAGATTTCCGTTCAAGCTAATGGGATCGGTGATAATGATCA
This sequence comes from Arabidopsis lyrata subsp. lyrata, assembly GCF_000004255.2. Classification (NCBI taxonomy): domain Eukaryota; kingdom Viridiplantae; phylum Streptophyta; class Magnoliopsida; order Brassicales; family Brassicaceae; genus Arabidopsis; species Arabidopsis lyrata. Next base: position 4,449,529 of record NW_003302551.1, read on the forward strand.
GGCAAATCATAGTGAGAGGAAAATGGAGAGTGTTAAAATTCCACCAGCCTGTACCTGATGAATATACAATGGATGCTCAGGTTTTGTTCAAGGGTCTCGATCGTCAAATTCGAGATGCAATATTGGCGAAGAAGAAGCGGAAAATTTCAGAGGCCTAATGCAAATTTGGCTTAAACATGACTAGTTCTGTCTACTCATCTGTTCCTTATGAGATCCTTCCTTGTTTTTAACTTTTTTGGGGAGGGATGATCTTTAGTATTAACCTTTTGTAACTTCTACAAACTTTCATTTTTATGAAATTCACATACTTATCAAAAAAAAAAAAAAAGTCCAAAAACGTTTGGTTGTATTGTAGCTTGCTACAATCAGAACAATTTTGTAACCTAAAACGACACCGTTTTCGGTTCGTGTGGCTAGTGCTCCATGAACGAGAACTCTCTCTAATTTATTAATTGATGCATTGTCGTGAAACCGGATTAGCCACGTAGTAAGTTCGACTCAAAGGTATTGACGTCACATCGATCAAAATTAATCTTACGTCAAATTTTGCCGTTATGAGAGAGGAGACGTAAGAGCCAAGATAGATATCTTGGAAATCCGTAGACCCCAAGCCTCGCAACCGTACTGAGCCACTACTTCTTAGGTGTGTCTTTGCACAATAGAGACCGTGAAGATGCGAGTTTTGATGATGAGACATGAAAAGCTTGTGGAAAAAATAAGACTTGACGACTGATTTCCATCACCTGAAGACAGATTTGAAGGGTTCATGGTTTTAAGTGGTAATCTTGCAAGTATAATCGCCCATAGATCCTATGTGAAGGAATCCATCGATCTTCAATTCTTCATCTTTTCTCCGATTTTTGGTTTTAGATGGGATTAGGGTTTACTATAAACACAGACTGGTTGTTAATGGAAATACTAAATACTATATAACATACTATAAGAAAAGAAAACTCTTTTTTCCCCTTGTCCTTGTAAATAATTTTGTTACGAAATATTAAGTTTCATGATATTACCAAATGCCAATAGTTCAACAAGTAAAGTATCTCATGCAAAACCTAGATATCGCTGGTTCGAGTGGCACCTGGAAGATAACCAATGCTCTGTTCTCTGGCCAGAAAGAATATACATGTTTAGGCCTAAAACCTCTTAGTTATTAAAAAAAAAAAATCAAAATATTAATTTAAGAGAGGATATGAACTTGTCCCCGTTCAAATTCTGTTAATTATTCGATCTGAACTTGTCCTTAATCTAATTTTATTATTCATTCGATATGATCTTGTCATCGATCAGATTCTATTACTCATTCGATCTGAACTTGTCCCCGAGTTTAATTTAATTTTTTCTTCATATGTCCTTGAGTATTTGTTGGATCTCGTTGAAGACCTAGAAAGATCTAAAGAATTCAATTTTGTCTACCAACAAATCGAATTGGATTTTTATATTATTCTCAGTTTTCAGATCTGAAATTACAAATATAATTTATATTTTTTAAAAATAAACCATCATTGTCTGCAATTAATGCCATGGTTCACTTTCTTTCCATCATTACTTTTGTCCCTTTATATGACACAAACTTTGCAATGTCCCTTTTTTGTGACCCAACAGTTCATCAACATCAAGGGTAAAATCGTCCACCAAATATCACACTACAATGCGAATGTGGTATAAACGGAAAAAAGTTTCTAAATGTGATAAAATTGGAAATGTTTTGGTAGAATGTGGTACTTCTGCCAAATTACCTTAAAAGTTACGAATAATTGTGAGTCTGATACATTTGAATAAAGAGCCTTTTTTGATATAGAGAGGATATGTAATATTTGGGAGAGAAACCAAATTAAGATACTTTTTAACATGGGTATTGTTGTCAAAAAAAATGTTCATGTGACTATTGTATAAGAACTGTATTTTACTTTGCAAAGCTATAAAAAAGAAACAAATATTATGTATGTTTTGTAAAAAGTTCTTTGTAAAATATGGGTTGATGATGGTCCAAAGAACACATGGCTCCATGTGATTTTCTACTTTATTTTGATATCTATATATTTATATATGTTAATCATAAATAGTTGCATGATTATGCATGACTAACATCTAGTTGCATGATTATGCATGACTGACATCTAGTTGCATGAGTAATATACATTTATCTAGTAGTTCCTTCTACTTCATGGCATGAACACATTGGAAAGAATCGAACCATATTTCTATAACCACACAAGAACAAGAATTTTTGTAAAATTTTATAAATACCTTATAAATAACTTGTAGATAACTTGTAAAAGTTTATAAATAACTTGTAAAACTTTATAATACATTTAAAACCATGTTAATAAATACTTTATAAATACTTGGATCGTGTTTCAGAGTAGTAGTTACCATTAATAAGTACTTTAGTAACCTTATAAATTTTTATAAAATCATCTGATTAAAGAAGACATTTTGAAAATGAATAACTAGAAAATAAATTATTTTTTGATATATAAAAAAAAACGGAAAATGACATTTTCAAAATATATTTGGTTAATTAAAGTTCTACATTATTCATGCATGAATTCTGCAAAGGAATCATCTTTTCATCAATAATTTTGTAGTTTTAGTCAGGAACTGATTTTTTTCATATCTCTTTACAATTTTGGTTAATGCCACCGAATCTGTCTATGAAATAATGGAAATTGTGATTAGAAAAATAAAAGTACTAAATCGTAAAAACAGTTAGACAAAATATTTCTATAATTTTTTTTGTCATAAAATATTTATATAATTTATATTAAACAATATAAACGTTTACAACTATGTATATAGTGATAAAAATTAATTGAAATTTCAAAACGAATACACTAAAACAAAAAAAAATATGTGATTTTAGGTGGTTAAGACGACCGTCTAGACCGTTTTTAGAACACTGACATTAAGTAAAAACATTTTGAGTCCTTTTAAGTAACGGATTTATGAAGTTTTGGTTCAAAAAAAAATCAACTTCAAGAAATCATATTTAAATGTAAATAAAATACGCTATTAATCTTGCTTATATCTATGCATATCTAATGAGAAACAAAAAATCTTGTTCTTCTGTAGATATAGAAAATATTGTCTGATTCTCTTTAGTGTGTTCATGCCATGAAATTTAAGGAACTACTAGATACTATATGTTGATCATGCAACTTCTCTTAATCATTTCATAATCATGCAACTATTTATAATTAGCATATATTAACATATAAATATCGAAATAAGTACAAAAGCACATGGAGCCATGTGTTATTGGACCATACCAACCCATATTCTAAATTGTTGGATTTCTACAACGTAACTTGCTTTCTTTTAATATGTAACATTTATGTCTATGCGTGTAGAATGTCAACACTTACATACACATTCATTAATAATTATGGTTATTTAATCTTTCATACAATATTTAAAGACTTATGTCAATATTGACTATAATGAGTTCGTTAAACCTAAAATTTATTGCTGCTAACAAAAATAAGTTAAATTTATTATCGTATATTTAGCATCTTCATCTCCGCTTTATCATGTTATTGTCTTAAGGTTAAATATGAACAACTTGAGATTCCCTAGAATATTTGCAAATATTAAGAGATATAACAATTCTACAAGGCTAAATAATATGCCCATTTTAATAGAACAATCAATATTATTAATTAGATGTTGTACTTGTACATATGTAACTGGTCATAAATATATCCTAATGTTTTGTTTTTGGGTAAACTGTAAATAACATTAAGATGAATAATCAGGTTTTTCATAGTACAAACCTAAAACATATGACTGGTTAGGAAAAAAAACAAAAAAAACAAGGGGTCAAAAACTTATGGGAGAAAACTTTGTGGGTTTCATCGCAACCATAAGGTCATGGGCTTGCTAAACTGTTTTTTATATCTCGATCAATCATCTTGAAAATTGTGTGTGATAACAATTGTTGGCTGTGGAGGAAAATGTTCCTTTGTTTCCATAGTTTCTATAGATGGAAGAGTGATGCTTGGGGTATTTGGGAGTGAATTATAATCCAAGTAAAAGGAGCTCTGACCATGAGCAGAACAAACCTTGATGCCGATCTAATTATTAAAGAACATGACACCATATTTCAGAGGCAAAAGCACAAGTTAGGAACAAATGGTCCCTTGACTCCACATATGAATAACACAGACAAGATGCACTTGATAAGTTTAAGTCGCATGAGAACAATCTCTCTCTTTTTGGCAGTCTATTCAAATGGACCACATACATGTTAAAGGCATGTTTTGGAACATCACCTTTAAACCACACTGATTTCGTCCACTCCTTCTCCTCTTGTCTATGTTTGAGAAAATTCCAAGTTGCGGAAGAAGAGAAAACATGTGATTCTCTCATTCCCCACGTCTTTTCAGGGAATTTTCAGCTAAAAGGCCGTAGTTGCAGGAGGGAATTCCAATTCCATGAATTACTTGATGACTTATAGACACTCCAAAAGCTACAGTTTCAGTCATATAAATTGTACAAATGCATTTTATTCCTAGTATGTATATATATATAACCTTTGAACATGCTCGTCAAACAACAAACATGCATCTCAAATCCACTTCTCCGAGTCCAACTTTTTTGAACCTAGACTTGGGTCTTAATTATAGGGCTTTCAAGCAAAAACCCTATGAAAACTATACCGGTGCGTAGTATGGTATCATTTGCTCTGGCGATCTCGATATATTTGTTCTTCATCGCTACCCACATTTTTTTCATACTAATTGGAGTTATATCAAGACAATCTCATTGCATAATCTTTCATTCTTTTAATATGGTATTTTGGATTAATATTCTAAAAAACAATTTGGCCTCTCATTTACAACTTACAAGGTTGACCGATTATTTATTATGGGATATATAGACATTTATTTGAGGTTATAGTTGCAACTAGCCAACATACGCATCTCCCACGTTCTCCTATAAATACTTGTAAATCACTAACCTAATCAAATCATTCAAACTTCAAACCTATAATATATCCTCCTGTATCCTGATCCAATTTCTGGTAATTTTCTCTCTTCAACTCTAGCTCATTTTTATCTTCTTACGTAAAATACGAATTCGCTCATATATATATTTTATACAGAATTATTTTTTATTTTCTTTTATTTTTATTTTGTTCCTATTTTCTATTTATTATCATAATTTTCTTTTCCTTCATAGACTTTTTACAAGTAACTGTATCTTTTTATCTATAATCAATATTCTATGAATGACTAAGTAAAAAATTAGAAATCTCTGATTTGGGAAGCTCGGTGTATGCAAAACTCTGTCCTAAACCTCTCTACCTTTTCTCGAGTTTTTTCCTTTCAGTATATCATCGATGGCATTATCCAAAGATATGATGTTGAAATCCTCAGAACTCCTGAGTGCTTACAAATCCGCTTGTGAACACCAGCCAGACCTAAAATCCTTTGATTCTTCGCTTCAGCAGCAAACCACCAAAGTGATAGACTCGCTCACCGCTGGAGCCGAGACTGGGTTGTCGCCCCAACAGGCAGTACACATAGAGGTCTCCCAGCACCTACTTGAAGTTACCAAAGGTGTGGCAAACTTCACTACTAAAGTGGAAGACGATGTGTGGGAGAACAAAGCTCTAAAGTCTTTGGTCGAGGCCTATTTCGAAAGTACCAAGAAGACTTTAAAGATTTTCAATACTATAGAGAATTGCGTCGAGAAAGCAGAAATGGGCCAACTTCTCATTCGAGAGGCGTTGCACGAGTTTGAGAAAGAGTTAGCAGAAAAGGATGTCGGTGGAAAAAAGAAGAAGTATGAAAAAACAATGAAGGATCTGAAGAAGTTTAAAGACATCATTTGATGGCCAACTGCTCACGACTCAGTTCAAGTTGATCAAAGAGCAGCAGGAATCCCTTTTTGAGGAAGTGTGTGAGGCTAAAAAAAGGGTTCATGGGGAAATTACTAAAAAGGAGAAAGAGAGTTTTATAACGAATCTTCTTTTCGGCGCTGCGTTTGCCGTTGTTGCGGTCACATCGATAGCTCTAATTGCGACAGGGGCGGGTGCGGTTGTGGCCTTTGGGTCTCTATCGACAACACTGCTTGCGGTCGGATGGGCTGGCGTCTACACTGCCTTGGATAATAAGAAGGATGCTCTGAAGACACAGTTGGAAGGTCTGAAGAAAGTGGAAGGTATAGAATCATCGGTGGAGAAGGGTATCAAAACCAACGAAGAAGCAGCGGAGACCGTATCTATTTTGGTTGAAGGGCTAGAAGGCCGTATCCACAATATGATGAAACTTGTAGATAATGCTATTGAGAATGAAGAAGATGAGGCCGACACGAGAATTGTCCTAAAACTAATCAGTGAGAGAGTAGAGAAATTAACCGAGAAAATCAAGGAGGTTGGTGAAAGTGTGGAAAATCATAGCAAATTGATTGCAAAGGCGAGACTTCAAGTTCTGCAGAAGATCAACCGTTCTGCATAACATTAATTGATGGAGTTGTAGGTGAGGAGGAACCGGTACGCAGAACGTCAAACCGGATGCGTGTACCAAACCGGAAGTATTTGAATTGAGTTGGTTTGTTTTATGTTTGAATAAGTCTTTGCTTTTGTTGAGTCAATAACGAGAGTCGTGGTTTCCTTATGTTGAGGAACCAACTCTCCCATTTTCTATTCCCAGTTTGTAGGAGTGATAACTCCATCTCTTTGTTATTTAAGAAATGAAAAAGCCAAAAAGAGGCAATGTTAATTGCCCAAAGAAAAGTGTTATTCTCTGTTACAATTTGGATTGGAGTTTTATAATCTGAGACCTATCATTAATCCGTTACTTTAATGATGTTTGTTGTTTAAAACCCATATTTTATGTGTTTTTATATCATCCCATTGTACCTTTTTTTTTTTTCTTTTTTTTTTAAATTTTTTTTTATGTTATGTAAAAGGTACCATCCGAGCGGATTGGTTGATATGTACCTCTATCCCGTATTTCGTGAAATAAAGTTTGGAAAAACTTGTTTTATTTTTTTGCATCTCTTCACAATTTAAATAACCAAAACATTTTGCTTTCCATATTGAGCCAGAACAACTTTGGAACCTAAACCGACACCGTTTTCGGTTCGTGTGGCGAGTGTTCCATGAACGAGAACTCTCTCTAATTCATTAGCTAGAAGAGATGCAGAAAAAGGAGGCATTTTGATGCATTGTCGTGAAACCGGATTAGCCACGTAATAAGTTCGAGTCAGAGGGATTAACGTCACATCGATCAAAATTAATCCTACGTCAGTGTAAGCACTCTAACTTTTTTTCTTGGTGTCAAATTTTGCCGTTATGAGAGAGGAGACGTAAGAGCCAAGATATCATGGAAGTCCGTAGACCCCAAGCCTCGCAACCGTACTGAGCCACTACTTCTTAGGTGTGTCTTTGCACAATAGAGACCGTGAAGATGCGAGTTTTGATGATGAGACATGAAAAGCTTGTGAAATAAAACTTGACCACTGATTTCCATCGCTTGAAGACAGATTTGAAGTGTTCATGGTTATAAGTGGTAATCTTGCAAGTATAATCGCCCATAGATCCTATGTGAAGGAATCCATCTTCATCTTTTCTCCTATTTTTGGTGTTAGAAGGGATTAGGGTTTACTACAAACATAGATTGATAGTAAATGTAAATACTAAATATTATATAACATAATAAGAAAAGAAAACTCTTTTTTCTCTTTGTCCTTGTAAATAATTTTGTTGCGAAATATTACAATTTCATGATATTACCAAATGCCAATAGTTCAACTAGTAAAGTATCTCATGCCAAACTTAGATATCGTTGGTTCGACGACTGGCACTTGGAAGAGAACCATATCAAATGCTCTGGTTTCCCGGCCATAGAGGATGTACATGTCTACAGGTATAACCACGGTTACGGTTTATTAACCAACGGTTACGGTTATAAACTTTATTTAACCGTAACCTTAACTACTTTATATACGGTTAAACCGGTTACGGTTATAGTTGTTTGATGATTACGATATGGTTAATATTGGAGGCCAAATTTTACATATTATTCGACCTTTTATACTGTTTTTAATAGATGAAAAAAGTATATTGTAGATCAAATTTTCTTTATTTCAAGCAATGTAACATTACAATATAGTTGTTTGAGAAAAATATTATTTTTCTTTCATGTAGATTTTTTCATGTTCGGTAAAAAATCTTTATCCAAACCTTCGTTACGATCTTTTTAATAATATACAGTTACAATTATATTTGTAACGTTTTAAGTTTTAACTATACGGTTAACTATGCGGTTAACTAATAGTTTTGATACAGTCACGGTTAATTAACGGTTACGGTTAATGTATTTTTTAACCGTAGCTAATATATTTTTACGATTAACGGTTACGGTTTTAAACAGTTTTATACGGTTACGATTTGGTTACGGTTTAAAACAGTCGAGTTACAGTCCAAAATACGGTTACGTTTAGATTTTTGTCATGCCTACATGTCTAGGCTTAGATCCTCTAAGTTATTACAAAAAAAAAGATTCATAATATTAATTTAAGAGAAGTACATAATTCCGTTACCAACGTGGGATTGCAATTTTTTAAAACAAATGAATAACGTAATCTATTTCTCCAACAACGTTTATTATAAGGTTCTTCTTCTCAGCTCAGAGATTTGCATTGTTTATGCGACAATGAAAGGATTCTTGTATTAAAGTGAAGACAGTGATATTACTCCATTAATATTGTCTGTATACACAGTTTTAAAACATAAGTAAGCATGATTCTGAAATTGAAAAACATTCGCTTTCGTGATTACTGCTTTCGTGATTCTGAAATTGAAACACATTCGCTTTAACTTTTTCCAATACTTTGCTTCAATTTTAAACATGTTATCTTTATTTTGAAATTTGAAAATATTTATTTTTTCCGTTTGGAAGAAGTTAAGAAGAAAATTTATGCAAGGTCAGGAGAAGTAGAAAAGTTTAGATGAAAGCATTTGTTTAAGGAAAAATTGGATATAAAAGACAAATAATTAAACTATTGTCCATCTATGCATTCTATATTCAAATATCACATATTCCTAATCTACCCTTTGTAATTGATTTAACCAATTTTTCAAATAAAAATCAGAACAGTTTGTAGAAAAATGATAAAGAAGTCATGAGGATACTTATAAAATCGAAAATATATCGTTTTTGTTACTGTTTTGGATGAATAAAATATGATCTACGAAGTTTAGACTACGCCTTCTGAATTTAGAATGTGTATTCTATACATTGTACATGTTCTATAAAATTTAGATAATGTATTCTATGCATTCTACATGTTCTAGAAAATTTAGAACGCATTTCTATTCTACGGTATTTAGAATGTTAATTTCTACGAAATTTAGAATACATATTCTATACTTTGCTCTTTCTTCTAAAAATATTAGAATATATTTTTCTAACATTTACCCATGTTCTATAATTATTAGAAAACACATTCTTATATTTTTCTATATATTCTATTACAAATAGAAATCAAATTCTATGTAATTTAGATTTTTTTTTTTTAAAGGAAAATAAATTATAAAATAAGGAAATCAAATATAAAAAATTAAGATTACGAAATTACACAACTTTTTCATGGAAAATACGTAATATGAGTGAAATTTGACTAACATAAAAGTAAATTGACAAATACAAAATATAAAATACGTAATATGACCAAACTCAATTATAAACTAACAAAGTACCACATTTGTGGAAAAGTTTTACTTACTATAGGCGTAATATTTGAAAGTGACTAACATAAAAGTAAATTGACAAATAAAAAAGTTGCATAAATCAATGTGTGTCTGTTTCTCACTCAATTTTTATTATATTAGAATCTAGCTATGGAGGTTCAAACATTGCCATTCGGTCAATCAATAAAGGAGCAGATCCCATAGATCAACTAAAGGCTTTGACGTGTATGTATATGTTGACATCGTCCAACATATCCATGGACAGTCCCAAAAGAAAAAATCGAAGAAGAAGTTGCCGTAAAAAAAATCAAAGAAGAAGATGCCGTAAAAAAAGAATTAGAGTGGAAGAAGATATAGAATTATCTACGATAAAAAAAAAATTAGAAAGTAATCAAATGTTATTTTTGTCCTATATTTTCTCCAAATCATTTTTAGAAAGAAATCTACTTAATTTTGGAATTTTATAGTTTAACAAGATTTAAAAAAAAAAACCTAGGGATAAAATAGGATTTTAATTATATCAAAGCATATATGACCAATATTAAAACATATATGATCAATTAGGAATATAGAATGCATAGATAGACAATAATTTAATTATTTATTCTTTATATCCAATTTTCCCGTTGTTTAATGGAATCAAATTTGTTCACGATTTGTTGACAGTTTTTGTGGTGTTCTTAAACAGATTGGCCTTTTGTTCAATTCATAATTCCTGATTAATGTTGATGTTGAGAACAAAGTGATGAAATCAGATTCTTCTCTCTTACTTAGAACAACCAAAAATACTAGAAAATAATAATAAAACCTTATGCGAAGTCATGCAAGAATTATGTCTAAACCATTCTCACTGTGTTGGGAATTCGATGCAGCCATTGTGGGAGAACGACCAAGCGAAGGTATAATCCTCGGGTGATGTTATCTTCCAACTTACTCTCGAGCACAAACTTTCCATTGTTCAAGTTAATAGAAATAAAACTTCGGTGCTTCTTGCTCCAAAAGTAGACTGTTTTAGCATCAAAAGGGTTAATCGCCAACGGAAAATACTCGACACGAGTTTCAATAAAAGGAGTGGCGATTTCAAATACTAGTTGCCATTCTCCGTTCTCTAGCCTCCATACAAATAGCTTATCCTCTAGACTTCCATCATCTTTAGTTACAGAGATTATGTTCATATACATGATAGATCCTTGCCAAGTTGAGAAAGATCTATTCGGCCGATGTTGTCCGAAATCTGGGAAAGAAGTCACACGGCATTGAACAGAACTCGTACCAGTGGCGTATAAATTGAAGGATACGACAACATCTTCACCGTGACTAGTGGTGGCGATCAAGTGAATACTGCCGTGCAAGCAAATGGTAGATCGTAAATCAATACACGACACAGACAAATCGACAGTGTTGAGACTCCACAAGCCTGTCTTAGATGAATATATCAGCAAGCTTTTGTGCGTATCAAACAAAACAACTTTGTAATCCAAAAGAAAGCCATTCTCACTTCGTGTGGCAATTCCCAAGGGATAGAAATATTCACTACGATGAGCATGATGAGAAGGGATTTCTACGCATTCTTGTGAAACTGGATTAGCCACGTACAAGGATCGGTTCTTCATGTTGAAAAATAATTCACTGATCAAAATTAATCCAACATCAGTACTGTGAGCCCATACTTTGTATTTGTTTCTCAAAGTCTCAAACTTCTTGGTTACGAAAGAAGAGATGTAAGAGCCGAGAGATCGTTCGAGTCCCCAAGTGTTGCATTCGTAGTTAGCTATGACTTCTTTATCAAAACAGCAAGACAAGAGAGACCATGATGAAGAATGCGACGTTTGGTGCATAGACAGAAACAAGTCACGGAAATATGGAGACTCCACGATCGATTCCCATTGCTTGCAAACAAGTTTGAAAGTTGTGAAAATCTTTATTGGTAATTTGGCGAATATAATTGCCAATATATCCTCTGGTAAGGAATTCATACCTTCTTATCTCTCTGTTTCAGTAGGATTGGGATTTACTCTTTTATAAGGGAATGAATCGGGTTCTCGGGTCAAGATGAGTTAATTGGGTTTTGAATTGGGAAACACTAAATAAAAGTTAAATTATTGAAGAAAATAAGAAATTTCTAATTATATAAAGTTTAGTTTTTAAAGTTAGTAACTCATAAGATCGTGACACAACTTCAGTATTGATAAAATTTTGACATGTGTAAAAGAAAATCTTATTTAAATTAAAAAGAAAATCATACAATAAATTAGAAATCCTAAAAATGAAAGGATTATAATTACTTTTATTAAAAAGTTATATAAAATTGACAAAAAGGTATATATGATAAGATATATAGTAAATAACTAATCCTTAAAATATATAGTATTAATAAAGAAAAGTATACACAAAAATAAAATTAAAGAATATTATCTTACTATATAATTGTTGATGTTTAAAAGTTAGTAATTATTTAACATGATTGCTATATGTGTCAGTAAATTGATGAGATTTGTTTACATGTAATGAGATTTTGATACATGTAAAAAACTTCTCTCAATTAGATTTTGACACATACTAACACAAAAATGAAACCTACAGATCTTTAACATAAACAAAACATATGTATTAAAGTATATAATTTAAATTTATATAATTTAATAAAAATTTATTAAAATGGAAAAACATATTAGGAAGGCAAAATGTAAAAAAATAATTAAAATTACTTTTTTAAAAATATATTAAGAGAACCCATATATTAAAATGAAATTGAACATAAAAATAAAAATATGTAAAGTAAAAAAAATCTTCATATATAATGTATGATATTTCAAAGTTAGTAATCAACATGATCTTACATGCCTTGAATAATCAAAGATTTGTGTTTCATTTTGTTATAAGTATCTATTTTATTTAAAATTAATTTGTGTTTTCTAGATTTTTTTATTTTGATTTTTACTTTCATATTTTAGTTATATAAAATTTATCATATATCATCGTACTAATAATTTTAGATTGCTACATGTGTCATGATTAAATTTAAATTTTACATTATATATTCCAATTTGATTTTCTAATAAAAAATATGTGTTCATTTAAAATAAATTTTTATGTTGATTTTGAATTTCCTTTTTCAGTTACTAGGTAAGATCAATATATGCTTTTTCTTTTTCTAATATTTATAATTTAATGGTATATTTTTAGATTGTTTATTTTAATTTCTATTTTCATCTTTGAATTATCTATGACTCGTCTATCATTGTGTTTATAATTTTTTTTAATTAGGTCAAATTAGTTTCTATTAATTTTTCAACCTTTATCGATTGGTCATAGATGCATTCTATTCAAATCGATTTTTTTAATCTATTTTAGTTTTCTTATAAATACATCAAAAGATTATTGCTACATGATCTATTTTTCATTCGGAATATTTTATGAGTCCAAAAATTTAGTGGTTAAAGAAACTATGCAAAAGTGAAAATAAGCTTAATGTGTTCATGGATACATATTGCAGGTAGTGATAAAAAACATATTTCAAGAGTAAAATATGATTGAATGTAAAACACATTTTTAGTTGTAAAGTAGAGTTGTAAATAGATTTAAATAAGTTGACCGAATTGTTTGTATGAAAAATATTCTCTCCAGTGGCAAGGATTAAGTTTACGTTTATGTTGACTAGCCTGAAGGTATTGTGGTTCAAGCAAAAAAAGGTTCTTGAGTTGTATTGTGGGTACAACAGATTTGGTATGTGGTAAAACAGAGTCGTTAGAGACCTAGTGACTGAAGGTTAAGTTGTCTTGGAGTATTGTAGCACAAACGAGTAGAGTATTGATGTTCTGACAAAGATATTGTTGAAGAAAAATTTTGATTTCTTCAAGAGTAAGCTTGGAGTATGCAAGTTTGAATCAAGGGAGAGTGTGGAAAACGGATTCAAACATGAGTAAACATGGGAGTTAAGTGTGTTAAATGCATATTTGTCAGTTTTGGTTTTCATATTAATTTGGGGCTTTCAATTTTATGTTTAATTGTAGGAGATAAATGAGTCCATGTGGTTTAATGGGTGGAGTTACGTTTTATTTCTATATATTAATGTAGTCTCATTTGTGAGAAATCATTAGAGACATGAAAAAGTTACAACAGAGTAAATTATCATTCAGAAAAAGTGTTTTTTTCTCTGTTTAAAATCTATGTTCGACACATCTGTTATAATAATACTGTGGTATCACACCTCTCTTCTATCATCTTTGTTTCTAACACTTCCATATTTTCATGAAGACTGTAATTCTAAGAACTGAAATGTTTATAGATGTTTTATATAATATAGTCTTTGTTTGTTTATGAGGTATATATATAAATATTTGCACGCAAGCCGTAAATCATTCACCATTAAGGCAGCAAATATACTTATAGATTTCAAGTTTGAAGCTAAGGTTTGACAAAATCTTTATTAGATATAATTTTTTTTTTTTGTTAAAAGGTATGCAATTTTGATAAATAAGTGTCTAATGGGCTATTTTCGGATATAAGCCCATTCAAAATCTCTAACGCCCAACCCACAAACAACAATCCATTAACAAAATATTTATGAAGTGTTTTTGTAATTTGTCACTGAAGCTCTTCTTTTATCTTTCAGGTTGCTGGTTTTGGTCTTGCCAAGATTGCTTCTAATTCAAACACTCGTGTATCTGTTCGAAATTGAGTCCATGATTAAATGTTACGAAAGGGTGTGTCAGTGTCATGTGTGTAAGAGTTGTGACTTGTTGGATAAGACACAACTGTTACGAACAGTTATTTACGGTTTTGTTATGTAGAAAACTATATAAGTGCAAGTGTTGTCCTAATGTAAACTTGTCGAGTAAATAAAACAGTTTTTCTCCATCTCTCGTCCAACTCTATTTTTTCCTTCTCTTAACATTTCAACAGTATCTACACCCGTGATGGGAACCTGTGGGTAAAGACCATACTGAATCTACTAGTTATGTATATTTATAAAGTTTGCTTAATGTATGTGATCCTTGTCATTATTCAAATTCTGAAACTTTTGGTTTTGGAATTTTAGGTATTTGGCTCCAAAATACACTGCAAGCGGAAAACTCACAGTTTTCTCATTTTGTGTTGTAATAATCGGGAGGCGCCCTGTTGATGCAAACAATGTCTATGTAGATGGCGGCTTAGTTGACTAGGCACTTATTGTGACTGCAGATAATCTAAACTTATGATATTTTACAATTTAACTATTGAGTGAAGCATAAGCTATGTGTGATTGATGGTGGAACAGGCACCGCCTTGCTTAACCGAGCATCTGAGGAAGGAGTTTTCAGGGTTTGGCTGAATCAAAGATGGGTAATGAGTATGAAAGAGAGGAGATGGCTCGCATGGTTGCTTGTGCTGCAGCTTGCGTTCGCCATTCAGCTCGCCGCAGACCTCGCATAAGCCAGGTAACTTAATTTGACCCCAATCATCCTTTTTATCTATGGAAGAGCATTCAGTTTGGGTTCTCGCATTATTTGGGTCGTTTCTTGAGAACAATGACCTTGTCTTGCAAAGTTGCAATCATATTCTCAAGGGCTTTGATAAATCTTATAACACTTGAGATTTGGTTGATGTATGGTTACTTGTGTAAGTTAACAAGGAATCGTGATATCTGATTTGTACCTTTCTGAACAAAATTAGAAACTTAACTGTAGAGAAAAACTTCAAAGTTGTTGACACATAATTCTTCTCTCTTATTGAGAAAAAAAACAAAAGTACTGGAAATAAACCAAACTCCTTACTCTTACGTAAAGAACTAAGAGTTATAAAAAATAAAAAACATACTCAAAGAAACAAGTGAAGTAAAGCAGATATTATGTCTAAACAATCCTCATCGTGTTGGGAATTCGATACAGCCATTGTGGGAGAACAACCGAGTGAAAAAATAATCCTGGGTTGATGCTAGAAAGCAACTTGGTCTCAAACACAAACTTTCCATTGTGTAAGTTAATAGAAAGCAAAGTTTGGTGCTTCATGCTCCAAAAGTAGACTGTTTTGGCATCAAAAGGGTTTGTTCCCAACTGAATGTACTCGAAACCGGTATCAATAAAAGGAGGGGTGATTTCAGATACAAGTTGCCATTCTCCGCTATTTAGCCTCCATACACATAGCTTATCCTCATCAACTTTGATTATGTTCATATACATGAGAGATCCTTGACAAGTTGAGAAAGATCTATTGAATTTGGGATGTTGTCCGAAATCAGGGAAAGAAGTCACACGGCATTGAACAGAGCTCGTACCAGTGGCGTATAAATCGATGGATACAACAACATCTACACTGTGACTAGTGCTGGCGATCCAATGAATACTCCCGTGCAAGCTAATGGGAGATTGTGTATACAAAGCTAAAGGATAAGAATCCACAGTGTTGAGACTCCACAAGCCTGTATGTGATGAATATATCAGCAATCTCAAGTCCTCGTCAAACAGAACAACTCTGTAATCCAAAAGAATGCCATTCTCAGTTCGTGTGGCAATTCCCAAGGGACAGGAGACTTCCTTGAGATGAGCATGAGACGGGATCTCTACGCATTCCTGTGAAACTGGATTAGCCACGTACAATGATCGGTTCGTCACCCAGATAGGGAGTTCACTGATCAAAATCAATCCGACGTCGTTGTAAGCCCATACAATGTATTTGTTTTTTTCAGTCTCAAACATCTTGGTTAGGAAAGACGAGATGTAAGAGCCTAGAGATTGTTCGAGTCCCCAAGTGTTGCATCCGTAGTGAGCTACGACTTCTTCTCCATCTTTCCCAGACATGAGCGACCATGATGACGTATGTGAGTTTTGGTGCATAGACCGAAACAAGTCACGGAAATATGGAGACTCACGATCGATTCCCATTGCTTACAAACAATTTTAAAAGTTGTGAAAATCTTTATTGGTAATTTGGCGAGTATAATGGCCAATAGATCCTCTGGAAAGGAATTCATAGCTTCCTATCTCTCTGTTCAACGAGATTAGGGTTTTTTTTTAGTGCTTGTTTGTGTTAGGATTAGGGTTTACTCTTTTATAGAACGAATCCGGTTCTTGGGTAGTCAAGACAAATTAATCGGGTTGGGTATAGATTTTGTTTCCTAATTCTTGGTTTGCTTCATCTCAGTTCTCATTCTTAAATAACTTTTTTTTTTTTTTTTTTTTTTTTACCAAGTGTCGTTAGCTCAACTGGTAAAGATCTTAGGCGAACCTTAGAGCTCGCTGGTTCGAGTGATGCTTGCGACGAAACTAATATTACATGCTGTAGTTTCGGGTCTGGGGGGATTTCGGGCTTTAGCCCAGAACCTCCTGGTATTCAAAAAAAAAAAAAAAAAATTTTACAACTGTGGACTGAGTTTTGCGATATGTTGAGATTGTTTCAAAGCATTAATTTGGAACTTTGAAGGAAAGAGATAACTCGAGAGGCATTGTGTTGTGAACGCTGTTATTGAAGAAGAGAGAAGGAAATTCATACTCTCTCTTTCAAAAAAGAGTAGACTCCACAAATAGAGGTGTGATTTCTGGTTGATTAAAAGTGTGATTTGCTGATTACAAATGGTCGAGTTTTAAGATTTCTCCACAAACAAAAGCTTTCCAAGTTAGAAGAAGCCTACCAAAGAATTAATCTACAAAACGACATAACAAAAAACACTCAAAAGAAAACTAAGCATCATTCTACAACTTCTTTCTCTTGCATTAGGAACTAACAGTAATTAGCAAAAATAAAGAATAAATAAAGTCTTACAAATATTACATCTAAATTAAACTCTCCTTACCATGCTCGGGAACGGATGCATCCACTGTGGGAGAACGAACGAGGCAAAATTTGATTCTAAGATGTATTTCATATCTCTCGGGCAATCAACGGAATTCAGAATGCGACCCTCGCTGCTACGTTCCATATCCTTGTGGAGCACAAAGTCTCCATTGTGTAAGTTGATAGATAACAAACATTTGTGACTCCAAAGGTAGACTGTTTTAGCATCAAAAGGGTTTATTCCCAACGGAATATAATCGAAACCGGTCTTAATAGAATCCAATGAGATTTCGGATACTAGTCGCCATTGCCAGCTTTCTAGCCTCCATACACATAACTTATCCTCTAAATTTCCATCAACTTTTGGTATAGAGAATATATTCATATACATGAGATATCCTTGAGAAGTTGTGCAAGTTCTTCTGAATTTAGGAACTTTATCTAAATCAGGAAATTGCGTAGCACGACATCGATCAGACCGGCTATCAATAGCGTAGAAGTTGATGGATACAACGAAATCTTGATAGTTGGAACCGTGAGCTAGCCAGTGAAGACTTCCGTTCAAGCTAATAGGATTGTTAAACTCCTGAGATATATAAGTGAAAGGAAAATTGGCACTGTTGAGACTCCACAAGCACTACAAGAAAACATGAGATTAGCGACTTAATTCGGCGACTAATTTTGCAGTCGCTACATCTAGTGACCGTTTAGCTACGTTTTGGCGACTAAATATGAACCAAAATACGATAGTCGCTAATTAGTATCTAATATGAGACTGATTTATATTGTCGTTATATAGTCGCTAAATATGGCGACGGATTAGTTACCGAATATTTAGTCGCCAACTGGAGCGACTCAGTGGCTACGAATTAGCGACTGCGTAATTCTAGTTGGACATTCAAACTGGGCCAAGAAGCCCAATGACCCAGTATATATTTCGTTTTTCCTTCGCAGAAAACCCTAATCCTCTTTTCCTCTTCACTGAAGAACCCTAATTCCCCATCAATTC
Organism: Arabidopsis lyrata subsp. lyrata; assembly: GCF_000004255.2. Taxonomy (NCBI): domain Eukaryota; kingdom Viridiplantae; phylum Streptophyta; class Magnoliopsida; order Brassicales; family Brassicaceae; genus Arabidopsis; species Arabidopsis lyrata. The sequence continues at coordinate 4,467,996 of NW_003302551.1, forward strand.
TTCTCTAAATCCTATCAATCCTTCATCTTCTTAATCCTTTTTTGTATCTCTCTCGATGGCTCCTCGTGGTGGAAAAAGTAAGAGAGGAAGAGGAGGAGGAGGAAGGGCTCCGAAGGTTTCCCCAAATCGACCTGTCGCCAATCGACCCACTGCTTCTGGGACGTCAAATCGAAGACCCAGTACTCTTCCTAGCCAGTATACCTTCACTCCGGCGAATCCTGAAGCCCCAGAGACTCAGCAAAGTCCGGTAAATCCTGTAGCCCTAGAGTCTCAGCCTCCGACTCATAGAGACTATCCTCCTCCGACGCAGCTGTTCCAGTCCGGCGATGATTCTCCTCGAGGCTCTGGGTCGCATCCATTTCGGGAATCTGGATCTACTCAAGTTCGAGGGTCTGGATCTGTTCAAGGACGAGGCTCTGTAGGATCTATTCATCGTCTAGCTTCTCGGTCGAATCAACCTCCTGCGCCGGTTCAACCTCCTGCGCCGGTTCAATCTCCAGCGTCGACTCAGCCTGCAGCGTCGAATCGACAAATACCATCTCGTCAACAAAGACCTTCTCCTCAACCTCGAGCCTCTGTATCGCATCATAGTTCTCAGGCTCAAAACTCACACGAGGAATCTGAAGATGAGGAAGCTGATGGTGAATCTGAAGAAGATGTGTTGAGGGATTCAACACTCCCAGAAGATGTCCTCGCGGATTTACATGCTTCACTTCTCATCCCAGGCCGTGAGAATTTCACCACCGTCATCTCTCCCAACCTCGAGCCTGGAACCACTTGGTAAACATTTTCAATTTTGATTGTATATAGGTCTGATTGTATAGAGATTAGGTAAATAGGTTAGCTTGTATATAGGTTAGGTTTGTATTTGAGTAAAAAGTTAGAGTCTGCTTGTATATAGATTAGGTGTGTATTTGAGTTTAGAGTTAGAGTCTTTGATACTTATGTAGAGTCTTCTTATTGGTCTACATGTTTTGGTCTTATGGTCTGCATGTTTTGGTCTTATGGTCTGTTAGGTTTGCTTGTTAAGAGTTAGTTTATATATTGGTCTGCTTGTATATAGATTAGGTTTGTATTTGAGTTACAAGTTAGAGTCTGCTTATAGTCTGTTAGTGTATAGATTATGTTTGTATTGGTCTGCTTGTATAGTTTGAGTTAGAGTCTGTTAGTATATAGATTATGTTTTGTATTGGTCTGCTTGTATAGTTTGAGTTAGAGTCTGTTAGTATTAGCTTTATTGGTCTGCTTGTATAACTTAAGTAGAGTCTGCTTGTATAATTTTAATTTTGATTGTATATAGGTCTGATTGATATAGATTAGGTAAATAGGTTAGCTTGGTAAACATTTTCAATACTTAAGTAGAGTCTTCTTATTGGTCTGCATGTTTTGGTCTTATAGTCTGTTAGGTTTGCTTGTATATAGGTCTGCTTGTTAAGAGTTAGTTTATATATTGGTCTGCTTGTATAGTTTGAGTTAGAGTCTGTTAGTATATAGTATTAGCTTTATTGGTCTGCTTGTATAACTTAAGTAGAGTCTGGTTGTATAATTTGAGTTTGAGTATGTTTGTATTTGATTAGGTCTACTTGTTTATAGATTATGGATGGTATCAAAGCTAACTGGTTTATTTGATTGTAGGTTTGGTAAGGACAATGGAAAGCTAACCCGGAAGATCACTAAATGTTTCACAAACAAGTTTGATGGGCCATATTACAATTGGAGCTGTGTTCCTACTGGTAGAAGAGAAAGATACTTCCTCGAATTCGCGGTAAAATTCTGTCTCCTCTTATACTTATGTAATTACACTTTTGTTTTGTTTTTTGATCACTAACACCAAACTCTACTCTTGTTTTGTAGAAACTACACACCTGGCATCCCTCAGTGACAGGTGTTGTTGAAGCTAAATTCTACAAGATTTGTCAGGTGCGGATGAAAGACATGGTTAGCAAGGCATGTTCAAAACGAGAGAGGCCAAATTGGATCGAGAAAAAACTTTGGATAGAGATGTGTGCCTATTGGGACACTGAAGAAGCATTAGCAAAGAGTTCAACCACATCAGCAGCTAGGATGTCTGACCGTAATGGTCTTGGTCCTCACAAGCATGTTGCTGGTCCAAAGTCGTTTTTACAAATAGAGCAAGAGATGGTACATTCTGACCTATTTACTTTGTTTTAGTTTTAGATTACTTAGACCTATATATTTACTTTGTTCAGGAAGTTGAATTGGGAAGACCTCCTACTATTGGTGAAGTTTTCATCAGGACTCATACCAAGAAGGATGGGACTTTTGTGGATAGGAAGGCGCAGGAAGTCCATGAAACATATCTCAAGAACAAGGCAGCTAAGTTGGCTGCCCTTCAAGAGAATGATGAACAAGCAGATGGGACTTCGCGACGATCTGAGCTATCTCAAGAGGAGGATGATGAGATCTTCCTTCAGGTAAATAGTCTGTTATTTATGGTTGCTTTTGTTATGCAGTCTAACTGTGTAATACTCTTTCTTTTGGTATGCAGTCTACTATCACAAACGACAGAGGAGAATACTTTGGTGTTGGCAGCCTCGGGGTTTACATCAACGGGAAGCGCAAGTACCCAGGAAGCAGTTCTTCTTTCACAACACTCCAATCACAGCTTGAGGATGCTAACCGGAAGATAGAGGAACAAGCAGCGCTCCAAGCAGAACGTGAAGCAGAGGCTTTGCGGGTCGCAGCTGAGCAAGCAGCTGAGATCAAGCATTTGGCGATGGTGAAGAAGTATTTGAGCGAGACTGACCCAAAGTTTATGGACTTCCTCAAGTCTCAATCTGCTGCCACTGATACCACTACTGCTGCCACGACTGCTGCCACTGCTGCTGCCACGACTGCTGCCACTGCTGCTGCCACGACTGCTGCTAGTACTGCTGCTATTCCTACTGCTCAACAACCATAGGTCCCTCCTTCTCTAAACTTTCCCTCCTTCTCTGAACTTGAAAACATTTGTGTTGCTTTGAAAACTTGTGTAAGTTGTTTGGTTACTTGAACTTGGTTCTTATGTTTATAATGTATGTTTATGTTGTGTTTTATTTTACAATGTTCTTATGTTTTAAATAGAAGTCTTTTTGCTTATAAATTGGTAATAACAATCAAATTAGCAACAATTTATTCTTCCAAAATTAGCATTCTAAGTCGATAATAATCAGTCGCAAAGTAGTATCAATTCAGTTACCAAAACATTTAGAAATAGTCGCCATGTAGTGACATATCAGTCGCTAGATTCGTCACAAAACAGTCGCCAAAAGAGTCGCAAACTTAGCGACTGTATGACGACTGAATAGCGACTGCAAATAATGGTCGCCTATTAGTCGCCAAATAGCGACTGTTATGCGACATATTAATTTAGCGACGCAAGGTTCAGCGACTACGTGTTTTAGTCGCCAAACAGTCGTAATTATGTATTTAGCGACGATTTTGTTACTATTAGTGTAGTCGCTAAATCCATGTTTTCTTGTAGTGAAGCCTGTCTCAGATGAATATATGAGGAAAGTGAAGTTAGGTTTCAACAGAACAACTTTGTAACCTAAAACGACGCCGTTCTCAACTCTTGTGGCTATTCCCAAAATCCATAAACGTTCCTGTTTCTGTGAAGCTAAAGGAAGAATCTCAACGCATTGCCTAGAAACAGGATTAGCAACGTAGAAAGATTGATTCGACACTCGATGAATCAATATCAATCCAACATCCGTGTAAGACACGACTCTAGCTTCATTATAGTTCTCGAATTTGTTGGTTAGGAAAGAAGAAATGTAAGAACCGAGAGAATGTTTAAGATTCCAGTTGTCTGATCCATAGTGAGACATGATCTCTGTCTCACAACCTCTACACATGAGTGACCATGAAGAAGATTGAGAGTTTTGGTGTAGAGATTGGAAAAGGTCTCGGAAACACCGAGACTCAATGATTGATTTCCATATCTTGCAAACCAATTTTGGAGTGGTGATGATGCTTTTTAGTGGTAATCTCGCAAGTATAAGCTCCCATAGATCCTCTGTAAGCAAATCCATGTCCTTCTTTATCTGTCTCTCCATCAAATGGGAATAGGTTTTTTTTTTGGTGTGTGTGCTCGATTAGGGTTTCACTCGATTTTGTGTATATAGGGATTTGGGAACGAGACACTTTTTTTTATTTGCTCAAATGTAATTCACACATTACACATTTATTAACTATTCAAGGGAAAAAGTCAATAAAATCCCCAATTTTCTAGCCCCGGCCGGAATAAAACTTTTCTATTAACCACAAAATCTCCAATTTTTTAACTAAATCATTTTAGTTTCAACTTTAGTCAACTTATTAATCAACTTCACATTTAACATTTTAACTTAACAAATGCTAAAAATACCGGTTCAGTACTCAAAATTGAATATCAATCCCCTTTATACGACATGAAAACAGAAAATAAACTACCATCAATCAGCCAAAAAAGGAAAAAGCAAGTTTATAAAGAGTCTTGGTAACATGTATAAAACTTTTGTCACAATGTTGAAGAAAACGTGTTAATCAAGGGATCCTTTGCAGCCATATAATGAGAACGAAGGTAGAAAAATATGATGCAGACTAGGATTCAACCCGCGGTATACTGCGGGTGTTGGTTTTTATTTCGGTTTTCGTTTTATATATTTAAAAATGTATAAGTGATTATTTTAACACAGTATATATGTTTTTGTGGTTGATTAATTATTAATTAGGAGTAGCCATTTTAAGTTGGTATGATAAAAGTGTTAAAACTTACATGTGTTTTATTTGTGTTAAATTATGAGTCTATAGTAAAAGTATTGAACAAATGTTAAAAATAAAAGCTGAAATGTTTGATATTGTAATTGTTGTAATACTGTAAAAAATTGCATTGATTTTGTTAATAAACAATCAATGGTGTAATAAAATCATGGTACGGCCTCTAGGGAATGATTTGGAGCCATCTTTGCATATGATAAATCTGAGTCGAAATACTTACTCTGCCTCACAAAGAACTACCTCAAGATTTTTAAACTTTGTTAAGATATGGCTTACATTGCGGAAAACAAACTGGAACATTGATACATGAATTCAAAATCTCAAATTGAAAACCTGCAACTACTCAAAGTCTCAAACATTGATAAGAAAAAACTGCAACTCATTAAAAACTTTGCAACTCATGAAACCTACAACTCAACATCCATCTTCATTATCCTTAATTTAATGGAAAGAAGGTAGTGCTTCATATTCTTAAACCAAACCTTGCGGAAACCTGCAATTTCTCAAACCAATACCTGCAATCTATAACTCAAAAAATCAAAAACTGCAATTTTTCAAACCAAAATCTGCAAACTCATTCACCAAAACCTACAATTAAGAAGAAAATATAAAGCGGAGTAGTTTCTCAAAGAAAAGAGATTTGGATTTAAAAAAAAAAACAAATTCGGAAGTATCTCATATACTTTTTTTCGTGTAAAAGAGGAAGAACAAAACATTATTGATGATATTAGGGACACTGATGGACACAGTAACAATCCTTTAAGCTTGGGATAGTTGTGCACATGCCAGTAGTAAGCAGCTAGCCATGCGTATTATCCGCAATACATGCATACAAAAAAAAAAGAGCAGTTTATATCATTTATTTTGAATATTTGTATTACTTTTAAGTGATGCAAAAGAATTTTACATCACTTAAATAAGCAGCCAACCATGCGTATTATCCGCAATACATGCATACAAAAAAAAAAAGACCAGTTTATATCATTTATTTTGAATATTTGTATTACTTTTAAGTGATGCAAAAGAATTTTACATCACTTAAATCACACAAGAGAACTTTTTACCATTTAATAGTTAAGCGGGTATAGACTCCACTCCAGAACTAACTCTTAAAACTTTAACCTCTTCTTCCCAAATCAACAATACATAGAATCAAATCCCTTCAGCTAAACAAAGCAATTTTTCCTCTATAAAAATATCAAAGAGGATATGACACAAAGAGAAACATTGCAAGCTCTACGACAATCTCAAAGCCCGTAACGTATATTGAACAAAAGCAAAAACGATTGCAAGAGTTAAGTCACCTTTCTCGATCGTATGCGACTGATGAATTCTGATTTGATGATGAGCGTGGTTTAACCCCAAAAAATTGTTTAGAAACCCTAAATCCAATAGTATGTAGTGGTTAGTTTATATTAAAATAATTATTTCTAAACACAATTAATTCCCGCTTGGAGAGCTCACGTTGTTGTTTCTCCAGAATTGGCTCACATGCCTTGGCCACACTGGCTCGGCTCCGCAACCATTGTGGAAGATGTAGTCTTTTCCACAATAATAGGAGCTGCAACTGAACCATATTTAGCAGCTGTCTTTTTGTTTACAGAATCAATGTCTTCTTTCTTAGCTCTAAAGAAAAGATAACCTGCAAACGAATAAGGCAAAGAACCATCAGTATTTGAGATGAAAGTCTCTGTGAAACTCCTCTACACTTCTTTAGTTGGAGTATTAAACCACTAAAGCATAGATTTTTATCAAACTAAACAATATAAAACCAAGCTAATCACTCCCTTAATCGCAATCTTTAACAAAAAAAAAAAAGCACAGCTTTATTACACAAATCCCTAATTTTGGTTGGAACTGACCTGTACTTCTAGAGCATTAACATCAAGATGATCTGCAATTAAGAATCGGAACCGAGAGGATTTGAGATTAGTACAAGATCCAAGAATTCGATTCACCGGAAAACCAGAGAGTTTCCAAGCAACGTAAGTCAAAACATCGACATGATTAGAAACAATGATCAAGATAGAATCAGGAGAAGCTTTAGCGAGTCGAGGAAAGATACCCACATGACATGGTACCTTCCAGCAGCTGGAGGAAACTCCTACAGTCATATAACAATCACAAAGTAAAGTTAAATGAGGAAACTCTTCTACCATTGATTGACAATGAAGCGATCAGGAAGCACAAAGAAGAAAAAACTCACAATCAATAAAAAGGAAAACACGATAATCCAAATTCAAAAATAATTATTGTCTAACTCTGACAAAGGATCAAACTTCTTCTAAGCACATAACCAATAAAAGCCGACTCGTAATACGAACTAGAGATAATTGGGTGAGAAGTATCAGATCTGAGTCTAATTAAATTTTTGGTTTTATCTTTTTGATCACAAGACAATGATAATTTCAACCCCATTTTCTGCCTTCTTTACCCTCACTCGCCAGAATAGAGCGACCCAAACTTATCTTCATTTATCTTCATTTTTGTCTCATATTTTTTCTCTCTGAAAACCTTTCTCTTAGTCTCATCTTCTTCTCATCGAAAACTTGTTTTTGCTCCAACGAAGTACATGATTCCCGTTGTTGTCACTATTAAGCGCCGACTCAAAGCGTCTTCCTCTCTAATTTGGTAAGCCGAAGCGTAGAATTTACACAAAGTTTTGTTTCATGATATCTTTTATTTTTCCGATCTTACCACCCGTCGTTTCAATTGTTTTACTCTAATTTCGACTGGTGTTTTCCAATCTTAAACTCTATCTTTTCTGTTAGGCCTATCCGGATCTACTTGAATCTCTACTTATTTTACTTAGATCTACATATAGACACTCATAATTTCCCGTGGATCTCCATTTTTAACATGCATGTTGTCATCTCCCCTTCGTAGATCTAAATTTCTTGCAGAGGATGACTCCTACGGAGCTTCCTTCTTGTTTATTTGCCGAGAGAGAAGAACATGCCGATGATACAGAGCAGTTGGTGATAGAACTAAACCAGAATCCGACGATGAAGATGTGTTTCCTGTAATTTCTTTGAGATTAGATAAAGTGTGAGAATTGGATGTAAGAGATCAAGTATGTTAGACCTCTATGTGTTTATATAATGTCCATTCAGTTTTTGTCAAGCGACATTTATTTAGATATACAACTACATCCCTTTTTAATTTCTATAAACGGTTGTTATAGCTAGATAACTATATTTATAAATACATGAATACTTGGTTATGTACAACTACATATTCAATTAGTTTTACTTTGGTTGTTAACTATGTAGACATATATATTAAAATGTGTATGTCTAAGCAGATCTTATGTTGGACATGCACAGGTAGACCGTATAAGGGTCGGTTTAACTTGACAAGCATTTAATACATGTCAGTTCAATTGTATTTTTGTGTCAAAATTCAAACCCGCTTCTCCCACGCGCAAGACCAAAAGTGAGACTGGTTTTCTTGTAAATATTTTGAAATCTATATCCAATTGTATATTTTATTTGACCATTGTTCCCTACAAAAAGCCACTAATGTCTATTACCTAATTTACTCCCCCAATAATAACTCTGCACAAATTCACTCTACGAACTAAAGCTACTTGCACAACAACAACAACAAAAGCAAAAAGTAAAATATTAGTTATATCACCTTCATCCATCTAATTCGTAACTCTAAACAATGAAGCTAAAACACAACGTTTATAAGAAATTAATCCTATATGGATAATTAATCAGACAGAACAAAAAAAGAGAAAAACTTTTAGATTACCTTCTAATCTACAAACTGTTGGGGTCGGATTCTATCCCTTATTAAGACCGAGCCAAACTTTGATGAATATGTGACTAGCTCGGAACGTCCCCTCAATCAGCTCGGAAACTCCCCTCTATTCGGCTCGTAAGCATTTCTCTATCGCCTCGGGAAAGGTCCCTCTCACGGCTCGGGAAGTGAGCTAATCGGTTCGGGTATGACTTAGCTAATAAGTTCGAGTACCGAGCCCCATCTAAACGGGTACCCGAGCCGGTTCGCCACTCATACTCCCGAGCTCGTTCGTACCTCAGCCGTCCGAGCCAGTCCAAGCACCAAGGCATCCGAGCCGTCAAATGGTTCAGATACCCAAGGAAAAACCATCGGCTGCCCGAGGCAAAGACTTAGAAGAATATTCTCCTTCAATACCAGTTCTAAGCAAGGCACCATTTCCAAAAAAGAAGAATCATTTCCGATAAACCCGGAAATGATAAAGAAGAATCTCGAAGGATCAACTCAAATCAGGAAATCTTCCAAGAAACTCCGAAGAATAAGGAAAATGTCCTAAATCCGCGATATTCTAAGCCGACTTCAAGTTAAATGGAAATCTTCCTAGAATATCGCTGGAGAGGCGGTTTACCATCCCTATATATAGAGACTCAAGGCTCACACAGGGGGGCAAGCAAGATCGCTCTAGAATTTACACTACACAAAGCTCTTACAGCACAAACACTTTTTCTTTTACGATCAAACTCTTGTACGATCAAAACTACTCTTTTCATCAATAAGATCAAGAACACCATCTTTGGTTACAATTGTTTCTGTTGTTCTTTGAGAATTCACGCTTATCGTATCCCTAAATTAAAACCCTAGACAAATCTCGATTGTGTTAGTTTCGACTTCCACACAAACCCAGAAGAAAGCTCATCCTGTGATGATTATTGTTGGGGTCGGATTCCATCCTTTGGCTCCGAGCCAGACTTTGAACACCTTGGGAGTTTTACAGAGATCACCTCGGGATATCGCATCAGCCACCTCGGGTTATCCACCTAATCGATTTAGTAGACCCGAGCCCCTCGCCTCGGGGATACCTGAACAAGACGTCTCAAGCACCCGAGCCCAATTGCCTCGGGGGTACCCGAGCCCAGTCGCCTCGGAAGTACTCGAGCCCAACCGCCTCGGGGCGCCCGAGCCCAATCGCCTCGGAGCACCCGAGCCCAATCGCCTCGGGGTACTCAAACAAACCATTCTAGAGTGCCCGAGCCAGTCCTTCCTGTGTACTCGAGCCGATTGCACGAGTTCTCCGAGGCGAAGTCTTCATCATCACCCGAGGCAAAGACTTGGTAAATATTCACCTTCAAAGTATCATTTCCAAGTAAGGTATCATTTCCGAAGGATCATTTCCGATAGACCCGGAAATGATAGGGGAGAATCTCGAAAGATCAACTCAAATCAGGAAACCCCCGAAAAATAAGGAAACTATCCTAATCCGCGATATTCTGAGCCGACTTCAAGATAAATGGAAATCTTCCGGGAATATCGCTGGAGAGGCGGTTTATCACCTATATATAAAGAGACTCAAGGCTAAAGCAAAGGACAAGCAATATCGCTCTAGACTTTACACTATGCAAAGCTCTCACAGCACAAACACCTTTTTCTTTTACGATCAAACTCTTGTACGATCAAAACTACTCTTTTCATCAATAAGATCAAGAACACCATCTTTGGTTACAATTGTTTTCTGTTGTTCTTTGAGAATTCACATATATCGTATCCCTAAATTTAAACCCTAGACAAATCTCGATTGTGTTAGTTTCGACTTCCACAGTTTGGCGCCGTCTGTGGGGAAACTTTAGAATTCTCTTACCCTAAGACGCAGAACTCGATTACCGAAAAGGACGATGAACGAAGACGGTCGTCAGACACCACCAGCTGGAGGAGGGATCCCGAACCCTCCGAACCCTCAGAATCCTCAAGCCGATCCGACGATCATAGCGACCCTAGCCGAATTGAAAGACTTGATGGTTAAATTCCAGAAGAAAGCTGACGACCAAGAGAAAGCTAACAAAACCCTGGCGCAGCGAGTCGACGAAATCGCAACACGTGGGCAACCAACCGGCAACACAAGAGTCGCAACCCGAGCCGACCCTGCCAGACGCGAGAACCAAGATGACCCCACCGAGCCAGACGCAGTGGATTTAACGGACGAGCTAGACGATCTGCAAGATGAGCGTACCCGAGCCGGAGCTAACTCCGCCGAGCGAACAGATCTCACTGACGATGAAGAAACTGAGGAAAACATAAGGTGGGCCGAAGAATCTGAAAGAGAAGACGAGCTAAGCAAGATCCGAGCCTCCCTAGCCAAGGCGGAAGCTGATATGAAGCTCGTCAAAACCCAGATACATAGCATTTCATCCTCCGCACCGAACATCGACCGAATTTTAGAAGAATCTCGGAATACTCCTTTCACCAAAAGAATTTCCGAAACGACGATGTCCAATCTGGGAAAGTTCAAAATCGACTCGTACAACGGATCAACCGATCCAAAGTGCCACATTAAATCGTTCGTGATATCTGTGGCCCGAGCCAGGTTCAAGCCCGGGGAAAAGGATGCAGGTCTGTGCTTACTTTTCGTGGAACACTTCAAAGGACCCGCATTAGAGTGGTTTTCAAGATTGGAACGAAACTCGATTGACAGTTTCGACGAGCTGTCGACACTGTTCCTCAAGCAATACTCCGTGCTCATCGACCTCGGAACCTCCGACACGGATCTGTGGTCCCTGTCTCAACAGCCCACCGAGCCGTTAAGAGATTTCCTCAAAACCTTCAAATTGACACTAGCCAAGGTAGAAGGAATTACAGATGTAGCCGCTCTTTCGGCTTTAAAGAAAGCCCTCTGGTATAAGTCAGAGTTCAGGAAAGAGTTGAATCTGTCTAAACCGACAACAATTCGCGACGCGCTGCACCGAGCCTCGGATTTCGTCGCCCACGAAGAAGAGATGGCGCTACTAGCGAAGAGGCACAAGCCAACGAAACAGGCGCCTTGAGCCGAGAAAGCCGAAAAAGCCCAAGCGACGCCTCCGGTCCAGAAAAAAACACGCGAGAGCGGTACGTATACGCACCACGAAGGGCGTAATTTCTCAGGATATCATAGCTATCAGATTGACACGCCCCGAGGCCGTGGCCGCGGCAGAGGCCGGGGCCGTGGACGAGGAAGAGAATCCTTCACTTGGACAAGGGATCAGCCACCGAGCAATGATCAAGAATATTGCGAACACCACAAAATTTTCGGCCATCATACCTCGAGATGCCGAAGCCTTGGAGCCAAGTTAGCAACCAAATTCCTAGCTGGAGAGCTCGGGACAAACGTTACTCTTAAGGACCTCGAGCCAGAACCAGAGCCCGAGCAGACCAACCCAAGAAGAGACCCCGAACCAAGGAACCAGGAGTCTCAGAAAAGAACCCGGGGGTCGGAAGACGAAGACCGAGATGGTACGCGGCAGAAGGTTCTTACCATAATGGGTGGATCGCCATACTGTCCTGACACCGTAGCGGCAATCAAAGCTTATCAACGTCGAGCCGAGACGCCTAGCAACTGGACAAGACGCTTCGATCGACCTAACGACGTGATCACATTCGAAGAAAGCGAGACAAACGGGCTCGACATGCCTCATAACGATCCGATCGTCGTCACTTTAGCGATAGGAGACCATGATATTTACCGAGTATTAATTGACACCGGCAGCACCATCGACGTAATCTTTCGCGAAACGCTCCGACAAATGAACATCGACATGTCACAGGTGATTCCGACCCCGAGGCCTGTCCTCGGATTTTCAGGGGAAACTTTGATGATGCTTGGAACCATCCAACTACCAGTCCGAGCCGGCGGGGTAACAAAGATAGTCAACTTCTCAGTCACCGATCGACCTACCATCTACAACGTCATAATGGGAACTCCGTGGTTAAACCTAATGCGAGCTGTCGCATCAACATATCATCTGTGTGTCAAATTCCCGACCCCCAATGGCGTGAAAACGATCTGGGGCAGTCAGAAAAATTCTCGGATGTGTTTCATGGCAGCACACAAACTCCGAAACCCTGTCACTGAAGCGAAGGCTGAAACGGATCACAAGAAATCAAAACTTGGCCGGAGTGAAGAGAAGGCTATATCTAAACAGTTATAGCAATTACAGATCGAGGAGGCGCGCGAGGAGAAGAAGCCTACCTCGGATCCTGTAATCTCCATTAGCCTCGACGACGAACGGCCTGAACGATGCGTGGAAATCGGCAGCGACTTAACCGAGGAAATCAAGACCGAGCTCATCTCATTCCTAAAAGAGAACATCGACACTTTTGCCTGGTCGGTTGAAGATTTACCTGGGGTAAGCATCGACGTAATCTGCCACGAGCTGAATGTTGACCCATCTTTCAAGCCCATCAAGCAGAAGCGAAGAAAATTGGGTCGGGATCGCGCAGATGCAGTGAACGCCGAAGTAGAAAAGCTCCTGAAGATCGGCTCGATCTCTGAAGCAAGATATCCGGACTGGTTAGCAAATCCTGTCGTGGTTAAAAAGAAGAACGGCAAGTGGAGAGTCTGCGTCGATTTCACCGATCTGAACAAAGCTTGCCCTAAAGACAGTTTTCCGCTCCCACATATCGATCGTTTAGTGGAAGCAACCGCGGGAAATAAGTTACTATCATTCATGGATGCTTTCGCAGGATACAATCAGATTCTCATGCACCCCGACGATCGACGACATGTTAGTCAAATCCCTTGAAGAAAGCGATCACATAGCCCATCTACGCGACTGTTTTCGCCAGCTCAACAAGCACAACATGAAGCTTAACCCGGCAAAATGTCGTTTCGCGGTAAAGTCTGGAGAATTCTTGGGATATCTCGTAACTCACCGAGGCATCGAGGCAAACCCGAAGCAAATCGATGCTCTACTAAACATGCCCTCACCACAGAACAAGCGCGAAGTCCAACGTCTCACCGGGAGAGTCGCAGCCTTGAACCGATTCATCTCGCGGTCCACTGACAAATGCCTTGCTTTCTACGATACTCTGCGCGGGAACAAGAAATTCGAATAGACCGATCGCTGCGAAGAAGCTTTCCAGGAACTGAAGAAGTATTTGGCCAATCCACCGGTGTTAGCGAAACCAGTCCCGGGCGAGCCATTATTCCTGTACATCGCAGTCTCTGATACGGCTATAAGTGGAGTCATAGTCAGGGAAGACAGAGGGGAGCAGAAGCCGATATTTTATGTCTCGCAAACGTTCACCGACGCGGAAACACGCTACCCGCAAACTGAAAAGCTCGCCCTCGCCGTAGTAATGTCAGCTCGGAAGCTACGGCCATATTTCCAGTCTCACTCAATTGTCGTCATGGCGCCCGTATCACTCCGAACCATCCTGCACAGTCCGAGCCAATCGGGACGCTTGGCCAAGTGGGCGGTAGAACTCAGCGAGTATGACATCGAATACAGAAACAAAACATGCGCGAAATCCCAAGTCCTGGCCGATTTTATCATCGAGCTGCCAACAGAGAACGCCCGAGAAGAGTCACCCAACGCTGTTTGGATCCTCCACGTCGACGGCTCATCCTCAAAACAAGGTTCTGGCGTCGGAATCCGCCTGGCATCACCAGAGGGTGAAATCCTTGAACAATCCTTTCGGCTAAATTTCGACGCGACTAACAACGTGGCTGAGTACGAAGCGCTGATAGCAGGACTTAAGCTGGCTCGGGGACTTAAGATCAACAAGCTGCGAGCCTTTTGCGACTCCTAGCTCGTGGCTAATCAATTCAATGGAAAATACGCGGCTCGCGACGAACGAATGGAAGCGTATCTTGCTCTCACGCAAGACTTGGCGAATCAGTTCAGAGAGTTTGAGTTAACCAGAATCCCACGAGGTGAGAACACATCGGCCGATGCCTTAGCGGCTCTAGCTTCAACCTCCGACCCAAATCTGAAGAGAATCATACCGGTTGAGTTCATCGAAAAGCCGAGCATTGAAGATAATAGCAAGGATCAAGTTCTAACAGCTCGGGAGACAGAAGAACCAGAAGAAATGGACATCGAACAGCTAGACCAGCAAACTACGGACGCAACCGAGCCCGAATACGGAAGCGACGCCAAATGGATCGGAGCCATCCGAAGCTACATTGCCGATAGAGAAGTTCCTACTAAAAAATGGGCAGCTCGGAAGCTTAAGGCCAAAGCGGCTCGGTATACTCTGATCGACGGAGAGCTCTTTAAATGGCGATTTTCTGGTCCCCTCCTTATCTGTGTCGAAGGAAATGAAGCTCGGAGAGTCATGGAAGAAGTACACGGCGGATCTTGTGGAAACCATTCTGGCGGAAGAGCCTTGGCTATAAAGATCAAACGCCACGGATATTTTTGGCCGACGATGGTCAAAGACTGCGAAAAGTTTTCTCAACGATGTGATAAATGCCAGAGGCACGCACCAACCATTCATCAACCCGCCGAGCTCCTCTCTTCCGTCACTTCGCCTTATCCATTCATGCGATGGTCCATGGACATCATCGGACCTCTACACAACTCCAAGCAGAAGAAACTCGTCCTCGTACTGACAGACTACTTCTCCAAATGGATCGAGGCGGACTCCTACGCCAGCATCAAAGACGCGCAGGTCGAGAACTTCGTCTGGAAGAACATCATTTGCCGCCATGGGATACCTTACGAGATCGTCACAGACAACGGATCGCAGTTTATTTCGGCTCGGTTCGAAGGATTCTGCGAGAAATGGGGAATTCGCCTCAGCAAGTCTACGCCTCGGTACCCTCAGGGAAATGGACAGGCCGAGGCGGTAAACAAGACGATTCTCGACGGAATAAAAAAGCGCCTCGACGCGAAGAAAGGCCGCTGGGCCGACGAATTGGAAGGAGTATTATGGTCGCACAGAACCACGCCGCGGCGGGCCACGGGAGAAACACCTTTCGCCCTTGTCTACGGCACGGAGTGTGTGATTCCCACCGAAGCTGAGATCCCGGGACTAAGAAGACGTTTCCTCCCCGAGCAGGAAAATTCCAACACTCAGATGATGCTAGACGAGCTGGACTTAATTGACGAAAGAAGAGATTCGGCTTTGATCCGTATGCAAAACTATCAAAATGCAACGGCTCGGTACTACAATTCTCACGTTAAGCATCGCCGCTTCCACGAAGGAGATCTTGTACTGCGCAAAGTTTTCCAGAATACTGCCGAACAGAACGCAGGTAAGCTCGGCACGAATTGGGAAGGACCTTACACGATCGCAAAGGTAATCCGTCCCGGCGTCTACGAACTCGTCAACATGAACGGCAAAGCGGTACCTAGATCCTGGAACGCAATGCATCTAAGGAAATATTACCGCTAAAACCTAAGGTACGCATGTACTCGAACTACGGGGTGGCTTGATCCCTGAAAAGGGTACGTAGGCAGCTCGTCCTCGGACGAGTTCAGCTACCCCCCCTAATTAAAAAAGGGGGGGAGTGGGTCCGTATACATATATATACTCCCACTAAATTTTTCAAATTCTCTAAGTTTTTACCCTTCGGATTATCAATTTTATCCACCTCGGAAATTTTAACGGTCATCTCATCGACCTATAAAGCTAAAAGTTCGTTCGGACGATGGCCACGTCCTCGGATAGAAAAAGCTCTTTTCGCCACTTCGGTTACAGCGCGCTATACAAGCATTCGAGACAATTCGGTCGGAGATATCTTGCCATAAGGAAATTGCCTTCAGAAAACCCAGTTGACTTCGACACTGGTATCCTAGTTCGCTTCTAAGCACTGGTTTTGACTACATCAGCTCGGGTCGCAACCGATAAGGATTAGTCCCACTTAGTCAAAACCCAGTTATCCTAACACTGGTGCACGACTCACTACACTTTCGGCTCGAAAATTAAAACATTTGGATTTAACTTCTCAACGAGCAAATCATAAACCCGGTTAACTTAACACTGGTGCACGATTCTTCTCGCTGTCGGCTCGGAAGTTAAATCTAGCTATTTGACATTAGTATTGGATTCAGTTCAGAAAAGTTTTAAGATAAAAATACTTAACATCCAGTGGATAAAGCCGTCCAGGCATGTCTTACAAAAAAGGGCAAAAGAGAGAATAAAAAGACATCTCGGGATCAGATCGAGTCTTGGTTAACCGGCGAAACTTGAGCTACCTCGGTACCTCAGTTCGAACCAGACTGGTCGGCAACGCCTATCGCAGCCGCGGCGCCTTCGATCGAACGGTTCCCGAAGCTATCGTCGACAGAGTCCGGGGAAACCGGAGGAAGCTTCAAGTCCTCTCGCAGCTCGGTCCCTAGACGGACGTACTCATCCTCGGCGTCCCCATACTCAGCCGTCCATTGAAGGACCTCGGCCTTCTCATCTTCTACCTTTTTCCCTTCCTCCAGCTCGGCTATCAGCTCGGCATTGGCCCGCGCTTGCACCAAGTACATGTAGCGCGTGGATACCTCCCCGAACTGGTCCATCTTCGCCTCGATAGCCCTGACCTTCTCGGCAAACTCCCTTTTGGCTGCCCTCCTTTCTCTGACAATCTCCTTCTCCCGGAGAGCCTTCTCTTCGTTAAATAACCGATGGAGTCGTTCGACCTCGGCCTCAAGCTTTCTCTGAGTCCGCAGGCTATCCTCAGAAGCTTTCAATTGCTCCACCTTCTCGGCCTTGGCCAACGCCTCAGCTTCTTATTTAGCCGCGATCGCCTTGGACAACCTAGCTTCGACCTTAGCTCGGGACGTCTCCGATCTCTCACGGGCCAGCTCGGACTTCCGAGCTCCAGAATCATAGGCCCGAACCATGGAATTCATCGAATGGAAGGCCTGAAATAGAACGAGAATCATTAGCAAGCAAATATGGAAACGATAGTAGAATATGGAAACGATAGTAGAATAGGCCAGCAGCGGTTTCACGGTAGTTTTGAGCCTCCAACAAGGCGTCGGGAGCAGACAGTGGCGGACCCGAGCAAGAAGCGACAAAATTCGCCGAAGCGATCTTGTCCTTGTACACTGGAGTTTCGCTACGACTCCTTTTCTCCTTCCTAGAAACTCCCGAGCCATCACCTCGGGGTCTTTTTCCCCTAGTTTTGGATTTCGCCTCGGTGGCTGGAGCAGCAACGACAAGAGCCCCTACCACCTCGGGGACATCGGTCGTAGGGGAGATGTGCCCGACCACCTCGGGAACGATCGAAACCATATCCCGAGCTTCATCAGTTGCCTCGGCACCAATAACGACCTCAGGGTTGGCCTCGGGAGGAGTAGGAGGTCTGAAGTTTGCCTCCAAAACGGCTTTTTCCTTAGCCGCCTTCTTTTCAGCAGCCTTCCTGGCTCTCAGAGACTGCGCAGCGCCCTGCATCTCGATAAGATGATCTAGGTGATGATCGGACGATTCGGAAGAAGACTGGCAGGGAGCTCCGTGCAGCAAACGCATGGCTCTCTCAATTCTTTCTTGGGAGAAGTGTTTTGTCCAATCGCACTTCCGAGCAATTAGTTCGTCGTGGAGATCTAGAAAACCTTCGGGAATGTCTTCGAGAAACGACGGGTTCCGATCTGCATGAACAAGAAAAACGGTCAGTAAAAAGGTTAAAGCAAAACAAAACAGCAAATACGACTTCGGGCGTAGTACCGATTTGTCTCCACTTTCCAACAACTTTCCCTAAGTAGTCCTCGTGGACACTATACTCATTCAAGGCTACGTAGAAGAAGTTATTGGTGTACTTCTCATCCTTGCTCGGGAAGCCACCGATAACCCTCCTATTTGGCCTCGGGGATATGTAAAATCTCTCAACAGGGCCTGGTATGCGCCGGATCTCCAGGAGATTCCTCAAGTGGCTAAGGCCGACAATATTGACTGTCTCAATACTTCGGACTAGAATCCCCACTAGATGCCGCAGGCCTCGGGTCGTTATCTGGGATAGAGCAATCTTGTACGACCACAGAAACGCCAAAATCGGCCTCGGGATTGGAAGCCAAAGATAGCAATAGTAGAAAAACCCCTCGTAAAGGGTAAAAACCCCCTCGGGCGGATCATCTGCTCGCTCATTCGGAGTTGGAAGTCTTAGTTTAATCCCCTCGCTAAAACCGAACCGGGCCTTGAGATCCCGAAGGGAGTCCTCCGTGCATAAGGTGGAACCCGGGGGATCAGGTTTCCTAGCTTTCTTGGGTCGTTTCCTCTTCTGTTGACCCTTGGCTACTTGAACTCTAGCTTGAAGCAACCTGGCCGCCTCATCAGAGTCATAATGAACCTCCTCGGCCTTAATAGGAAGAAGAGGCGCCTCGGGGGCACTTTGCCAGCTTGAGACCCCAGCTTCGCCAACTACCGGCGGATGTATCCCCCTCCTATTCAAAATCGCCTCGGGATCATCAGGCAAATCCTGATCCCGAGCCACATCTGCAATCGCGTCTTCCCGAGCGATGAAACGGTTCGGGTCTTCTTCCCGTGAAGCCGACCCTGCATCACTACCACGGTACAATTCGATCTGACGGTCCGCCTCGGGGTCGCTCGAAGAACTCCAGACCATCTTTCTCTTGTAGACAGGGAGGTGAATGTCGCCTCGGGGCGAATCACTGGAATCAGAAAGAGACATTTTCTGGCTCGGGAGATTGAAGAAGTTGATCGGAGGAACAAAGCTTGACAGATCGGAGAAATCAACCTAGATCTAATGACGGTGGCGCTATGACGGAAGTATTAACGGAAAAAGTAGAAAATGCAAGAAC
This sequence comes from Arabidopsis lyrata subsp. lyrata, assembly GCF_000004255.2. Taxonomy (NCBI): domain Eukaryota; kingdom Viridiplantae; phylum Streptophyta; class Magnoliopsida; order Brassicales; family Brassicaceae; genus Arabidopsis; species Arabidopsis lyrata. Next base: position 4,487,225 of record NW_003302551.1, read on the forward strand.
TCAAGATCAGAGAGAAGAGAACGAACCTTGAAAATTTTCCTTTGCAATTGCGAAATGAAAAAATAAATCGGAGGCTTAACATTTATAGAGATTTGGGGCGCGTCGGGTACGAACGAGCCAAATAAAACACATCGTATCCGTGTCTAAGGCGCGTCGGGTACGCACGAATTGAGTAGGATACTTCGCATCCGCATGAATCTCGGGAATCAGCGAAAAGACCTTTCCACTTCTCGAGAAGGAATCCCAACCGTCACACGCCAAGAGAAGATGAAACGACAGGAATTCGAATCGCCAAAAACTTTAAAGGGACCGAACTGTCCAAAGTAAACGGCTCGGCCTAATTGTCATAGAGCTCGTCACGCTTGGGTCCCCAAACTAACGAGCTGGGGGGCTAACTGTTGGGGTCGGATTCCATCCTTTGGCTCCGAGCCAGACTTTGAACACCTCGGGAGTTTTACAGAGATCACCTCGGGATATCGCATCAGCCACCTCGGGTTATCCACCTAATCGATTTAGTAGACCCGAGCCCCTCGCCTCGGGGATACCTGAACAAGACGTCTCAAGCACCCGAGCCCAATTGCCTCGGGGGTACCCGAGCCCAGTCGCCTCGGAAGTACTCGAGCCCAACCGCCTCGGGGTGCCCGAGCCCAATCGCCTCGGAGCACCCGAGCCCGTCGCCTCGGGGTACTCAAACAAACCATTCTAGAGTGCCCGAGCCAGTCCTTCCTGTGTACCCGAGCCGATTGCACGAGTTCTCCGAGGCGAAGTCTTCATCATCACCCGAGGCAAAGACTTGGTAAATATTCACCTTCAAAGTATCATTTCCAAGTAAGGTATCATTTCCAAAGGATCATTTCCGATAGACCCGGAAATGATAGGGGAGAATCTCGAAAGATCAACTCAAATCAGGAAACCCCCGAAAAATAAGGAAACTATCCTAATCCGCGATATTCTGAGCCGACTTCAAGATAAATGGAAATCTTCCGGGAATATCGCTGGAGAGGCGGTTTATCACCTATATATAAAGAGACTCAAGGCTCAAGCAAAGGACAAGCAATATCGCTCTAGACTTTACACTACGCAAAGCTCTCACAGCACAAACACCTTTTTCTTTTACGATCAAACTCTTGTACGATCAAAACTACTCTTTTCATCAATAAGATCAAGAACACCATCTTTGGTTACAATTGTTTTCTGTTGTTCTTTGAGAATTCACATATATCGTATCCCTAAATTTAAACCCTAGACAAATCTCGATTGTGTTAGTTTCGACTTCCACAATTATGTTGAACATCGTCTTCTCCAAAACTCTCATCTGCGCTATCTCGTTGGAGTAGAGAGCCTTATCATTTTACAAATAAAAACCAATATGAATCTAGGTACTACTACAATATGAATCTAGTACCTCCTCTAATTTCTTCGTTTCATGTTTTTCTTCATCGTCATCGGAATTGTCATCTCATGCTCTCTTCTGAAACAACTTTTGATTCTTCATTATAACCTCAATTTTTTGAGCCGGAGTTTATCATCTTAACATTGTGATGATGATCAGAGAAGAACCCTGAAATCGATTCTCGTGTTATCGACATCCGGTGGATTACGCAACCACCGCCACAAACTCGCCCCAACATGAAGAAAGAGATTCTCAAGAGAGGAAGAAAACTTATGGAAAGGAGATATGGGGAGATGACAATCGAGAGGAGGGGGCGATAGATTAGGTCAAATGACAAATATATGTCTTCGGCTCAAGATCAAAACCGATTTGTTATTCGGTTTTCGTTTAAGAAATTTTGGATCCATTTAAGATCCATTTGTAAACGCACGGACCTTGGATTAATGAAAAACATAATCCCTAATTTACCCTTGACGATTTTGATTAACAATGTACAAAATCCAAAATTGAAATTGAAATTGAGGCCAAATTAGACCATTTTTCAATTTGTACTTCCCTTTTAATAGTAAGGGGATATGGACCCGGAAACTCGTGTCCGGAATAGGAAATGGATTTCATGGTGAAACTGTCGCTTATAGGTCCCAACTCATTGTGGACCAGAAAATTGTTATTTTCCAAATTAATAGATACCAAACAATGATGTTCTCTACTCCATAGGTAGGCCGGATCCCAGGCCGGATCGATCGATCCCAGGTAAACCGATCCCTTCTTCGTTTTTCTCTTAACCGAAAATTGGATTAAACCGAAACAACTTGATTCGAACCGAACGGAACCGAATCGACCACGAACAAAATACGGATCGAGCCCTTTCTCTCCCATTCACGAGCATCACTTCTTCTTCTTCGTGTAGCCTCAAGAACATCAAGTTTTCTTAAATCCCTAACTTTCTCAAGTGTTAGTTGATTTCAACAATTTTGGTGTCTATCCCACTCGATTTTTCCTCCTTTTTTCCATATCTAGTGTTTGTTTTCTCGATATGCAAAGGTATGAGTTCGAAATCCCTCTTTTAGGTTCCGTTTTTTAAGGTGAAAAATCTCTAATTCCTTCAAGGTGAAAAACGGACATGATCTTAAATTTTGAGGAAAAGCAAATTTTAGAGCTTTTAACTTGATGAATATGATTTATTGTTTAGTTTTAACAACTAGAATATAATGATTAAGCTCTTTAATTTGTTTTCGAGGGATTTTTTGACTCCACTCAATTTGTATTTTTTGAAAAGTATGGGATGAACGAACGACGCTGCAAGAACTTTTAAGCAACGCACGAGTACTTCCAAAGCTGCACCGCAAGAAGATCCTAACAAACATCCTGTCACGGGTGTATGGGATAAATATGACACCCAATTCACGTCTTGCCAACACGAGTTGCTTGCCAGAACACGCTTACTATGCTTGGATTTATTGATGATGTTGCAACTATGTTGAAGACGCTTGGCATGGGGAGATTGTGGAGATTGGAGCATCACGTGTACCCTAAGCTTGTGAGAGAGTACATAGCTACCTGTCGCCTCACATACAAGAATCCGAAGCAGCCAAAAGTGAGTGAAGGGACACTCACATTATTCCTCGATAAAAAGCACTACAACAAAACCTTGTTCGAGATCTGCGACATATATGGATTCACTAATAACATGGGATTTTCGTCCATATTTGTTATTGTTTTCTTATGTTTTAGGAAGTGTTTGGTGTGGTTTCAAGGCCAAAGAGGAGATATTCAAGTATTTATGGAGTCAATAAGGTTTTAGGAGTTTTAATATGAGTCAAATTAAGGCCTAAGACTACTCTCTCAAATAAGAGATCGTGTGTAGCACTTTAGGGTCGAATTCCACATAGCTCTTGTGTTCACACAATAGACTAACAAGTTTCGAATTAAGCTAAACAGAAAATATAAATATTTAAAATAAAAGAAAGCAATTAAATTCGGGTTTTAAAACAGATGAGGAAAACGTTAGGCTTAGAGATTTCTCAAGAAATAAACTAATAGTAAATCTAGCAAATTAATTAGGATTATTTAACGAACCGTTCTAGAACTCAAAACACTAATGAATAGCTAACCACCTCTCGATGCGCTAACTAACTAATCTAATATCAGTAATTCCACCTCTCGATGCGAATTCCTAGATCTAGACTAGCATTAAATTCAGGTTTGATATGTTCACCTTAGTATATAGGCCGATTCTTATTACACACCTATAAACCAGGCTCATCTAAGGTAGTTCCAGTAACAAGTGCCCTCTCGGATCAAATACCTATATCCTATGATCAAATTCTAGGTGATCAAGCTAGAACTAGCATTAAGAACAACCTAGATGAAGAACTTTATGGATTAATCCTAACAGGTAATCGATTTACTAGTTCATCTAAATCTCCAATGAGAATCCCTAAACCTAACAAGCAAACTACTCAGACATGGAGAATGAAACAAACAACATGTTATGAATAGAAAGCATTAAGAAATCAAGAGAAGAAGTAAAAGAGTTTAAGAAATCTTCTCTGGAGGAGCTCTCTCCAATTATCTCCCAAAGGGTTCAAGCTCCCAAGAACAAAGTAAAATAAAGGTTAGGTCTAAACAATGACCTTAAAAATCTATATATATGTTCTTAAAAACGTGCAGGGACTTCTTTGTAAATAGGGAAAACTTCTGGGACGATTCTGCAAATCTTCATAACTTCAAACACTCGCGAAATTGAATTGCCGTCAGATCTTGGTGTCGACCGACACCAGGAGTGGTGTCGATCGACACTTGCACGTATTTTTGTCTCCGGATTGCTCGCGCAGCATAACTTCTCGGTTTTGCTCCAGAATGATCCATAATCCCCAAATTGGTCCCGAACGTATAAAAACCTGAAAAGACTCAAAAAGACTCTAGAAATAACAAAAAGACTCGAAAACTGACTCATAAATCATGGTTAAAACCGGTAAAATCCGTGATATATCAAGTTTCTAAGCAAAATACACCAAAAGACGAGCAAAACCCGTTTCAAGACAAATTTGAATCTCCAGAAGTTAGGCGTCCATTGGAGGCCTTCCCTTGAAGGAAATTTAGAGATCTTAGACTCTATGGAAAGCTGGAAGAGTCAAAATTACTATGGAAGAAGAATCAACTCAATCCCAGCTGCCAAACATAAGTTACAGCCGATTGAAATCGGCCTGTCCAAGACCGATCACAAGGAGTGTGACCGGTGGTGAAGCCCTTGTTGGGACCGGTCACAACCCCACGTGACCGGTCTGGAGCCTCTTGGTGAGCACAGTCACAGACCCTCATGACTGAGCTTAGCCACCTCATCCCTGCACTTAATGAAACTACGTAGTTTTGCCGAGAAATCTCTAAATCAACTTGTTACTTCTCGAGGCCTATAAATACAAGTTGTGAACCCTAATTAGGGTGTGTCTTCGACCCCAACCTTTCTCTTCATCTCTTATCTATGTTCTCTACTTGTTTGAGGAAGAAGAATCCTCAACTCTGTATTTCCAGAGAAGATTTCTAAACCCTTTTTCTATACTTATACTCTTTCATGCAATCTCTTATTCATGTTATGTTGTGTTCTTTAAGTATGTGTGAGTAGTTTATTCGTTGGGTATAAGGGTTTCAAAGGGGATTCATGGATCTGTTTTCTAGGGTTTCTTAGATCTATATTTAGGTAATTTTTGTCCTTCGTTCTAGATTTGTTCTTAATGCATATTGCTTGAATCGCTAACTTGCAATTGATCTTAGGTGGTGGTTTTATGCATCATAAGTGTATAAACCCGCGTTCACTAGCCTAGATGTAAGTATCGTGTTATAACAAGCACACACCACTTAGTTATAGGGCTTTACAAACTATAATCGAACTCGTTAATCATGCTGGTTTAATCTCGTCTTTGCATGCGTTAGTTTAGTAACGGAGTTGTTAGACTTAGATAATTGTTTGGTCATAAGCCAAATGGTTTTACATAACTGTTTTGTAGTTCATGAACTGTTTAAAAAGCATAGGTTTACCTTTGTTTAAGACCCTAGAATAACCCGATCCGTGATACCCTGAGAAATCCCTGAAGCCCAACTTCTCGTTTATTGATAACCCTAATCGTTTGCTTGCTTTTATTTTCTTATTTCGTTAGTTATAAAACCAGAAAACCAAACCCCTCTTTTAATTTGTTTTAGACATATTCTTTTCTATTAAATTTGTACCGTACTTATAAGTCTCTGTGGGATCGATCCTTAAATACTACATCCGATTAACTGTGCACTTGTAGTATTCCGTGTAGTCTCTAAGGAAAAACTTTGAGGCGAAATAAAACACGCATCATTCACCAAGGGAGAATTTGTTGCGTTCCCAAAATTTCCTTCTGCGGTTATTGATGCCTTTGGGAACAAGATTGCTACATGACCATACGAGTCGCGTAAGGCGAATATTACACACATCAGGAATCCGGTTGTGCGATATTTAGCAAAGATCATCAGTAGTACTTTGTACTTCACACCAGTGATAGCAACAGTGACAAAGACTAAGTTGCCAATGATGTTCTATAACGTCCAGCATATGTTAGACGACTATACTGATCTCCCAGCACCCGATGCTAATGTAGTTGCAGTTTTGTGTGACGTATTAGTCAAGATGAAGACCACTGCTCCCACATCAGCCTCGCGAGGCCTTTACGTTGGTACCGCACTTACTCCCCTCTTCATCGGCTGCAGGTTAGACCTCTCCATAGTTAAAACTGACCTTACACAAGAGTTTATGGACATCGCATACCTGATACATACCCATTGCCTCAAGGTAGGTGATGTATACACATTCTTGGACGAGACGGTTTCACTTACTTCTGCATGCTACCCAACTAACATATCACTTCTCTTGTTTCTCATTTGAACTTGGAGTTCAACCCTGATGAGCAGTACCTGGTTCCTGACCCTTCAGCGAGCGTCGTTAGACAACGCAGGTTCACAGATGCTCCGACTGCAGATGAGCATGTTATGTAGGACGATGAGATTCAGGAGGATTCAGATGATTACGCACCTGCCGAGTATGCCCAACCATATCAGTTGCTCCCTAAGGATCCAACACACTTCCGCCTTTCACCTCCACCAGCAGGTGATGATATCTCCCGACAGATAGCATGGATGATAACATCGACGAAGAAGAACAACACTATGATGCACAAAATGTGGAGAGCCATATCTCGAATCAAGCCCTGTATATGTACTCGCGGAGAAGGTTCAGATGATGGAGATCGGGAGAAACGGTCCAAGGCTACTTAGGATCGACTTGTTGAGAGGTTAGTCCCTGTTGCTGAACATAGTGGAGCTACGACCACACAACCTTCACCCGAGCATTCTCTAGGCCCACGCCTAGGCAGAAGCAGGAGACAGTCTAGCGATCAGCAGATCTCCACTGAGAACCCCACCCACCACCGTTGAGTACCATAGTAACTCACCCTTTTCCCTTGTTATATACCATTTATATTTCTCTTTATTTTGATTTGCTTGCGTTTGTGTGGCACCTTTCCTTTGAACTGTTTCACACCGAGTCAGTGTGAAGCAAGTCAGAGGGAGGCTGTCACTTGTCTACTAATCTAGTTTGCATTTTTGATGTTTCTTTGAGTTATTTTGATATCTTTCTTTTGAGTCATTGAGTATGTTTTATCGATTCAAAAATCGTGTCTTTTATTGAGTCAAAATGTTGTTTGAGAACCATGATCTTTTCTTAGGGAATTGCACCTTGCTTGATATTATTGCTTTGGGATCATTTTAGCATTATTCGAGGATAACTTGAAAGTTCAAGAAAATTCATCACTAGATCGCTCTATAGTAGTCTCTATCTCTTTGAAATTTGGATGATTTGAGCTTAATCTTATATACTTGAACTTAATTTATCTCACTTAGGGGTTTGAGAATCATGTAATGGATCATACATTCAGAGTTTTCTTTGCATAATTTATATCACTCTTTGCTAACTCTGAATGGCTAGACTCATTTTTGGTCTAGTACCACACCTGTTCCCCCACCCATTGTTTGAAACTTCATGCATTCTTATATAATCATCATGATATGCATCCATGTGCGAAAACTATGGAGTACACGGACCGACATAGCTTTCTTTCTGTTAGGATAGTGAGTTGTAGTTTACTGGTTGTTGATATGTGATGAGATTGACTACAAGAAAACACGTCATTAGCGATGTTATTCAGCGACTGATAAATTAGTCGCTGAATTTGAGGACTGAATTGCGACATTTAGGCGACTGAATGTTGCCTAAACAACATTAGTCGCTAATCCGTCTGCATTTGGCGACAGATAAGAATAGTCGTTGTATAGTCGCCAAATTAGGCGACTAAGTAGCTTCTGAATGTTTAGTCTCTAAACTGGGCTACTAATTAGCCACTTTATAGCGACTATAATTTCTAATTGGGCCTTTTAATTGGTCTCGGTCCATTAGATTTACTGCGTTGGCCCATAGTATAAATTCCCTATTTCTAACTGAGGAAACCCTAATTCCGCATTTCTCTAACCCTAGATCCCTAATTCTCTCTCTCTCGACGAACCCTAACCCTAACCCTGCAATTTCTTTCCGATTCTCTACAAATCTACTTCTTTTAGGTCTAATCGATGGCTCCTCGTGTTCGCGGTGGAAGAGGAAGAGGGAAGAGGGGACCGAAGTCTCCGGTGAAGCGACCCACTGTCGTCCCTACTCGACCCACATCTTCCGGTGTGTCGAGTCGAAGACCAAGGAGCCTTCCGTCGCAGTATGAGTTCACGCCGGTGAACCCTGAAGATCCAAATCATGGGATTGAGCATCCGCCGAATCGCCAGCCTTCACCGCAACTGAGTCTAAGAGACTATCCACCTCCGCTGCAGCTTTTCCAGTCGGGCGAAGGATCTCAGCATGCAGCTGGTGGATCTCCTCGGGGCTCTGGAACGACTCCGTTTCGAGCATCTGTCTCCTCTGTTCATCGTTAAGCATCCGGATCTCCCCGTGCCTCTCAGTCTCCAGCTCCAGTTCAGCCTCCAGCGCCGGTTCCTTCTCCAGTGGTTAATCAACAACGACCACCAAGAGCCTCTCTGTCTGGTCACAGTTCTCAAGCTCAGAACGTTGAAGAAGAAGAAGCTGCATCAGATGAAGAAGCTGATGATGAAACTGCATCGGAGGATGAAGGTTTGAGGGATTCAACACTCCCAGAAGATGTCCTCGCGACTTTACATGATACGCTTCTCATCCCAGGCCGTGAGCTCTATACTACTCTCATCTCTCCGACTTTAGAGATTTGGACGACATGGTAAGGATTCTGAATGTTTATAGGATTGTTTGTATAGAATTGTGTATAGGATTGTCTAGAATTGTGTATAGGATTAGGTATGGTTTAGGTCTGTTTGTGTTAAGGTATGGTTTGTGTATAAGTTTAGGTATGGTTTAGGTCTATTTGTGTATAGGTTCTGGTTCTTGTTTAGGGTTTAGGTATGGTTCTGGTTCTTGTTTAGGGTTTAGGTATGGTTCTGGTTCTTGTTTAGGGTTTAGGTATGGTTCTGTTTAGGTATAGTTTGTGAAGAGGTTTAGGTCTGTTTATATTCTTGTGTATAGATTGTAAGTTTGTTTAGGTATAGTTTGTATTCTTGTGTTGTATTCTTCTGTTTGTATTCTTGTGTATAGCTAACTGTTTTGTTTATGTGATTGAAGGTTTGGTAAGGATAAGGGTAAGCTGACCCGGAAGGTCACCAAGTGTTTTACTAACAAGTTTGATGGACCATACTACAATTGGAGTTGTGTGCCAACTGGAAGAAGAGAAGATACTTTCTTGAATTCGCTGTAAGCTTATATCCCTCTTCTACTACTGTATTTTCATATTGTATTTTGATAACTAACATCTGCTTCACTGTCCTCTTGTTTTGGTAGAAAACACACACCTGGCATCCCTCAGTGATAGGTGTGGTTGAAGCCAAGTTCTACAAGATCATTGCACTGCGTATGAAAGACATGGTTAGTAAGGAAGGGTCAAAAAGCCCAAGAGTGAGGCCGTATTGGATTGAGAGAACTCTGTGGAGAGAGATGTGTAAGTATTGGGATACTGAAGAAGCCCAAGCCAAGAGTTCAACCACATCAGCAGCTAGGATGTCTGACCGTAATGGTCTTGGTCCTCACAAGCATGTTTCTAGTCCAAAGTCCTTTTTACAAGTGGAGCAAGAGATGGTAAGTTACATGTCTGTTTTAAATACTTGTTTTGTTTATTACTTGCTGACATCTCTGTTACTATATTTCAGGAAGTTGAATTGGGAAGACCTCCTACTATTGGAGAAGTGTTCATCAGAACTCATACCAAGAAGGATGGGACATTTGTGGATAGGAAGGCGCAGGAAATCCATCAGGCATATCTCAAGAACAAGGCAGCTAAGTTGGCTGCCCTGCAAGAGAATGATGAACAGTCTGATGGTAATTCGCGTCAGTCTGAGCTGTCTCATGAGGAGGATGATGAGATATTTCTTCAGGTAGTAGTCTTGTCTTTTGCTCTGTAGTCTACTTTTATCTGTTAAGCACTAATGTTTTTACTTTGTTTTGCAGTCTACTGTCACAAATGATAGAGGGGATTACTTTGGAATTGGCAGCTTAGGGGTTTACATCAACGGGAAGCGCAAGTACGCAGGAAGCAGCTCTTCTTTCACAACCCTGCAGTCACAGCTTGAGGATGCTAACCGCAAGATAGAGGAACAAGCAGCTCTACAAGCAGCACGTGAAGCAGAGGCATTGCGTGTCGGAGCATCACAAGCAGCTGAGATCAAGCATTTGTCGATGGTGAAGAAGTACCTGAGTGAAACTGACCCTAATTTCCTGGCCTTCCTCAATTCCCAATCAACTCCTGCTGCGGATGATCATTCAGAAGTCCAACCAAATCCAACTCATGCTGCTAATGCTGATGGTACTACTCCTGCTACTTAGCTTTCTCTCCTCTTAACTCAAAAACTTGAACTTGATCTTTTGGTCTTGTAATTATGGTACAAGTATGTTTGTATTTATGTCTTGTGAACTTGATATTTTGGACTTGTACTTTTGGTCTTGTGAACTTGTATGTTTTTATGTTTATTAAGAACTTGTATGTTTTGTATGTTTGGTTTTAATTAGTAAATGCAAACGTAATTGGAATCAAAATAAGCAGGCAAAATCGATAAATAAACCTCCAATAAGTCGCAAAACGATAGCAATTCAGTCACTAAAACATTCATAAACAGTCGCCTTGTAGTGTCTTTTTGTCGATTCCGCAGTCACCTATTAGTCGCCAAACCAGTCGCCAAATAGTGACATATTAGTAGCATAACAGTCGCCAATTTAGCGACTCATACGCGACGTATGGGCGACTTCAAATAGTTGTCGCAGAATAGTCGCTATTTAGCGACTATTAGGCTACAATTTATTTTAGCGACGCAGTGTTCGGCGACAACGTTTATTAGTCGCTAATTAGTGGTTATTATGTGTTTAGCGACTCTTTAGTTACGTTTCATGAGCCATTATGGTTTAGAGGTTGTATTCATGGGTACATGCTGTTATTGTTGGCCTTTTCTCTTGATGTAGATTTTGTGAGACACCAATTCCATTCCCCGTCATTCCCTAAAAAAAAAACGTAAATACAAAGAAGAAACGGGAAAGGAGAATGAATGGAACCGGAAATGACGAGTTATTATTAGTTATATTGATAAGCATCAAGGGTACGCATTGGTTGGGACAATGTGTTGGTTAGTTTGATCCGACCTTAAGGGAAGTTATGTACCTCCTAATTGGTCTGTGTCTCACTGTAATTTCGCATAATGTCATGCATCCGTTCCACATTGTTTGAGAACCCGAAACACTTGAGCCACCAAATAATAGCCTTTTCACCTAGCCCATAACGTGTTTGATATCCCCTTTGTGAGAATACACGCCACTACTAATAAATGTTAAAAGGTTAAGTTATTTGATTCTGAAAGTTCTTTTAGATCTCGGGACTTAATTTTGTTGCTACCGTTATGGCGAAGTACAGTCTAGTACGGTTTGATGAGTTTTGTGATAGTGGTTTGTAGGCAATTGATAAGAGCATGATTCCGAAGAAAATGTGAGTTCTCGTGTTTTCAAACCTCTTCTCTTGATAAAGATTTATGTTTTCCTTGAGAACAAGCAAATATCTAAGTCGGTGGGAGTTGATATATATGTTCCGTTTTTGACGTTTTAAGTCCTTTGTTTAATCCGCGTTTTGAGTCGTTTGCCGTGTCGTAGTCCGTTTTTTGCGTTTTTTCGGTTGCGTCTTGAGTCTTTTGTAGGTTTTAGGTATTTGAGTGGGACGCGAATGTTTTCGAGCATTATTAGGCTTATTTAGACCAAAAACACTCGTGAGAAGTTGAAGTAGAGATCCAGTAGTTGGGGATCGATCGATCACTTGGATCGATCCCGTTCTATCCGTCAAAGACTAGTAGCTTGGGATCGATCAATCCAGTCCCACACGTCGAGCCATTTCACACCAATGGGTGGATCGATCGATTCGAGCCCAGACGACCAGAACCGTTTTCCTTAAACCGGATTTTATCTTCCTTTTTCTGTACTTGGGTATAAAAACCCCAAAAACATAATTTTCTATTGACGTTTTCTTTCTGTAAGCACTTTGGGGATTAGAGATTCAACCATCTTGACAATTTGGAGAAGATTTTTATACCCTATTTCTTTTCTATTCGATTGAATTATATTTTCCTACATCTATTTGTCTTGTTTCTGTTGCTATGTGTGAGTAGTCTCTTAATTGGGTTTTAGTGTTCTAAGTAGGAGATTCAATGGATATTTGGATTCATTGTTGTTTGGAGTTCTTTATCTATAGGTTCTTTGATTCACATGCTCTTAAAGTTAGAATAGGATTGATCACCCTATTTTAGATTCTAGGTTTTTATATGCATCAAAATTGTTCGATATAATATCTGAACCAATGTGAATTGAACAATGTATTCCTAACCAACAAAAGTTGACATTTGAACGCATTGTGAACTAATTAAACTTGTTTGCTAATGTGAATATGACTATGAAATTACAAGCGAGAGTTTAGTAGTTGAGTAGACAAATTTAGTGATTACTGTCTTGAGAGAGGATTAGTCTAAATGTGTTCATGTTCAAGGACGGTACTTTATTGTTGAATTCCCTGTATCATGTTTCTATTATTTATTGATCTCTGAAATACCCTATGGTCCAATGTCTTAATTCATAAGTTAAATCATCTATTTTATTTACATTTTTATTTTCAATTCTTAAAACCAAACAAACAACCTCTTTAGTTTTAACTAAGATCGAGTCTTAAAAATTCTTAGAGTATCTTTGGTCCTTGTGGATCGACATCAAGTATACTACCTAACAGTTAAGTGTATTGAGTTTTAAAAAAAAAAAATGTGTATTGAGTTAATTACTCGAGCAATCATAATGCCTTGATTTATCGTGTTTTATTCGATTTTAAACCAAACAATGGTTTTAGGTTGTATTGGTTTTCAAAGGTATTTTTATGATTGATTGAAGATAGGAGGTTGTTAGATTGGGAATTGATCTTAAGGTTCTACATCTATTGTTGTTCTTAAAGCTGAATATAATTGGTCATCTAGATTGTGATCTTAGGTTAATTCATCAAGGCATCAAAAATGTCATTGAGTTGCATAAAGTATTGAGATATGGGTTAAGGTTATGTCATATAAAGCCTAATAAAAATCACTATATATGTAAATCACTGATGTTAATAAGACAAAGTTATTCGGCACGTACTTTGACATAAACATAAAATAGGTAATCAAAGTGATATTTAGCCAACGAGATTTGAAGTTAAGACACTTTGTGAAAAAATCAAACCTGGACTTTTTAATGCTTGCTTGATTTGCTAAATTCAAACGAGAATGTAAGGGTTAGGAAATTTAGTGCATATATAGTTAACGATGTGAGAGCGAGTTAGCTTTACATTCGTGATTTGAGTTCAAAAAAGGTGTTAGTTTAACGCATTCTCACTTAATTATCTGCATTTGTTATCATAATTTTTGGACAATTCCTTTTGCCCAATGCCTTTTGCCTATTAGTTTCAACTACTTGCATTTATTTATTGTTTTCGTTATTCTCATAAATTTAATATTTAGTTTTGTCTTAGCTTTACATATTTGATCCTAAAATACCATTTGATTGTGTTAGAGAACCGATTATGTTTTAATTGACCTTTGATCATTCCCTTAATAAGTTAGTCATTACATAAAATGTTTTGCAAAGGCAGGTTCTGCTGAATTAACTACTCCCTCCTCCCGGAGTCTTCTTTTCGCCCATTTATCCATCGTTATAGGCCAAACGGGCCTTCACTTTATTAAAAGGCACACATATGTGAACTTTTCTTAGGCCGGTTCCAAAAATGGGCATAATTTATTTTTCGCCCCACACAGTGACATTTGTTTTGTTAAAATTTGTGCAAAAATTTGCAATCATTTTAACAAAATTTGTTTTCAAGAAATATTAACAAACTTTAATAATTTCTCCAATTCTTTAACTCTTAACTTTTTCAAATTCATCGACATCCGAAAATTCAAGAGTCTATATCCAGTCCTATTGTAATAAAATACTAATTTTTTCGATTGATTTTTTTATATGGCTGGATATAGGCGGATACTGTTGAATTTTGGGACATTTTTTAAGACAACAAGTGTTTTTGAGAATGAAATGAACTGCTGGTACCGTGCCACACAAGTAAGATGGGTCAAGAGTAATGCAACTATACATTAATCATGCAAGTCGAGATATAATATACTAGACTATAAATTATGTTTTCACTACACACGCATCGATATAATTAAATGTTACATATATAAAAAATATGTTAGGTTTTAGGAATCCAATAATTTAGAATATGGGTTAATGATGGTCCAAATGACATGTGGATGAACAATAACTCGTCTCGTTCTTGTGTTGTTATAGAAATATTGTTTGATTCTTGTCATCGTGTTTTGCCATGAAGTAGAAGAAACTACTAGATAATTGTATGTTAATCATGCATAATCATGCAATGTAACTATAAATCATTAACATATATTAACATATCTATCAGACAACGAAATAAGTAGAAAATCATATGGAGATATGTGTTCTTTGGAAGTGTACTTTGAATGTTTTGAGGACTAGAAATGTGTTTTAAATCAAATATCGTGCTACGCAAGTAAGTCTGGTCAAAAGTCATGCAATTGTATGTTAATCGTGCAAGTCGATATATAAACTACTAGACTATAAATGTTGTGGTTATTACACACATAGACATAATTAAATGTTACATATAAAACGAAAGTATGTTAGGTTGTAGGAATCCAAATAATAAGAATATGGATTGATGATGGTCCAAATGTCACAAAGATTAACAATAAATACTTTTGTTCTCGTGTTGTTATAGAAATATGGATTGATTCTATTCAATATGTTGATGCCATGAACTAGAAGGAACTACTAAATAAATGTATGTTAATCATGCAACTATATGTTAATCATACAACCATTTATGATTGACATATAGATACCGAAATAAGTAGCAAAGCAAATAGAGTCTTGAGTTAGTTGGGATGTTTTGAGGATAAGATGTGTGATTAAGGACAAATACCGTGTCGCGAAAGTAAGATAGGCAAGAGTCATGCAACTATATGTTAAACATTCAAGCCCATACATAAACTACTTTACTATAAATTTTGGCGACATTACACATGCATAGACATAAATCACATGTCTTTCATAATATTTTATTCGATTACGAATTCTATTAAAAAATAGTTTAATAATAGTTAGTTGGAAATATTTGGTAAATTAAAGTTCTAGATTATTCAGGCGTGAATTATGCAGCAGAATCAAATGTTCATCAATAATTTACTATATTTTAGTCAGATAATTAAAAATTATTCCGTGAGATCTTTTTATAGTTTTAGTTAATGCCTATGAGTCTCTTTACGACGCACGTGAGAATTGTGAATCTGGTCCAATTGTTCATGCCAGTTATTTGATACGAAGAGTCTTGTTCGTTATAATTAAAAACATTAATTAAAATCATTTTGAGTCTTTGACTAGTTTGGTGAAACGTATTTATGTAGTTTTGGTTCAAAAAAAAATTAACTTAATGTAAACCATTTTTAAGTGAAAATAAAATACTCTATAAATCTTGCTTATTCCTAAGCATATCTAAGTAAAATGAAAACAAAATCGATCTTGTTATTGTGTGGATATAGAAAATACAGTTTGATTTTCTTCAGTGTGTTCATGCCATGACGTACAATAAATATTAAATAACTATATGTTGATCATGTTTAATCATGTAACTAATCATGTTAATCTTGCATAACCATGTAATTATTTATAATTAACATATAGATATCGAAATAAATAAAAAAAGAAAACTTATGGAGCCATGTGTTATCAACTCATATTCTAACATACTTTCGTTTTATATGTAACATTTATGTCTAGGTGTGTATAATGTCAACATTTTACATGTGTATACTTTCATTTAGTTGTGATTAGTTAATTTTACATACAATATTTAAAGACTTATATGTCAGTATAGACTATGATGAGTTTGTAAACCGGAAAAATAGGTAGAAAAACCTTCACTTTTCCTAAAAACATGTAAAAAACCCTCAACATTTTTTGTGGGTTTTTAAACCTCACATTTTCATAAGTGGTAAAATAAACCCTAGTATTAATAAACTCAACTTAATTTTTTTAAATCATTATATTAAAACAGTAAGAAACAAAAACAATCAATTTATGATTTTGTTTCAAATTTCAGTTTGCAATTTTTATTTCTAAAATTATGGTTTTTGAGCTATAAATATTCATTCACAATTGAGTTGAGATTAGGTAAATCATTTTTGTTACCATTAGAAGTTAGATTATGTAAACTACAAAAATTTATAGGATAGCACATTTGATTATTTTTTTTGTTCGAATTTTCAGGTTTTGGATAAAAATATAGTTAAAAATTAACTATATATCATTTATATTATTTTAATATATCGTAATATGTATATAGAAATATTAAGTGTTACTAAATCTTATTTAGTTTGTCCGATGAAAATATTTTGATGTGAAAATTCATATACTTTTCGTAGTATTATAAAATTTGGTTTGGTTTCACGATAGCAAATTTGTGCGATCGAACTGAATAAACTTTTATTAACATAAACTCCTATTCGGTTCAATATAAGAATTTATATATTATTCGTAACAAAATCTGTTTGGTTTCACATTGATGAATTTTTGTAACCCAACCGAATACAATTAAATTTTTTACATCATGACTTCAAAATTTTCAATTTCAAAAAAGATTGTGAAATAGAATTTTAGAAGAAAAATCCCAAATCAAATTGTTTATATTTTATTATGTTTTAATATAATAATTTTTTTGAATTTATATTGATTTTATTAATAATAAGATTTATTTTACCATTTATGAAAAGATGAGGGTTTAAAAACCCATTAAAAAAGTGAGGGGTTTTATATATTTTAAAAAAAGGTGAGGGTTTTACTACCAATTTTTCCGGTTTACGAACTCATCATCATAATCAATACTGACATAAGTCTTTAAATATTGTATGTAAGATTAACTAACCACAACTAAATGAAAGTATACACATGTAAATGTTGACATTACACACACCTAGACATAAATGTTACATATAAAACGAAATTAAAGGATGTTAGAATATGAGTTGATAACACATGGCTCCATAAGTTTTCTTTTTTACTTATTTCGATATCTATATGTTAATTATAAATAATTACATGATTATACATTATTAACATAATTAGTTGCATGATTAAACATGATCAACATATAGTTATTTAATATTTATTGTACTTCGTGGCATGAACACATTGAAGGAAATCAAACCATATTTTCTATACCCACACTGCAACAAGATCGACCTTGTTTTCATTTTACTCAGATATGCTTAGGAATAAGCAAGATTTATAGAGTATATTATTTTCACTTAAATATGGTTTACATTAAGTTGATTTTTTTGAACCAAAACTACATAAATACGTTTCACCAAACCAGTCAAAGACTCAAAATGATTTTACTTAATGTTTTTAATATAACGAACAAGACTCTCCGTATCAAGTAACTGGCATGAACAATTGGACCAGATGCACAATTCTCACCTACGTCGTAGAGAGACTCATAGGCATTAACCAAAGCTATAAAAAGATCTGACGAAATAATTTTTAATTATCTGACTAAAGTAATTTATTGATGAACATTTGATTCTGCTGCCGAATTCATGCCTGAATAATCTAGAACTTTAATTTACCAAATCTTTCCAACTAACTATTAAACTATTTTTTTAATAGAATTCGTAATCGAATAAAATATTATGAAAGACATGTGATTTATGTCTATGCATGTGAAATGTCGCCAAAATTTATAGTATAGTAGTTTATGCATAGGCTTGCATTTATTGTTGTTAACAAAAACAAAATAAATTTATGTATCGTTTCTTTAGTAAATTTGTCTCTGCTTTCTCATGTAATTGTCTTAAGGTTGAATATGAACAACTCAAAATTCTCAAAAATATATTGAGAATTACTCCCTCCATTTTTTATATTTGATGTTTAAAGTTTTGGGAATTCTGTTGAATGTGCCATGTTCTGTAGAAATCTTTTGATTTACGCCACATTCGTTTATTCCTTTACTGTAGAAAAACTTATTAGAAATGCCACTAATTCTAATATTTTTACTACATAGAAAAAGTTTGTGTTTTTTTCTAAACTTAATAATTTTTTGAGAATTACTCCCTCCATTTTTTATATTTTTTGAGAATTACTCCCTCGATTTGAACACAAATTGGTAGAGTTCAATTCTAATATTTTTACTACATAGAAAAATTTTGTGTTTTTTTCTAAACTTAATAATTTTTTTCTACTTGTAATTAATTTTAGAAAGATATTGATTATAAAGAAAAAAACTGTTTTTCTATAATGTTTTTAATAAATTACAAAATTAGTAAAATCTCTCTATAAATTAATTTATCGATAAATTAACACCTCTATAAATTAATAAATTTTCTCAATCCCGACGTTATTAATTTATAAACGTTTTACTGTATACAACTGACAAGGTTGATTTTGGGGATATGTAGACATTTATTGAGGTTATAGTTGTAATTATTTATAATTAACATATAGATATCGAAATAAATAAAAAAAAAAGAAAACTTATGGAGCCATGTGTTATCAACTCATATTCTAACATGCTTTCGTTTTATATGTAACATTTATGTCTAGGTGTGTATAATGTCAACATTTTACATGTGTATACTTTCATTTAGTTGTGATTAGTTAATTTTACATACAATATTTAAAGACTTATATGTCAGTATAGACTATGATGAGTTTGTAAACCGGAAAAATAGGTAGAAAAACCTTCACCTTTCCTAAAAACATGTAAAAAACCCTCAACATTTTTTGTGGGTTTTTAAACCTCACATTTTCATAAGTGGTAAAATAAACCCTAGTATTAATAAACTCAACTTAATTTTTTTAAATTATTATATTAAAACAGTAAGAAACAAAAACAATCAATTTATGATTTTGTTTCAAATTCCAGTTTGCAATTTTTATTTCTAAAATTATGGATTTTGAGCTATAAATATTCATTCACAATTGAGTTGAGATTAGGTAAATCATTTTTTTTACCATTAGAAGTTAGATTATGTAAACTACAAAAATTTATAGGATAGCACATTTGATTATTTTTTTTGTTCGAATTTTCAGGTTTTGGATAAAAATAGTTAAAAATTAATTATATATCATTTATATTATTTTAATATATCGTAATATGTATATAGAAATATTAAGTGTTACTAAATCTTATTTAGTTTGTCCGATGAAAATATTTTGATGTGAAAATTCATATACTTTTCGTAGTATTATAAAATTTGGTTTGGTTTCACGATAGCAAATTTGTGTGATCGAACTGAATAAACTTTTACTAACATAAACTCATATTCGGTTCAATATAAGAATTTATATATTATTCGTAACAAAATCTGTTTGGTTTCACATTGATGAATTTTTGTAACCCAACCGAATACAATTAAAATTTTTACATCATGACTTCAAAATTTTCAATTTCAAAAAAGATTGTGAAATAGAATTTTAGAAGAAAAATCCCAAATCAAATTGTTTATATTTTATTATGTTTTAATACAATAATTGTTTTGAATTTATATTGATTTTATTAATAATAAGATTTATTTTACCATTTATAAAAAGATGAGGGTTTAAAAACCCATTAAAAAAGTGAGGGTTTTTATATATTTTAAAAAAGGGTGAGGGTTTTACTACCCATTTTTCCGGTTTACGAACTCATTATCATAATCAATACTGACATAAGTCTTTAAATATTGTATGTAAGATTAACTAACCACAACTAAATGAAAGTATACACATGTAAATGTTGACATTACACACACCTAGACCTAAATGTTACATATAAAACGAAATTAAAGCATGTTAGAATATGAGTTGATAACACATGGCTCCATAAGTTTTCTTTTTTACTTATTTCGATATCTATATGTTAATTATAAATAATTACATGATTATACATTATTAACATAATTAGTTGCATGATTAAACATGATCAACATATAGTTATTTAATATTTATTGTACGTCGTGGCATGAACACATTGAAGGAAATCAAACCATATTTTCTATACCCACACTATAACAAGATCGACTTTGTTTTCATTTTACTCAGATATGCTTAGGAATAAGCAAGATTTATAGAGTATTTTATTTTCACTTAAATATGGTTTACATTAAGTTGATTTTTTTGAACCAAAACTACATAAATACGTTTCACCAAACCAGTCAAAGACTCAAAATGATTTTACTTAATGTTTTTAATTATAACGAACAAGACTCTCCGTATCAAGTAACTGGCATGAACAATTGGACCAGATGCACAATTCTCACCTACGTCGTAGAGAGACTCATAGGCATTAACCAAAGCTATAAAAAGATCTGACGAAATAATTTTTAATTATCTGACTAAAGTAATTTATTGATAAACATTTGATTCTGCTGCCGAATTCACGCCTGAATAATCTAGAACTTTAATTTACCAAATCTTTCCAACTAACTATTAAACTATTTTTTTAATAGAATTCGTAATCGAATAAAATATTATGAAAGACATGTGATTTATGTCTATGCATGTGAAATGTCGCCAAAGTTTATAGTATAGTAGTTTATGCATAGGCTTGCATTTATTGTTGTTAACAAAAACAAAATAAATTTATGTATCGTTTCTTTAGTAAATTTGTCTCTGCTTTCCCATGTAATTGTCTTAAGGTTGAATATGAACAACTCAAAATTCTCAAAAATATTTTGAGAATTACTCCCTCCATTTTTTATATTTGATGTTTAAAGTTTTGGGAATTCTGTTGAATGTGCCATGTTCTGTAGAAATCTTTTGATTTACGCCACATTCGCCAATTTTTTGAGAATTACACCCTCGATTTGAACACAAATTGGTAGAGTTCAATTCTAATATTTTTACTACATAGAAATTTTTTTTGTTTTTTTCTAAACTTAATAATTTTTTTCTACTTGTAATTAATTTTAGAAAGATATTGATTATAAAGAAAAAAACTGTTTTTCTATAATGTTTTTAATAAATTACAAAATTAGTAAAATCTCTCTATAAATTAATTTATCGATAAATTAACACCTCTATAAATTAATAAATTTTCTCAATCCCGACGTTATTAATTTATAAACGTTTTACTGTATACAACTGACAAGGTTGATTTTGGGGATATGTAGACATTTATTGAGGTTATAGTTGTAATTATTTATAATTAACATATAGATATCGAAATAAATAAATAAAAAAAAACTTATGGAGCCATGTGTTATCAACTCATATTCTAACATGCTTTCGTTTTATATGTAACATTTATGTCTAGGTGTGTATAATGTCAACATTTTACATGTGTATACTTTCATTTAGTTGTGATTAGTTAATTTTACATACAATATTTAAAGACTTATATGTCAGTATAGACTATGATGAGTTTGTAAACCGGAAAAATAGGTAGAAAAACCTTCACCTTTCCTAAAAACATGTAAAAAACCCTCAACATTTTTTGTGGGTTTTTAAACCTCACATTTTCATAAGTGGTAAAATAAACCCTAGTATTAATAAACTCAACTTAATTTTTTTAAATTATTATATTAAAACAGTAAGAAACAAAAACAATCAATTTATGATTTTGTTTCAAATTCCAGTTTGCAATTTTTATTTCTAAAATTATGGTTTTTGAGCTATAAATATTCATTCACAATTGAGTTGAGATTAGGTAAATCATTTTTGTTACCATTAGAAGTTAGATTATGTAAACTACAAAAATTTATAGGATAGCACATTTGATTATTTTTTTGTTCGAATTTTCAGGTTTTGGATAAAAATATAGTTAAAAATTAATTATATATCATTTATATTATTTTAATATATCGTAATATGTATATAGAAATATTAAGTGTTACTAAATCTTATTTAGTTTGTCCGATGAAAATATTTTGATGTGAAAATTCATATACTTTTCGTAGTATTATAAAATTTGGTTTGGTTTCACGATAGCAAATTTGTGTGATCGAACTGAATAAACTTTTATTAACATAAACTCATATTCGGTTCAATATAAGAATTTATATATTATTCGTAACAAAATCTGTTTGGTTTCACATTGATGAATTTTTGTAACCCAACCGAATACAATTAAAATTTTTACATCATGACTTCAAAATTTTCAATTTCAAAAAAGATTGTGAAATAGAATTTTAGAAGAAAAATCCCAAATCAAATTGTTTATATTTTATTATGTTTTAATACAATAATTGTTTTGAATTTATATTGATTTTATTAATAATAAGATTTATTTTACCATTTATAAAAAGATGAGGGTTTAAAAACCCATTAAAAAAGTGAGGGTTTTTATATATTTTAAAAAAGGGTGAGGGTTTTACTACCCATTTTTCCGGTTTACGAACTCATTATCATAATCAATACTGACATAAGTCTTTAAATATTGTATGTAAGATTAACTAACCACAACTAAATGAAAGTATACACATGTAAATGTTGACATTACACACACCTAGACATAAATGTTACATATAAAACGAAATTAAAGCATGTTAGAATATGAGTTGATAACACATGGCTCCATAAGTTTTCTTTTTTACTTATTTCGATATCTATATGTTAATTATAAATAATTACATGATTATACATTATTAACATAATTAGTTGCATGATTAAACATGATCAACATATAGTTATTTAATATTTATTGTACGTCGTGGCATGAACACATTGAAGGAAATCAAACCATATTTTCTATACCCACACTATAACAAGATCGACTTTGTTTTCATTTTACTCAGATATGCTTAGGAATAAGCAAGATTTATAGAGTATTTTATTTTCACTTAAATATGGTTTACATTAAGTTGATTTTTTTGAACCAAAACTACATAAATACGTTTCACCAAACTAGTCAAAGACTCAAAATGATTTTACTTAATGTTTTTAATTATAACGAACAAGACTCTCCGTATCAAGTAACTGGCATGAACAATTGGACCAGATGCACAATTCTCACCTACGTCGTAGAGAGACTCATAGGCATTAACCAAAGCTATAAAAAGATCTGACGAAATAATTTTTAATTATCTGACTAAAGTAATTTATTGATAAACATTTGATTCTGCTGCCGAATTCACGCCTGAATAATCTAGAACTTTAATTTACCAAATCTTTCCAACTAACTATTAAACTATTTTTTTAATAGAATTCGTAATCGAATAAAATATTATGAAAGACATGTGATTTATGTCTATGCATGTGAAATGTCGCCAAAATTTATAGTATAGTAGTTTATGCATAGGCTTGCATTTATTGTTGTTAACAAAAACAAAATAAATTTATGTATCGTTTCTTTAGTAAATTTGTCTCTGCTTTCCCATGTAATTGTCTTAAGGTTGAATATGAACAACTCAAAATTCTCAAAAATATTTTGAGAATTACTCCCTCCATTTTTTATATTTGATGTTTAAAGTTTTGGGAATTCTGTTGAATGTGCCATGTTCTGTAGAAATCTTTTGATTTACGCCACATTCGCCAATTTTTTGAGAATTACTCCCTCGATTTGAACACAAATTGGTAGAGTTCAATTCTAATATTTTTACTACATAGAAAAATTTTGTGTTTTTTTCTAAACTTAATAATTTTTTTCTACTTGTAATTAATTTTAGAAAGATATTGATTATAAAGAAAAAAACTGTTTTTCTATAATGTTTTTAATAAATTACAAAATTAGTAAAATCTCTCTATAAATTAATTTATCGATAAATTAACACCTCTATAAATTAATAAATTTTCTCAATCCCGACGTTATTAATTTATAAACGTTTTACTGTATACAACTGACAATGTTGATTTTGGGGATATGTAGACATTTATTGAGGTTATAGTTGTAACTAGCCACACGGTTTCTCCTATGTTCTCCTATAAATACTTGTAGATCACTAACCTAACCAATCATTCAATCTTCAACTTATAAGCTCGATATATCCTCTTGTATTCTGATCAAATTTCTGGTAATTTTATCTCTCTTAATCTCTAGCTCATTTTGATTCATATATATATGTTCATATTTCTGATAAGAATATCAATTTTTAGCCAATTTTTTATATATAAATATATTTTTTTTTGTGTTGTTGGTATTTCTATTTATTATCAGAATTTTCTTCTTCATGAGTTTTTTTACATGTAACTGTATCTTTTTCTCTGTACTGTACTGAATATTATATAAGTAACTAATAAAAAATAAAAAAATGTTTCAAAATATCTGATTTGGGAAGCTCTGTGTATGCAAAACTCTGTCCTAAACCTCTCTACATTTTCTTGATATTTTTCCTTTCAGTTGGCATTATCCAAAGATAAGATGTCGAGATACTCAGAACAAGTGGATGCTTACAGAGCCGCCTGTGGACACCACCCAGAACTCAAATCCTTTGATTCTGCCCTTCAGCAGCGAACAAAAAAAATGATAGACTCGCTCACCGTTGAAGCCAAGACTGGGTCGGTGTCCCCACACACAGTACACAAGGAGGTCACTGACCACCTAGTTGAAGTAAGCAAAGTGGTGGCAGGCATCATTACTGAATGCGGAGAAGCTGTGTGGGAGAACACAACTCTAGTATCTTTGGTCCAAGACTATTTCAACAGTACCAAGGAGACATTGAAGATTTTCGAGACTGTAACGCAATGCGTCCATAATGCAAAAAGGGGCCAACGTTACATTGAAGCGGCCGCGGCACAGTTTGCGAAAGACTCGGAAGAAAAGGATGTTGGTGTAAAAAAGAATAGGTATGAAAAAACCTTGGAGGAGCTGATGAAGTTTAAAGCCATGGGAAATCCTTTTGATGGCAGCGAGCTCACGAATCAGTTCGAGTTGATGAACAAGCAGCAGGAATCCCTTTTAAAGAAAGTGACTGATACTAGAGAAAGGATTATGAAGGAAATATAAGAGGTTACTGAAAGAATTAGTACTGTAAAGACAGTGACTATAATTTCGCACGTGGTGTTCGGCGCTGTGGGTGTCATTTACTTTGCCGGATGTATAGGTCTAATGTGTACAGGCGTGGGTGCTCCTCTGGGGGCTGTAGGGGCGATGGTGGGAATAATCGTGCTTCCGCTAGGATGGGTGGGCGTCAATTATTTCTTGAATGAAAGGCTTGAAGCTCTTCAGAAACAGCTAAAAGCTCTGAACATAGTGAAATCTATACCACCAAAGATAGGTGAGGGTACAATAACCGACCAAGTAGGGATAAATTCCGTATCTGAACAAGTCGACGAGCTAAAAGATCAGATCAAGTCTATGTTGGAAGCTGTGGATGATGCTATTGAGAGTAAAGGAGATGAGGTGGACATGAAAGGAGACATGCAAAGCCTCGTGGAGGAAGTGGAGAAATTAACAACGAAAATCAAGGAGATTGGTGATGATGTGGATGTATATAGCAAATTGATCAAAGAGACGAGACTTCACGTTTTGGAAAAGATCAATGGTTCTGGAAAATAAACTTTATGGATGTTTGATGTTCAAGAACCATATTTTGATGGAACCGAAGCACCAAGGCGCAGAACATCAAACAGAAGCAGAGTACCAAACCGGAAATACATGAGACAATTTTGTCTCATGGTTTTCTTGGTTTCCGTTTAATTATTTCAGTATTTTTCTTTCAAGTGTTTCAGTTTTAAAATAAGGGATGACCGGTTCTTCCTCTTGTTGAGGAAACCATCTTCTCCACTTTCCATTATTTCCTTGTTTGTAGGAGTCACGACTCCACTTTTTGCTTCTTGTAATGTTTCTCAATTGCCAATCAAAATTTCTTGTTCTTTTTCGACTTTTCATACTTACTCTGTTTCCTCAAGCTTTGACAAAAATCAAAGCTATCAAAGAATTAGTGCGTGTTCCGAATTTTCGTTTTACCCAAACTACCACATCATTTCACCGAAAAGAAAATCAAAGAAATCGATTGTGCTGCCACTGACGCCACCATTGGAGTCAATGGCTAACACTAAAGATAAGTTTGACGAGCTCGAGAAGGGCATGGGTTTGGTCAAGGACGTTGTGCACAAAATGCAAACCGGGCTGGGTGACAAGCTTTGTATGATTGTATTATGGAAGAGGCAAACGCAAGCTTACTGCTCCTATGGGACACCAACAACCGGAGCACCACCTACCAGCAGTGCCGGCTTAGAATATGGGGTGGGCGGTGCGACGGCCAGGGGTCCAATTCCGTGTTCTAATAATGAAGGGACCCATTTTTTTAAATATTTTTGCAAAAGTATTAAAAAAAATAGATTCCAACATAAAAATAAAATTTATAAGGGCCCAAAAAAAATTTATTTACTGCTTTTAAGTTTTAATAATTAAATTTTAATTAAAAATATCATAAAATCTTTTTTTATAACACAAAAACATTAAAAAAAAAAAAATTCTAAGGGCCCAAAATTTTTTTCGCCCTAGGGCCCATCAAAGTATTGAGCCGGCACTGCCTACCAGTGGGGCGGACAGAGGAGGCAGCACCGCCGTTCGTCACACCAGCTAACCAATACCAACATATCATGCTCGATCGGGTACCCACGGTTTGATGGCGGTGATCCCACGGAATGGTTGAGCAAACTCAAACAATATTTCACCCTTCATGAGATACCAAGCGAACAACGAGTAAGCTTTGCATCGTATCATCTCAGTGGAAGGAACCCCATGGTGGCAGGAGAAACGTGTAAGCATGAATAGTGGGTACGATTTGGGTCATCAGAAGAGATTTTTCACGAGGGGTTGTCTAAGATCCGTAGTCAAACATGGTCTTTAGGCGACTATTCTGATTAACGCCAAATTTAACCCCAGATATGTAAAACATAAGCCAAGGAGTTTGAGAGATTAATGAACAAGGTGGATCAGTAGCGGACCCAGCCAAAACTTTTACCCAGTGCAAAAAAACACATTTGTGGGGAATTGAACCTACTACCTCATGCTTTAAGGGTGTATCTATTAACCACTGGGCCAATTGCTTCAATATACCTAATGTAAAATCAAAACTATTTATATATTACCCGGTGCAGTTGCACTCCTTTCCACCAACGTGGGTCCGCCCCTGAGGTGGATCTGTGCTTCGGCTAGTCCTTTATGGATTTGCAGTTTCCAAATGGGCAACTGACATCACTTCTCACTACATTTTTCATCATTCTTATCTCTCTATTTTCTTTATCCACGCCTCTTAATATATAGGGTTTGTCTCTTCTTAATTTTAAGTCTGCAAACCACATCCACATGATACTGTTTCGTTGAAATCATTTGGAACAATGAATTGAAGTTCTTGACGCGAAAAATAAACCACAAATACGTACTCTAGATTAGAGATACGTACTCTAGATAAGTTATTACAAAACAATCTTATCATATAAAGTTTTTTCAAAGTTTTGTAATAAGTGAATTTTTAAATTATATTCAACATAATATTTTCATATGATTATACTAAAACCAACTAAATTTGTAAAAAAAAACATGAATTAACTAACGTGTGCATTACACGGATCCTAATATAGTACTACTAGTGATACATAAATAGGTGTTAATTATCTTTTTTTGGCAATAATAAATAATTAGGCTTCTGTTACAAAAATCAAACTCTTGAATATTGAATGGAGCTCATAAGTCATTCAATCACTACCATAAAGTAATGGAATAGTTTGGTGTAGTGGAATGGTTTGGAGTAGTGGAATGGTTTGGAGTAGTGGAATAGTTTGGAGTAGTGGAATGGTTTGGTGAAATTATTTGGTACTATAAATATGCTCTTCCACTCCATTGTAAGATACACCATTGATTCACTTAACAAAAAAATGTATAGTTTCTTCCCACATTATTACTCTCTCTCCCTTATATTTCTATCTCTTTAAATAATTTTATTATTATACCATTTTCAACATATATGATCGATAGAAAATTTACGATACATTATTTTTCTTAATTATAACACGTTATCAGCACGATCACTCTATGATCGCTAGAAAAAAATACGGTATTATACCGGGCGGTATGTCGCCTCGTTAAAAGAAAAATATGAGAAAAAGAAAAAAAAAAAAAAAAAAGAAGAAAATTATATAAATAAATAAAAGAAACTATATATGTATATATACGTTACTTCATGCACCATAATTAATTATTTTCTGTTAATGGTTGGCTGAGCCACCTGAAATTTTATTTACTGCTTTAAATATTTATTTCTGTTGCCGGTCGGCTGAGCCGCCTTAATTTTATGCACTGCTTTAAATATTTATTTCTGCTACCGGTCGGCTGAGCCGCCACATATATATTTACTGTTTCTATGTGGATAATTCGTCACCATAATATCACTGTGAATTATTTGTTTATATTATGGTTTATTCACCTGTATAAATATTTTTATTTGAATCGATAATTTTTATCTGATTGATCTCTAATTTTTCAGATTAATTTTTTTTTAAAAAAATATTTTTCCGCCAACGGTCTCAAAGAAAAATTTCAAAATTTTTCCAAAAAATTCAACTTTCTCCAACGGCTAGGAATAGTATTTTTCAATCTATAAATTCATTCATTTTCTCATTCATTTCATCAAAACAAAATTTTTCATCTCTCTAAAAACTCCCTCCGAAAAAAAAAAGAAGAAGAATTTTGAAGTTTTGAAGTTTTGAAGAATGTTTCGATTACTTTTAATATTTGTTTTTGGAATCATTATTATGTGTATCTATAATGCGTTGTAGATTTTACTCCGCAAGAATTTCGTTTGACCATTAGTTTACTTGTTTGTACAATTTTTCTTTTAGTAATCGCTTGCATTATTAATATAAACGGTTCATTTTAAATATGTATTAATTTTATTTCTATACGCTTTTATATAAGTGTTTTTCATGTTTTAAAATAAAGGTTTCTAATAATATTCTATGTTTTTATTTTAGAAACGAAATGACAAATATTGAGAAGCTTAAGTTTTCGGCTCTACACAACTTTGGCCAATTATATATTTTGAATTGCCAACGTCGAATTAAATTTACAATTTCTTGGCTTAATAAAAACCGTAAAAGAGAATAATACTTCGACGGTTCAAGAAAGGGAAAAATTGGTGATCTTTATTTTAAGACACCTTGATGAAAGTATGATATGTGATTATGCACATATATAAGATCCCAAAGAGATCTGGGAATCCCTAAAAGCTTGATTTGATAATCGAAAGAAAATAAATCTCCCACTTGTTCGGGATGAATGACAAAGTCTAAAGTCCAAAGACTTTGATAAAGTGATGGATTATAATTCCGCTATGGTGTAAATTGTGGTTAAACTAAAATATTATGGTGATATTATCACTGATTCTCAGATGCTTGAGAAAACGTATACCACGTTTCATGAAAACCACATTACCCAGCAAAAATTGTATATGTCATGCGGGTATACCGAATTTTTGGATTTATTTATGGTACTCCTAATAGCGGAAAAGATTAATGAGACCGCTCATGCGAATAACTAAAATGCTTGTAGTGAGATTGCTAATCTCCAGTAATGCCATTATATAAAAATAATGTATTTCAGTTGTTTAAAAAATAAAGTTCTTTCTGAAAATGAACTAATATATGATTATTCTATATTTTCAATATCAGAGAGATTTGCTTATATTTATTAACGTTTATGTTAATTACAGAAATGGATCATATTACAAATGGAATCCAAGACAAATCTTGGGGATATTTGCATACCGGATAGTGGAACAACGCACAGTATTCTGAAACATAAAAAGTATTTCTCTGATTTGAAATCGACGAAAGTTATCGTTAACACAATATCAGGTCCTACAAACTTGATTGAAGGAAGTGGCAAAGCAAATTTTAAATTGCCTAATGGAACAAAGTTTTCTATAAATAATGCCTTATATTCTCCGAATTCTAAGAGGAATTTGTTGAGTTTCAAAGACATATACCTTCACGGATATGAAACTCAGTCTGCAACTGAGGATGGAAAGAAGTATATGTATATAACTTCTAATAAATCTGGAAAAAGACATGTCTTGGAAAGATTTCCAGAACTTCCTTCTGGTTTGCATCATACCTATATAGATGTCATAGAATCACATCTTGTGATCAAAAGAAATCCAGAAGATTTCGTATTATGGCATGATCGCCTTGGTCACCCAGGCACCACAATGATGCGAAAAATCATAGAAAGCTCACATGGTCACTCATTGAAAAATCATGAGTTGGAACATGGAAATAAAATGACATGTGCAGCGTGTTCTCTTGGAAAGTTAATCATAAGGCCATCGCCAACCAAAATTGATAAAGAATCACCAAAGTTCCTTGAACGAATTCAAGGCGATATTTGTGGACCGATACACCCACCATGTGGACCATTCTACTATTTCATGGTAATGATTGACGCATCTAGCAGATGGTCACATGTTTGTCTATTGTCATCTCGAAATTTGGCATTTGCGAGATTTATAACTCAAATAATCAAATTAAGAGCTCAGTTCTCTGATTATTCCATTAAGAGAGTTAGACTAGACAACGCTGGTGAATTCACATCCCAAGCATTCAATGATTATTGTATGGTAACGGGAATTGAAGTTGAACATCTTGTAGCTCATGTTCATACACAAAATGGCTTGGCGGAATCATTTATTAAACGCCTGCAATTGATTGCAAGACCATTGATCATGAGATCAAAACTTCCAACCTCTGTATGGGGACATGCCATTTTGCATGCAGAAGCACTCATTCGGATAAGACCAAGTGCATACCATAAATACTCCCCACTACAGTTAGCATTTGGTCGAGAACCAAATATATCCCATCTAAGAATTTTTGGTTGTGCGGTGTATGTGCCTATAGCACCACCACAACGTACAAAGATGGGACCACAAAGAAGGTTGGGAATATATATTGGATGTGATTCTCCATCAATTATAAGATACCTAGAACCGCAGACTGGTGATGTTTTTACGGCACGTTTTGCCGATTGTCACTTTGCTGAGAAAGTATTCCCGGTTCTAGGGGGACAAAATAAGCAAGTAGGAAAAGAAATTAAATGGTGTGTATCATCCCTGTTACACCTTGATCCTCCTACAAAATAATCAGAAATAGAAGTTCGACGTATTGTGCATTTGCAAAGTATAGCAAATCAACTTCCTGGTGCTTTTGCAGATACCAAAACGGTAACTAAATCATATATACCAGCTGAAAATGTTCCTGCTCGAATTGAAATACCACAAGAAAGTTGAAGAGCAGATGATACACGTGAGTCTAAAACACGCTTGAAACGTGGTAGACCAGTTGGTGCTAAGGATAAAAATCCTAGAAAACGAAAGGAAGTTGAAAAGCATGATATTCCCAAAATAGCAGAAAGCATTTTGGAAGAAACGAATCATGAGTCTAATGACAATGATGAGCATCATGATCCTGAAGGAAATCATGAGATTTCTATCAACTATATCCATAATGGAAAGATCTGGGATCGAAATAAAATGGATGATGTTAATGACGTTTTCTCATACCTTTTGTCAAAGGAAATTGATGAGGAAAACGAGGATCCAGAACCAAAGTCGGTATATGAATGTCAAAAGAGACATGACTGAATAAAATGGAAAGATGCAATACAAGTCGAACTTGATTCGCTCAATAAGCGAAATGTATTCGGACCTATTGTACTCACACCTGAAGATGTGAGACCGGTTGGATACAAATGGGTTTTCGTTAGAAAACGAAATGAGGAAAATGAAATTACGAGATACAAGGCTCGTCTCGTAGCTCAAGGATTTTCTCAAAGACCCGGGATTGATTATGAGGAAACATATTCCCCCGTTATGGATGCTATAACATTTAGATTTCTGATGAGTCTCATGGATGTCGTTACAGCATATTTATATGGATCATTGGATACAGATATCTATATGAGAGTTCCCGATGGGTTTAATATGCCAAAAGCATTAAAATCTAAACCCAAAGAGTTGTGTGCAATAAAGTTGCAGAGAGCATTATATGGGTTAAAGCAATCTGGACGAATGTGGTATAATCGTCTCAGTGAGCATTTAACGAAAGAAGGATATGTGAATGATCCTATATGCCCATGTGTTTTCATAAAGAAAACAAATTCCGGATTTGTGATAATCGCGGTATATGTTGATGATCTAAATATAATCGGGACTCAAGCAGAAATACAGAAAGCAACAAACTATTTAAAAGGGGAATTTGAGATGAAAGATCTCGGACAAACAAAATTTTGTCTTGGCCTACAAATTGAACATACTCAAAAGGGTATATTTGTTCATCAATCCACATACACCAAAAGAGTGTTAAAACGTTTTAATATGGATAAGGCAACTCCTCTCAGTACTCCAATGGTCGTTAGATCACTTAATGTTGAGAGTGATCCATTCAGACCACCTGAGGAGAATGAAGAGATACTCGGTCCTGAAGTACCGTATCTAAGTGCAATTGGAGCCTTTATGTATCTTGCAAATTGCACTCGACCTGATATATCTTTTTCAGTCAATCTTTTGGCTAGATTTAGTTCATCCCCTACACGAAGACATTGGAATGGGGTTAAACATGTCTTTCGTTATCTTCAAGGGACTATTGATTTAGGGTTATTTTATCCTAAAAATATAAATGGTCAAATGATTGGTTTTGCAGATGCAGGCTATTTATCAGACCCACACAAAGCTCGATCACAAACAGGATACGTGTTCACGATTGGAGGTACTGCTATATCATGGCGTTCTCAGAAGCAGAAGCTTGTAGCTACTTCTTCAAATCATGCTGAAATCATCGCACTCCATGAAGCGAGTAGAGAATGCGTATGGCTACGATCGATAAGTCAACACATTCAAACAAGTAGTGGAATTCGTCTAAAAATGGAGCCAACTATCTTGTATGAAGACAATGCTGCATGTGTTGCTCAGACAAAGGAAGGATTTATCAAAAGCGATAGAACCAAACATATCCCTCCGAAGTTCTTTTCATACACCCAAGAGCTCGTGAAGAATAAAGACATTGAAGTAAGATATGTCCAATCATCCAAGAATTCTGCGGATCTCTTCACAAAATCATTGCCCACCTCTATGTTCAGAAAACATGTTCATAACATTGGAATGATTCGTCAACAAGACTTGTAAGTTATGATCCTGATCATTCGAGGGGGAGCTTGCGCGGTTGCACTCTTTTTACGTACTATGGTTTTTCCCACCGGGTTTTCCTAGAAAGGTTTTTAACGAGGCAACATGAAGCACATCGCAAAGACATGAATGACAAATGAACTCCAAGGGGGAGTGTTACAAAAATCAAACTCTTGAATATTGAATGGAGCTCATAAGTCATTCAATCACTACCATAAAGTAATGGAATAGTTTGGTGTAGTGGAATGGTTTGGAGTAGTGGAATGGTTTGGAGTAGTGGAATAGTTTGGAGTAGTGGAATGGTTTGGTGAAATTATTTGGTACTATAAATATGCTCTTCCACTCCATTGTAAGATACACCATTGATTCACTTAACAAAGAAATGTATAGTTTCTTCCCACATTATTACTCTCTCTCCCTTATATTTCTATATCTTTAAATAATTTTATTATTATACCATTTTCAACATATATGATCGATAGAAAATTTACGATACATTATTTTTCTTAATTATAACAGCTTCGATTTTCTAAAATTTTAGAAGAGGCCTCCAAAATTATTTTCTTTTGTTTGGGCCCCCAAAAATTCAGGATCAACCCAGCTTCTAAGCCACTTAAAACATTCATTGTCATTTTTCCATGTTGATTAGTTTCAAGTGGCCTAAAGCACATATAAAAGATGTAGCCTTTTTATACTTTAAATCTATGAATAAGAAAAGTTATATCAAAGGTATAATGTTTTTATATAAAAAATAGTTGATGAAATATCATTAAATATTTTAATAAAGTAAAACACTCTAAGAAAATTAATTATCCATCTAACTTTTCGTGCATCAAATTTTGCACCAACTATTAAGGGATTTTTTCTAACAGAAAATAACAAAACTAACAACTAATAAGTGAATTAAAAAAGAGAAATTCCCAAAAATAGCACTAAAACAAGTTTTATAGACAATAATAGCACACACTCCATAAATTTCCAAAAATAGCACTAGTTGCTTACTATTAAGTTTTTGTTCTATAAATATTATCACTAGTTTATTTTTTCAACAATACCACAATTTTTATATAAAAACTATTCAAGCAAAATAAATTAGAAATAAATTTAAAATATTATATTTGGGTTCTCTATTTCCAGTTTAGGGTATATATTTCTAACATTTAAAGGAGATGATTTGATTTATTTTAATATTAGTTTATGGTATTATATTTGAGTTCCCTATTTCCAATTTAGGGTATATATTTCCACCAATTAAAAGAGATTTTTTACTTTAAATTAGTTTGTGGTATTATATTTGGGTTCCCTATTTCCAATTTAGGGTATATATTTCCACTATTTAAAATAAATTTTGATTCAATTTAATATTAGGTTAGTGTTTGTTCTCATTTTTATTTTGAGACAATTTGTGCAGAGACAAAATGAGATAGAAAATTAGGTAATCAACATTATTGGTTTGTGGTCTTCAACAGAGATAAATAAAGCTAACAAATAGGCTTGAAGTTCAGAATATTTACGAAAAAACCACCTCTTTTTTAATGATGCGCGTGGAAGCAACGGTTTTGACTTTTTGGGAAAAAAAAAGCAACTGACAGTTAATAAATGTTCAACAGTGAAGTAATAAATAAGACATTTGATTTATTGCAAAAACGTAGAGAACGAAAATGTATGTAGAGTGCTATTAATATTTATATACATATAAACACGTATATAGAGCGTTATTAATATTTATATACATATAAACACGTATATTTAACCACATATATAAAGAGTTATTATTATTTTTACATTTGTAAATATTTAAATATATATCTTCAAACAAATTTGGACATCCACGCAAACCAAATTTGGGCATCCACACAGATCTATAACGCAAAAATGCAAATCTAACTGAACTCTTGGAGAGATATCAAAGAATATAGATAAATAAAAAATATCTGGATTTTCCGGCACGACATAATGAATAGTATATACGGCGAATTCTCCGACGCATCAGAGTAAAATTGTATACACGATACAACAAAGTGACTAATATACACAACGAACCAGTTAAATCAGAATAGAGAAAAATTGAACAATAGTGTTAGAGGAAGATGATGAGACTTGAGAAAATGATGAACAGTAAATGAACATCCAAGAGATAATTTGACGTGTTTGTCTCATTTATTACGATGAAAACGCGTGGGGTTAGTTTAGGCAAAAAATTGGGCTAAATATTACATTGTTTTAGACTCTATATTGGATTACCTAAAAACTAATTTTGCCCAGATCCATAGTCTCTCACCCAATTATCTCTTTTATTTTCTATCTTATATTTTAATTAAGTTTAATTGAAGTTTATAGTGCTATTTGTGGAATTTTAAAAATGATGTGCTAATTTTGGAAGAAAAACTTTTTTTGGTGCTATTTTTGTCAATTGCCCAAAAAAAAAATCTAATGAAAAAGGGAAGATGGGAAAGTAAAAAAAAGGATTGAAAAAATGCGAGGAAGAGAAAGAAAAGAAGCAAATAAACTGTTAGAACTTGTGTCCATAGACTAATTAACATTGAAGTAATTAAACATTAGAACAAATTGATTATTTTAATTATTTTGTCTCTTGATTTTTTTTATATGTTGTGGCCTAAAAAACGTGCTTCACCTGCCTTATGGATGGCTCGGGTATGTGATTCCGTCTTGCCTCTCCTACTGTTTTTGTTTTTTGGGTCCCTCTCCTACTAACAACTTGTTTTGAATTTTGGTAAACATAATTTCACATGTAACAAAACAAAACACATGACCCAATTATACTTATTTAGAGTTAACTAGGTTGATAGCAATATATGAAAATGTATTTAGATAAATAAAAGTATGTTTGCTATTTTCTTAATTATGGGTATGTTATTTGACATAGAACACATAGAACACAACACATAAGTTTATATTTATTTGCTATTCATGACTCATGAATGAAGCAAAGAATGCTTATGCCAAATGAAGAAAGAAAAATATATATACAAAGAAAACAGACCTTGGTCATAATTATTTAGAAATTTGATAAAGATCAATAATAAATATCTTGAACAAAATCCTCGATGTATTTATGTTATATGTACATCAAAAAAACAAAAAAATGAATCCATGTAATGAGTTCACAAAATTTACCATATACCAAAACCCAAAAAAATGAATAAATCAAAGAATTTCTAACTCTTGATTGTATTGAAGATACTGTCTCTGTGACTTGTGAAGATCATAAGGAGCCCAAAGATAATCAATTGGACAAGGCTTACCATCATCAAGCCTAACCCATGGCTTCCCTTTACCACTCCAATGTATCAAACTAACCGGACCAGGATGCAAAGATCTACAACTACTCACAATGTTGTCTCCACCGAGACCGTGCTGGTTCCATTGATGATCAATAGCTTCAATATCACCACCAAACACTAGAAGAAACGGCGGTAACGAACCCAATTCATAGATTCTTTTATCTTCCTTTTGAATCTTCATCCAATTTTCGATCTTTCGCGTATAATCTCCTTCTCTCCATCTATCTAAATCGATAACCATCACTCCGGTGTTGAAATAACAAGGAGTTTTCGAATCGAAGACACTCGAGAGTTTTCGATCGGACCAGAAACTCTCTGTGAAGTATTTGGTGAAATTTGCGTGGCAATACTCTGGTGCACCGATTGTTCTTGATCCGGATAAAGAAATCTTCCATAGTTTCTGAATATCATCGACTACAATCACATCCGAATCGAGATAGATCACTCGACTAACACACGAAGAAAGAATCTCCGACAAGTAGCTTCTTGCATAATTCAAAGGACTATCAAGAGCTTGTCTTATAGAAGAAGAGATTAGATTCTTGACCATGGTTTCATCAAAGGTATAGACTTTGAAACTCAAAGAAGGAAAAACAGAGGAGAGAGTCTTAACGAGCGAACCGTGACTTGAACCCGAAGCAATGAAGTGGAAGAAGATGTTTTGAGGGCAAGAAGTGTGTTTGAGAATCGAATGGACTGCAGATACCGTGCCACGCAAGTAAGCTGGATCAAGAGTCATAGCTATATGAACAGCTGATGGATCACAAGCTAACAAGAGTCTGTTTTTCGCTAAAACAGAGCATTCGAGACCGTTTTGATATGCTGGAGCCTCCGTGAAATCTGAAGATGCATCGTCGAATGAATCTGGGAATAATCGAATCGATTCAACGCTGAAGAAAGCTGTGGAGATTATTGAGAAGATTATTAGTCTAGAGACTAATCTTGAACTAGACATCATTAGAGAACTTAATGGCTAAGATCTCAAAGCAGAGCTCTAAAAAGGTTTGGTGTTTCTAAAGTGTCTAGAAAAAAGTTTCTGGAATTTATGGAGAAAGAAGAGAAAGGTCGACGAAGAAGACGAAGACAAGAAAGGAAACGCGGTTTTGTAAAGAAGATGGTCAAAATTCGTTTTCTTTTAAAACTCGTTTTCTTTTAAAACTCGTTTTCTTTATATGTCACTATCATTGTTTTTTCTTAGGTAAATTTCTATTTTATTTCTAGAAACCCATAAAATTACTATTTTTATTATCTCACGTCAATTCAATACAAACATTGAATTTGAGTTTACAGTATATTTATTCAGAACATTTAATTTGAAATATGGCAAAAATAATGTATTGGTGAATATTGTTCATTGTATATGGTTGAAAAGATTAAGGATACATTTATGACGAGTTACATATGTACAAGTACAACATCTAGTTAAAAATATCGACTGTTATATTATAATTTTTATGACATATTTATTTGCAAAATATTAGATTTTTTTCAAGAACCGATATTGAAAATATGTGGCTATAAACAATTACCGTTTGAGGATTTGATGATCTACATATAATTTTGTTTTTATGGTTTAGAAGCCAAATGATATCTACATATATATTCGTTGTTTATAGCCCCATATTTTCAATATTTATATGTATTAATTCGTTAAATTTTGGGGGCGAAAACGAAGATTTCAACCTGCATGTTTCTCTTATAATTTTCAAATGTTTTTGGGAATTTCGAGTGATTCATATTCAACTTTAAATAAACGATATATAAGTTTAACCTATTTTTGGTTAAAAAAATAAATGTTAGGTTTAACGAAGTCATCATAGTTAACATTAACATAAAGTCTTATTAAATAGTATTTCCTCCGTTTCGTTTTAGTTGTCGTTTAAGGTTTTCTCACACAAATTAAAAAAACATTAAATTTTCTGTTTCACCATTTATTAATATATTTTATAAAAAAATTTATTGGCCGAAACATTAAAACAGTAGGGATAAAACTGGAATTTTCACCAAACATTTGCATCGAAAATCTAAAACAACAACTATTATGAAACAAAATTTTAACTCTAAAACGACAATTAAAATGAAACGGAGGGAGTATTAAATATGAAAAATTAACTACTAATTTAATTAAATGAATACGCATGTAAATGTATACATTACACGAATCGACATAAATGTTTACATATAAAAGAAAAGCATGTTAGGTTGTAGGAATCCAGCAATTTTAGAATATGGGTTGATAATGGTCCAAGAAACACATGGATCCATGTGCTTTTCTACTTATTTCGATATACAATTATATATACCTATTGACTAACGCCCAAAAGATAATAATATATTTAAATGGTCAGCTCACATTCATTGGATACAATGCTCTTTTTAATTAAAATAATTATAAAATGTGTTTGTGTTTTACTCTATAAGCATGTGAGCAGGGGCGGACCCAGCCAAAATATTTATCCGGTGCAAAAAATGTTGTAAAGAGGAATTGAACCTTCCACCTCATATTTAAGGGATGAGGTCTTTACCACTAGACCACTTTAGATCAATAAATGCTATATATAATCAAAACATTTTATATTTTAACCGGTGCAACTGTACCCCTCTTCCCCAACGTGGGTCCGCCCCTGCATGTGAGTATTCCTCGTTTAAATGGATTTTATTTGCAGGTTTTCACCCATTTCTATGACTAGAATTTGTTGTTTCCCTAAGTAGAGTTTATTAAATTTCTCTTGTGCTGGCAGTAATATACTAATTGTAGCATCATGCCAAACAAATCTAACTGTTGCAATTTGTTATTATGAGGAATATTCACTTTTTAAAAATTAACACATTAATCTCTTTGGATTAGCAAATTTTCTGAACTACTATTTATAGCATATAGGAATTCCACATGAACAAAATGTTCACGGCTACTAAAAAATCTGAATGGAATATATTTAGTTTCTTTTCTAAACGATACAAATGAAGAAAAAAGCCATGATAAAAGTTCTGACAAAATATAAATAAAATAATTTTAAACTTTGATATTTTTGTGGACAACACAATCAAAATTTTAAATTTGGAATAGAATTAAACCAGAAGACATTTTAGAAGAGTTGTTGCTCCAACATCTTGATACACAAAAATCTATATGCAATTATTTTATGTTTAATCATGCAAAACTGCTTTCTTAAAAATTGATTTTTTTTGCTAAAAAGATTACATTTTTTTCATTAAAATTAAATTCACAAATAAGAAACAAAGATATAGTGTAATGTTTGAAGACAGCTGTATGTGCGGCTTTTTTTTTTTTTTTCATCTGCTGTATGTGCGGCTGTGGGCTGGCAATTTCATTATTCTTTGTAATGAGTATATATCTCACTTTGGAATTATGTTTACCTAATTACAAAACTTCCTAACATTACCAGTTCTAGCGTCTTCTTATTTAGAAGCAACTCAATTGAAAGAATCTTATTGTACATCTGTTACGAGTTGCTTTCATTAGTATTTACACATATTATAGTATGAGATTTTATCATAATAGAGGAAATTCAGCTCAAGAAAAGAAGATATCAATTTATAGAATTTTATATTAGTTACTAGAGGGGATATAAACTTATTTTAATATAATAATTGGTTAACCATTGAAATTCAGCTATATCAAACCGACAATCGATTATTAATTAAGTTATATGAAAATGAATATACGTCGTGCGCTGGAGACTAAGACTTCCATAAGAACGAAAGTTCTTTTTCTTTATTTTTCTGTGTTTAAAAGATTTTTTTTTCCTTTTTTTTCTGTGCTTAAAAGATTTATAAATTTGTGCCTCAATCTATTAATAATCTTATAAAATTAAGTATATTTTTCCAAAAAAAAATCATTAAACTCATATTCTATATATATAACTAAAAACAGATTGTAGAACTGTGAATATAAATTTTCCAGGTTACAATTTTTATTCCACTCTCCCCATCAAACTCGGACTTTTTTTTTTTACTAATTACCACCATTTTGTCATTTGCACGCACTCCCATATTAAATATATATATATATATATATATATATATATATATATATATATATTGTGTTTTTCCTTAGCTTATTTGTATATTCCAGTGTCGTTTGTGTTAGCAAATCTTTCTAAATTCTAACCCAACGAGAAGTGTTATAATACATGTGGCCAGTGTGTAGAGAAACACACAAGTTTGGAAAAGTTTTCTCTGATTACTTCTTAAGCTCCTAGAGCTGTATTTATACACAAGGATTTAACCTAGAACATGTATCTACGATATACACATAAAAGACCAAAAAGGACAACTCAATATTAACATATATTCTCATCTAATACCCCCCCTCAAGTTGGAGCATGAAGATCCAAAATGCCCAACTTGCCAAGAAAATATGAGAATTCTTTCGCACCAAGCGCCTTGGTAAATATGTCTGCAAGTTGAATCGTTGTAGACACATGCTGCGTAGTGATGACCCCACGTTGGATCTCATCGCGAATAAAATGACATTGAGCCTCAATATGCTTTGTCCGTTCATGAAAAACCGGATTAGCGGCGATATAAAGAGCAGCTTGATTATCACAAAATAACGACATTGGAGCTAAATGAGGAACTCGGAAGTCAAGTAAACAAGCCTTTATCCAAAGAAGCTCCTTAGTAATGTCAGCCATAGACCTATACTCGGCCTCAGCCGATGAAAGAGATACAGTCCGTTGCTTCTTTGTCCGCCATGATATAGGAGAAGTTCCTAACTGAATAAACCAACCCGATAATGATCTCCTAGTTAGTGGACAGCCCTGCAGATCGGAATCACACCAACCACGGACCTGCAGATCGCAATCCGAGCGTAGAAGAATACCTTGGCCAGGGGTACCTTTGAGATAGCGAACCACACGCAATGCTGCTTCCCAATGGTCATGGCGTGGAACTTGCATGAACTGCGTCAAAATATGAACACTATAAGCAAGATCCGGACGAGTGACAGCGAGATATATCAATCGGCCAACTAAACGACGATATCGTTCCGGATCCGGAAGTGGTTCACTAGTCGAGAGAGCTAAAGTATGGTTTTGCTCCAATGGAAAACGTGCTGGTTTAGCCCCGAGTGATCCCACCTCTTGGATAATATCCAACGCGTACTTGCGTTGACAAAGATATATGCCTTCGGAGTTCCTAGCAACTTCAATCCCAAGAAAATATTTCAAAGCACCAAGATCCTTCATATGAAATCGTGAGCTCAAATAGTCTTTAAATTGAACTATGGCCATACTATCATTTCCCATAATCGCCAAGTCATCAACATACACAAGTATGTATAACTGAATCCCATCGCGGATATATGTAAATAGAGAATAATCCGTCTTTGATTGGCAGAAACCATACGATGTCAAGGCATCACCAAGCTTTGCAAACCAACAACGTGGTGCTTGTTTCAGCCCGTAAAGAGACTTTTTGAGTTTACACACACGCGAAGATGAGGACGCAGTAAAACCAGGAGGAAGTTTCATATATACCTCTTCATCAAGATCCCCATGGAGAAAGGCATTGTGAACATCCATTTGATGTACTTCCCATGACCGGGCAGCTGCTACTTGCAAAAAAATACGAACCGTCCCCATCTTTGCAACCGGAGCAAATGTCTCTTTGTAATCCAAACCTTCTGTTTGACGATTTCCAAAGACCACAAGACGAGCTTTAAATCGTTCAATAGAACCATCGGAACGATACTTAATCGTAAAAACCCACTTACATCCAAGTGCCTTCTTATCCCTCGGCAAATCAACAAGATCCCATGTATCATTATCTTGCAAAGCAACAATCTCATGTTGTGCAGCCATACGCCACCTCTCATCCTTCATTGCTTCAGCGAATGATTTTGGTTCAACATTAGCCTCAATCATCGCGAGAAAAGCTTGATAAGGAGCTGAAAATCTATGAGAATCCACATATTTAGCAATAGGGTAGACGACAAGAGCTGAAGAAGGACCCGGCTTCTTTGGTTTTTCAACAACATACTCCTTTAATAAAACGGAAGGAAGCTTCTTTCTACAGCCCTTACCAAGTTCCTCCACCACCGGAGAAGGTTCAATAGTGTCTGTAGTAGAAGATAAGGTTTCACTAGAAGACGCAAGAGTGTCATCTCCACTCGGCTCCTCATGTTCTGTTATCACCGTCGCCGGTACACCATTCATCGTCACAACCTCCACCTCTTCCTCATCGTCGGTATCCGGGTATAAAGACGGTACGTCAGGTGAGATCTCCAAAATTGGTGGAGATGGGAGTTCTGCAAACGGGAATGAGTTCTCACAAAAAACTACATCCCGGGAAATAATGAACTTCGCAGCCTCAAGATCATAGACGAGCCATCCTTTCTTTGCATAGGGATATCCCATAAACACACACTTACGAGAACGACTTGCAAACTTGTCACCGTCGCGGTGTTGATTATGAACAAAACAAAGGCACCCAAAGACTCTTAAGTGTTCAAAGCTTGGTGAATGACCATTAAGAATCTCATATGGTGTTTTTCCATGAAGTACCATCGAGGGTGTCCTATTAATGAGATATCCAGCAGCAAGGATACACTCCCCCCAATAATCAATCGGAAGGCTAGCTTGAAAACGGAGTGCGCGAGCAATATTCAAAATGTGGCGATGCTTCCTCTCTACTCTCCCATTCTGTTGTGGAGTTCCCACACAAGAAGTCTCATGAACAATTCCATGTTCAAGAAAATAATCTTTCATACATAAGAATTCGGTACAGTTGTCACTACGCACCGTTTTTACTTCTTTATTAAACTGTCGTGAAGCCATTGCTAGAAACCGTTTGATATGTGTTGAAGTCTCACTTTTCTCCGTCATCAAAAATAACCAAACACCACGAGAAAAATCATCCACAATAGTGAGAAAATAACGAGCTCCATAAGACGCAGGAGTTCGATATGGACCCCAAACATCACAATGAATAAGCTGAAAAATCTCTATTGTTTTATTATTACTCGAAGGAAAACAATCTCTTGTTTGTTTGGCGCGGAAACAGACTTCACACACCGAATCAGAAACTTCTCTAGTACTACTAACACCAGGAATTAAAGAAATAATTTTGGAAGATGGATGCCCCAAACGCCGATGCCACACATCCACCGTAACATTCACGTGTAAGCCAACAGCCCGAATTGCATTCACTTCCCGAAAATAGTAGAGACCATCTCTTTCTTCACCGCTTCCAATCAGCATCCGCGAACGGTCCTGAATAGCACAAAAACCAGGACCAAAGTGAGCAAAGCACTTGTTTTGACGAATCATCTGAGAAACTGATACTAAGTGGCAATTCAACCCTTCAACAAACAACACATGTAGCAAACAGAGAAATTGACCAAGAGTCACTGTTCCTCTCTTTGTTGCTATAGAATATCTCCCATCCGGAAGACCCACAAGACATGGTGAGATATCAACAACCTCTATCATAATATCTAAGCAACCTGTCATATGATTTGACGCGCCCGTATCTAATATCCATGGAATTTTAAGAGTCTTACCCGTGAGAGTTTCAGAGGCCGTTGTTTTTCCGGTGTAAAAGGTGCTGCAAAGGAGTTTCCATTGATCCTCCGTGAAGCCACCAGGAGTAGAGACCGGAGAAATCGTAACACCCTGACTTGTGGTAGGCGTTGAAATGGGTCCAACAGCATGAGCCACCGGCTTTCCATGAGGTAGAATCAAAGCGGAAGTACTCTCTTGTCTTGATGGTGTTGTTCCTTCAACCCGAGCACCCTTCCACCATACAGGATATCCGTTTCGCGCATAGCATCTCTCTTCACCATGTCCTTTCTTGCCACAGAAGCTACAGATTTTATCTCTGTAATCTCCACGTCCACGTGAAACCGTCTGAACAGCAAATCCAACCACGTCAGGTCGCACCTCTACCTCCTTATTCCCGATCCTCATAGTCTCATCTCTTTGAACAATCGAGAACGCTTGGTTTAAGGTGGGCAGCGGATCACGAGTCAAAAGACTTGATTTAAGTGCCCCAAAAGTAGACTCATCAAGCCCCATTAAAAATTGGTGCACTTTATCCTTCTCTCTCTTCCGATTTCCACGTCCCTTAGCATCACATGAACAAGTACTGCAGACACATTGATCCTCCTTATCATAATCTGAAAGATCTTCCCATAGCTTTTTCAATTTCCCATAATATGACTTGATGCTCAAACCCTTCTGCTTACAAGTCACTAACTCATGTTTTAATTGTTGAATCCTTGGTCCAGAAACCACCCCATATTGCTC
This sequence comes from Arabidopsis lyrata subsp. lyrata, assembly GCF_000004255.2. NCBI lineage: Eukaryota > Viridiplantae > Streptophyta > Magnoliopsida > Brassicales > Brassicaceae > Arabidopsis > Arabidopsis lyrata. Next base: position 4,532,008 of record NW_003302551.1, read on the forward strand.
CGCTATATCATCCCACAAGTCTTTAGCAACTTCAAAGTGTGAGATGTCACGACGTAGAGACGGATCAATTGTGTTCCGGATCCAAGAGACTAACAATGAATTAATTGTCCACCAATCCTCAATCTCTGCAGCATCTTCAGCGGGTCTATGGATTGATCCATCGACAAACCCGAACTTCTTGCGAGCACGCAACGCTGTTCGTAGTTCACGAGCCCAATCTTCAAAGTTATCCCCATTAAGAAGAACCTGCGATATCAAGGTCCCTGGATTATCACTCGCCGACAGATCGTAAGGATGAATCGTGCGCCGCTTCGAAACTACGGCTTCAGCCACCACCGCAGCCACCGGGTTCCTCGCCGCATCATCTTCTGCCATGGTCGAGAATTATTTAGAAAAGTTTAGCCTTGTTTGGCTCTGATACCATGTAGAGAAACACACAAGTTTGGAAAAGTTTTCTCTGATTACTTCTTAAGCTCCTAGAGCTGTATTTATACACAAGGATTTAACCTAGAACATGTATCTACGATATACACATAAAAGACCAAAAAGGACAACTCAATATTAACATATATTCTCATCTAATACAGTGGCTTTCTCTCACTTAATAAAACAACATTTCACTTCGCAAAAAAAAAGAAAGAAGGAAATGTTGTCTTTTTGAGTAAGAACAAAAAATCAGCTATTTCAATGCCGTGAAAAGAGCCCAAGGATAAGAATAATTCTTGTTGGATTTGAAAGATTTGTTCACACAAGCGATAATAGAATCTATAATATGGACTCACAAACCGCTTAAAGCTTTTGTACATAGGATATTGGTATATATATATATGAGAGATTGAGAGTGTACATAATGATAGTTACAAAAAAAATCAAATTTTGACATGTAGAAAAAGAAAAATTGTAGCAAGATAATTTTAATTTCGCATTTATAACACTTATATCATTGACAATTTGTCGCCAAAGTGTCCTCTGACTCAGCACCGTTTAACGGTTTATTAACACCGTTAAAGTCAATGTAAAATTCGACTAACAGTTATATAGTTCAGGTTTATAAATGCATTGTGCTATAGTTTGGACTGGAAAAGATATCCAACAAATTGTTTAGGTTGATTTTGACAAATTTCCCCATTTAATGTCCCCATAGTTTCATATTCAAGTGTATTTCTATTCAATTTTTCAGTACTACTTTATTAGCAAAATAATAGAAAAATAAGTAAAAAAAGTGAAAGCTAATCTTATGTTTTAGGTAATCCTTTATATTATAAAGCACAAGTCACTTCACCAATAGAAATGTGACACATCAGCAAGCATAATTTTTTTCCTTCAAATTAATTTTCATATTTCTTTCAACAAAAAAAACAGCACGTCCTTTTATGTTTTCTTAAAATAAATCAATACATTTTTCATGGATTAAAATAAAATAAATCTAATAAAAAGAAACTTTTTAAACAAAAATCAGTTTCTTTCACATGTCAACTGTTCTTCTTCACACGATCTCCATTAGCCACTCCTTCTTTTCCATTGATATTTGTGATGTTTCTTGCCGATCGTAAATTTCAAAACTCCACTTTTTATCACTATTTGTTTATATTGTATCACCTGGAAACCCCAAAGTTCTCCTCCAATTCAAGGTAAATCACACTCTTCTTCCTCCATTTAATTTTATCGCCTCATAGTCATAGTTCTATAAGCAACTACAATGTGGTCTACGTAACTACATTAATAAAAATTTCACAATATCCAAATTAAGAGATTTATTATTTTGACAAAAAAAAAGATTTCTAATTTTACCTTCCCTATTGATTTTCTTCTCAAATTTCAAATGTTGCAGTTTCAGTATTATCATATACTCAAATACTCTATGATACATATTTTAGTTAATAGGAAGTTGGTGAACATGCTATGACAGGTTCCCAAAAATAGTCTCCGTCCATCGCCATACACGCAAAGGTACTACTATCATTTGTTCATATAGCAATTAGAACATCCTTTAGATCTATATATGTCGTCTCTATTTTCTCAAATTGTATTCCAAATCCACACTAAATTCTGCTGGAATCTGTTTCTGGATGTTTTAAAGCTTTTAGTGACAAAGCATTCACAAACACACATAAAACGCAACTAAAGTTTTAATGGTAATTTGGTAAAGCAAGCAACCCCGGAAACTTGTGTTATATTGTTTGAAATACTTATGTTGAATTATATTGAAAATACAACACATATTTTTCCTCTAATCTTTTAATAAGTTTCATCAATTTTTCTGTGATTAAAATATCAAATTTTTATAAAAAAATTTTAATAGTTAATTTAAGAAACTACTGGAATCGAAACAATATTTTCTGGGATTAAAATACCAATGAAATAATTGATATTATGGTATTTAGATGTCCTTTTTTATTATTATTTTGCTTTTAGTTATATTATGAATATATAAAGAGTTAAGTAAAAAACTACAACTTGCGAAGTAATTAAAATTGTGACCGTACGTAGTACGGGATTTAATACTAGTAAATTAAAAATTCATAAGTTCAAGGTCAATGCATTCTGTTATTTAATAAATTCAAACTTTTGGCTCGTTTTTTATTTTGAATATTTATGAATTTAAGGTTAATCCATTTTGTTCAATTCAAATTTTTGGCGCTCTGTTTATTTTGTTAATAAATTATTTTGACCCCTTATTTATTTCCACTGTTAAGTTATTTTGGCGCGTTTCTTATTTTTACTAACGAGTTAGTTATTTTTTAGTATTGAGTTATGAAGTATAAGAAACTAATACTTCGACTGTTTCATATTAAGAATAGTTCAAGATAAGGGTTGTTTTGTATTTTCAATGTATATGTTTGCTAAGATTTCCAATTTTATCCTAATATTTTAATATATTTACCGATGAAAAAAAAATTGTATAATATATTAATAAGGGGTAAAAATTTTCTTAATTAGTGTGCAAAATCCTTAAACTACATATAAATTAAAACACGGAGAATATATATTATTTTTCAAAAAAGCTGTTAGAAACTAGTATATATTATATTTTAGTATTGAGTTAGACAGTCTAAGAAACTAGTATATATTATCCTCACCAAAAAAAAGAAACTAGTATATATTATTGTTGCCTGTTATCATTTCTATCATTTTGGATTTTTGAACACATGTTTTTGCATTTATACATTTTGAGTGATAATTTCATATTTATTTTTTTTTTAAAACATCTACGTTTTTTTTTTTTTTTTTTTTGTCACTGTTTATTTAAAACCTTCAAACGAAAGAAACTGAGATACATATCGGAGAAAACTTTGAAATCTCCGGAGTTTTAGCAAGCGGAAAAACAAATTCCCCGGATCCAAAGCATAAACTAAAATTACAGAAGCAAACAGCCAATTTAAAGCACAAAACCACAATTGATAGAAACTCAGCAAACGAAACTTTAAAAATGAACCCTTAATTACTTCCACTGGGAAGCATATCACAACCCAATTACTTCTTCTCCGAGAACTGAATTTTGTTGATGATGATGGAAAACGCCACAACCACCGGAATATTCGGAACTACTCGTCCTCGCATAATTAATGTTTAAAACACTTATGAAATTAAACCATCTACTTACAAACTCCAGCTTGATGGGGCTTCGTTGAAGAAGCTTTGGAACCATCGAAACCATGCTGACATCGGTAACATCGAGATTCACTCGACGAAGCTCCGATAAAGCAGAAGTAGACCTTTTCAGATCTTGACCCGGATCTGATCGTGAATTCTAGTCGGAGGAAACTGAAGGAGCCGCCTAACCGCATCATCGCCCATCTCAACGATGAGAAATTAGGATCAATCGGTTGAAGGCCTAGGGAGGAGAAGCTTTAGCTGAAGGAATTGAAGACACTTGAGAACTTGGGATTCAAAATTGATTTCGAAATTCGAAGAAGCATCACTTGGGCTTGTGCACATCATTGACCACCGTGATAGAGACTAGCGGCAAGATACTATAGAACTAAACCGGCCACCGCCGCTAATGAAAGCCGGACGATGCCGAACTCATAGCCACCCATTCTCCACACAAGAGCCTCTTTAGAGCAGATTGATAATCGCCAAACGGCGATCCGGATACACCGGACGGCGAGAGAAAACGGCGAAGCTGGTCAACGCCGCTTATAGAAGCCGTGCGTTGCCAGACAAAAGGCCAACCATCACGACTGCAGAAGCCGGAGATGCTGGACATAAAGCCCGACTAAATTGGGACAACAAAACCAGAAGACAAAAGAAATCTGGTCGGCAAAAGGAAACACTTCTCTCATCTCTCAAAGATTTTAGAGAGAGAAGAGAGAGAAGCTTTTCTTTGGACCATAAACATCTACGTTTTAAGTGTTTTAATTCTAATAAAAGAAATATAGATGAAAAGAAAGATTTAACTTGTTCCCAATAACGTGGTGTCGTTATGCCACCATTCAAATTCAAAATTGATAGAATGTATGTTGAGAAAAAAAACTGAAAATTTGAAAGAAATAAATAAATCAATCTCTACAATAATTAATTGAGAAGTAGAAACGCACCATATTCAAAGTTAGGGCATTGGAGGCCTGTGGTTAAAAGTTGGAATGATTTGTCCTAAACACCCTTAATGAATTGTTCTTCTCGAAATTTATTCTTCTTCGTAATTAGGGGTATATAAGTCTAATCGTGTGTTGATCTCTATACTAATGTCCTAAACACCCTCGATTTCGAAATTTTTTGTTCTTAATTGTTAGGGGTATATAAGTCTAATCGTGTTTTGAGATGATTAGTCTTAATCACCCTTAATGAATACACTATCAAATCCAGTTTTCTATTTTTTGGTGAGGGTAAAACAATAAAATCGTGTGAATTTTATTAAAATATAGAATATTTCGTTTTTTAATATTAAAATATAGAATATTTCGTTTTTAATATTAAAATATGAAATATTTCGTTTTTTAATTTTTATAAAAAGTTAAGATAGATATTAAAATATCTTACGAATATTTGTATCAAGAAATTTTCCAATTTTAAAAAATAAATTTTTAGAGATAATTATGACAGTGTGCCCTAGATTTTAAGCTATAAATATAGAGCCGCAGCCACACCATTAGAACTCAGATTCGTTAGCCTAAACATATCGTTTTGATATTATAGCTTTTTTTTTTGTTGCTTTGGTTCTTTTATGGATCGATTTTTTTATTTTGCGTTATTATTTTTTACTTTTTCTTGAGGTTATATTTGTATTGTTATTATCTTGGTCTATGAATTATTAAGATTGTTATTGTTTTGCTGATTTGTATCGTGTGAATTATGTTTTAGGTAACCGCTCATGGGAGTTTCTATCAAGAGATTGAATGAACGAGTTGATGAAGACATGCCTCTTCATTAAATTCATTAACAAACTTTTTACATCAATCGTGAGTCCTCTTTAATTTTAGTTAGCGCTTCTCTTATGTCTCTTTGTAAATTACTTACAATTTTATAATTTGTGTTGGTTTAATTATTGATAGTTGTCTCTCATCGGATCTGATGTAAAATAATTTTTTACCATGCACTACATAACGAAATATTTTTTTTTGTCAACGTTACTAATAGTTTTTGTGTTTTTGAAGGCGGAGCATTGCGCTGATGCGGAAGTGATTTACAAGTTTTTGGAGGTCAATGAGATTGATAAGGTATATTATAATCGACTATGTTTTAGATTTTTTTTGTTTTTTCTTTTTATTTTGTATATTGGTTGTTGATTATTTTCTTTGATTATTTGTGTGATTGAGACCTTTTTTTTATATAGAATATTTGTTATTCGTAGAAATAATTATGTCGTGTTATTATATGAAAGATTTGATAAATTATTGGAACTATGTTGGTCAAGGTTCTCGAAGAACTCATCTCTACGTTTAAATCGATCTGATATAAACATGTATTTTTGTATATTAATATTTCTTAATTTTATGAGTTTTTTTTATTATTAGATGACTACGAGAAGGTAATCTCTAATCTACTATTTTTATTTGTATTTTGTTATGAATTATTTATATGCTTTCTTTTGTTTTTTAGAAACTCTAACATTAATTTGCTTTCTAAAACATATTGAGTCTATTTTGAAGCTCGGGAAAAACAGAGTTCTCTAAAACGATATCGGTCGAGATTGCATAGGTATGTCTATCGTGATGAAATTGTTAAATAGATACTGGGCTTCTAAGCAATTCTATCACTTTGAATCCTTGTAATCGTGAGAGAAAAGTTTAGGGTTTGATTGTTTCAGTTTTGATTAGTGAATTGAAAGATGCCGCAATTTCCACATATGATTTTTACGTTCAATCATAATTTGGATGTGTGGAAATTAATACTTGAATCGATGGAGAGAAGATTACAACTGACGTGTGAGTTAATTTGTGTATTTTATGGTACATGTTTTCGTCATGGATCAAAAAGTTCAATCCCATCTTTATAGGAGTTAGGCTTTCATCTAACCTCTTTTATATTTGATAGATTGTTTGTTGTGTTATTTTTTTAATTTTAGATTCAAAATATATTTTTTAATTTCAGTTTTAGGCGACTAAAGGATTGAATATGCTATGAATATGTAATTTTATATTCTTTTGTTTATTTAATTGCCATTAACCTATTTTGACTTTAATTTATATGTTTTATTATGAGAGATAGGAAAAATAGCTATCCTATTTTGACTTTAATTTATATGTTTTATTATGAGAGATAGGAAAAATAGCTGATCAGTGATTTTTGGTTGTCGGAGACTTTGATCCGAATGAGCGACGGTGATGAAAATATGAGTGGTGGATAGAGACGCAAGGGATCGGTGAAGTTGTTTAATACACACAAGGGGTTTGGTTTCATCACACCAGACGACGGTGGTGAGTGGTGACGATCTCTTCGTTCACCAGTCCATTAGCTCTGAAAAATTTCGTAGCCTTGCCGTTGATGAAGCTGTTGAGTTCAAGGTTGAGGTTGACAACGCCAGTCGTCTGAAGACTGTTGAAGTTTCTGGACCCGAGGGTGCTCCTGTTCAGTGAAATAACGGCGGTTCATCTGGTGGACGTGGTGGTTTTGGCTGTGGAGGTGAGGACGTGATGGTGGAAATTATTAAGGAGGATATGGTGGTGATGGTACTTGCTTTAGGTGTAGTGAACCAAGTTATATGGCGAGAGATTGTTTTCAAGGTGGTGGAGGATACAGTGGTGGTGGAGGTGGTTGAAGGTACGGTATGTTGTAGGTGGAGGTGGTGGTACTTGCTTTAGTGGTTTTATTTGTTTCGTTTAATTTTGTACCAATCTTATCATTTGTATTAAGGATTTTATAACTAGAGACGTAGGTACATATGACAAATGTGAATGTTTTTATTTATGAATTATAAAACATGTTGTGTTATATGTCATTTAGCTTATATAATATTTAAAACGTTTGTGGATATCTAAGAAGTGAAATTATTGGGGCCGGAGTTATTTGACGAACACATCAATTGGATTTAAAAAATCTTTCAACAATATGCTATGTGTCATTATTTCATCTCATAAGTGATATTTCATTAAACTTTAATCTGTTATATACTTTATGAAATTTTTTAGATTAAATCTATTGGATACGATATCTATGATTCTTACACAAAAGATCAAAGTTTACAAAAAAATCTTTAACAAAATCTCTATAAATTTTGACTTCGATTTTATTTTGCGAGAATATAAGGATAAAATTGTACAAATTTGATAAAGACTTTAAAATTTTTAAATAATGATGTGAATATTTTTATCTCGAAATTGTTTAATTAAGAAAGTTAAAATTCGTAAATATTGAAGATAATGTCTTATGAATCAAGGATATAATCCGTCAAGGTACTAATATTTAAATAATTATATTATGATTATAATTTTTCCACCATGTATTTTATAATTTGAAATATATTTTTGTTTTGAATTAAAATTAAAAAATTAAAATCTGTAAGGGTAGTTTCAGAAAAGGATGAAAATAAAAAAAAGACACAAAGTTCTTTTATTCTTAAATATATTGACATGTGATTTTCATCCCACATACTATTTTTAAATTATGTGTTTATTATATACATATAGACACTTATATGATTAATTAAAGATTTGCTCTCTATAGTAGTATTTAATTAGATATTTTTTAAAATTGTTCATATAACTTTCTCTTTGCTTTTAAATTGTTTCAGTTTTATTAAATTTAGTGATCACTAGAGGAAAATCCGGGCGTTAATAATTGACATTTTTAGATTAATTAACTTAAGTTTAAATTCAATTTTAGTTATACATTAAAAAGTCATATGATATTGTATTTAGCATTTTAATAAATATAACCTATATGATACTATTAATCTATTCATTCTAATTTATATTTACAAATTGAAATTTATTTTTTGTTTCTTATTATTACTTATATAGTTTTTTTTTCTCATCTATATAGTCTCTAATAATCTTAAAGGAAAATGAACTCTTCATAATAGTATGAAATGTACCTTTTCTAATAGTAGTTTTAATTTTGGAGAAATTCCAAAAGCTTTTCAAATTTATCTTCTTTAGTTATGTTGTTAAGGATTTGAATATGTGTAATTTGATAACTTGGTTTCTAATGTTATGAAATCTTGAAGAAAAATAACAAAAATATCATTATTTTTAAATAACCAAGCAATGGATTAGCAAGTAAAGAACGATGGTTCTTGTGTGATACTACATCATTGACTTTGATCTTGTTAAGAAGTCAATATTCAAATTCCCTTTAAATGTTTTGATTAGTTTATTTTTCACTTTATATGTAAAAGCTAAAACTTTTCTTTCCCATTTTATCAGCGGCTTAAATTTAAAATCACTTTCGGAATTTTAGCAGCCAAATTTTCAATTACTTTCAACCTAATTATTTTAGTTTGTTTGAACAAATTTGACCTAATTATCTCAAAGCTTGAACTGAACGTATCCAACACATTCGCTTCGACATAACGACAAGAGCGGAGTAGGGAAGACAAAATTTTGACCTCATGAATTTTAAAGCCTTGACAAACTTGATATATGGTCATATTGAAATAAACTGCAAGCATGTAAGAAAAAAGTTAAATCTCAGTAATATGAAAGTGTATGTAAATGGGTCATTCTTATTATTTATAAAAAAAACCATTGAAACTTTTTGAGGAAAACCACATGCTAAATGTTTTTTAAAGGAACATTATTTCATTACACATTTTAATTTTCATTGAAATTGATTCCAAAACTTACGATGAAAGCCAAATATAATACTATCAAATCCAAGTGAAAGTATTTTATTTTTGTTCATCACAGTGCGTTGAAGTTTTGTCCTACACATACACACATCATCTAATCACACGTATAGAAACAAAATATACATAGAGGGATGGATCTTTATGTTAGTAGAGCAAAAATACCTCTAAAGCGTGAACTGAGGTTTTTACGCTTCAGTTTTTCTAATCTAAGGGTTATCTTGGGTAGTCGGCTTCGGCAATTCGCTTCCAGGGTGCTGCGTGCGAGCAATCGAGGAACTGAGCAAGGTAAATGTTGGCGGATTCATGATTTCGGAGGATGATGCTGGTCTCTTCCACGAATTTGTATCTACTATTAATTACACTTTCGTAGAGTGAACTTCTCTAGAGTGATCCAATGATGTTGATGACCACGCCAAATTCATCAACATTTGAGAAGTAATAAGTGCGATGAATTTTGATTGGGTGGCTTAGGGGGAATTCCAAAAGCTGAAGTTTGGGCGAGGGGAGTCTCTTGAGTGACCTATTATATACTATGTGTCAATGAGACATGGATAATTGTAAGTGGTTTTTAAGAGTGATGTGGCATCTTGCAAAATCTCCGCTTACGTGGCTTCCTCTAAAATGCTTTTGATTGTGCTGATGTGGATATATTGAGAGGCCTCAATGAACACCTTTTATTAGTAAGAGATGTTGCCAGAACTAAGAGTTGATTCGTATTATTAACACTGCTCATGCCGCATGTATGTAATTTAATTTAGATCACTTTTTAGCTTTGTTTTGAATTATTTTGGAATATGAGTTCTACATAACGTGAGTTTATTTTGTAAGTTTCTTTTTTTTTTTCTTATACTGTGGAGTGTGATCAAACTGCTTTTGGAGAAGTGAATTAGTTCAATATGATTCATGTTTCCTATGATCACGATATTCTTCATCACTCCATCTACAAACTTATAAAAAAAAAACAATTGTAAGTACACGATTAGATTGTTTGTGTGTGTGCTTGATTTAGTGTTTGTAGATATTTGTTTTGTAAGCAATATTTTTTTAAATTAAAATTTAAAACAAGTACTAAACCCAAACATTATATATATATATATATATATATATATAAGTATTGATTTGTTAGGATTTTCCGGTTTAATTGAGAGTCCTGTTTCTGATATGATTTTTGCTCTGTCTTTGTGTTATCATCAACCGGAATCAGCCATGGTGAATTAATAGTGAAGCAATACGTTGTTGCAATAGAAGGAGATACGACATTGGTCGCAGTGGAGAGCATGTATGTTATAGGAAAGGTCAAAATGGCATCGAAAACCCTAATCGAAAGAGAAAGAAGAAGATGGTGATGATATGAAATGTTAACAACGTTACTTGAGCACGTAGCTGGAGATGAGGATGAAAAGAACATGTTCTACATCCTTTAGTATCTTGAAATCTTTCTTTTGCAGGTGATAGAGAACACAAAAGTTATGATTGTATCTATAGAGGAATGAGAAGGAACAGATGGAAGACTCTTACATACCGGTAAAAGAAAGAGAGGAGATAGCATTAAGGGAACGCGAATGTTTGAATCTGATACAGGCACTCACTTATTGTTGTTGTTACCCTGAGGTCGCTTCACCAATGCTACGGTGATCATGCATTGGTTTTATCTAAATTTTTTTCGTTTAGTTTGTAGTCATGCATGCCTTTGTTTATATGTTAACCTCAATTTCTTAGTCCGTTAGTGGTTTTACTTGTACAAACAAGGGAAATACCGCTGATGTTGAATACTTACTTCATATTTGAACGTGGAGGACGATCTTGAGACCAATGAAGATGAAGAAGAAGAATTAAGAATATTATTGGTATACAGAATAGAAAATGAGTGAATATTATTGGTATACGGAATAGAAAATGAGTCAAGATCATTAGTGATTCAAAACTGATCAATTAAATTCTGATATATAATAGTTATTTATAATGGTTGGTCCATAATGTATATTTTATTTTAAAATTAATAGTAAAATTATTTGATAACTACAATATAGTTTAGTTACTTTATAAAAAAAACCTTCACCCTACAGAAGTTACATAATTTTATTATTAATTTCTCACTGAATGACAAAATAATTTTATAAAACCTGATCAACATGATAACAAAACAAGAGAAGCAAAGTTGATAGTTTTCGAGAGTCTGATGAAAGAGTTCTTGATAAGCGTAGAAATTATTTGTTGAACATAAGTTTGGCTGTAACAATGATAACACAAAACATGAGAAAATAGCGATTTTCTGCAGCCTAATGAAAGAGCTTTTGATAAATGTAAAAATAGTTTGCTGATTGATGAGTTTGGCTATAACCATGATAACAAAAAAAGGAGCAAAATTGACCTTTTTTTGCAAGGTGATGAAAGAGTTCTTGATAAACGTAAAAATTATTTGTTCATTGATAAGTTTGCCTATAACCATGATAACAAAACAAGAGAGCCAAAATTGACGGCTTTCTACTGTATGATGAAAGAGATCTTGATAAACGTATAAATCATTTGCTGATTGATGAGTTTGGCTATAACAATGATAACGAAAAAAGAAGCAAAATTGACGGTTTTCTGCAGGCTCATGAAAAAGTTCTTGATAAACATAGAAATCATTTGCTAATGATGAGTTTGGTTATAACCACGATGGAAAAAAGAGAGCCAAATTGATGATTTTCTACAGTCTGATGAAAGAGCTCTTGATAAACGTAGAAATCGTTTGCCGATTACAGAGTTTTGCTATAACCATTATAACAAAAAAATGGGCAAAATTGACGCTTTTCTGCAGTTCGATGAAAGAGAAATTGATAAACGTAGAAATCATTTGATGATTGATGAGTTTGGCTATAACCATGATAACAAAGAAAAATGAGCAAAAGTGACGGTTTTCTATAGTGTAATGAAAGAGCTCTTGATAAACGTAAAAATTATTTGCTCATGATGAGTTTGGCTATAACCATGATTACAAACAAGAGAGATAAAATTGATGGCAATCTGCAGTATGATTAATGATATCTTGATTAACGTAGAAATCATATGTTGATTGTTGAGTTTGGCTATAACAATGATAACGGAAAAAATGAGCAAAAGTGACAGTTTTCTGAAGGCTCATGAAAAATCTCTTGATAAACGTAGAAATCATTTGTTGATGATTAGTTTGGGTATATCCAAGATAACAAAAAAAAAAAGAAAAAGCAAAATTAACGTCTTTTCGCAGTCTGATGAAAGAGGTCTTTGATTAACGTAGAAATCATTTGCCGATTGAAGAGTTTAACTATACCCATTCTAACAAAAAAGAGCAAAGTTGACGATTTTTGGCAGTCTGATGAAAGAGCTCTCGATAATCGTAAAAATCATTGGCTGATTGAAGAGTTTTGCAATAACCATTATAATAGTAAATGAGCAAATTGAAGGTTTTCTGCAGCCTAACGAAAGAGCTCTTGATTAACTTAGAAATTTGTTGATTGATGAGTTTGGCTATAGCCATAAAAAAAAATAGGAGCAAAATTGACGGTTATCTACTGTCTAATGTAAGAGGTTTTAGTAAACGTATATATCATTTGCTGATTGATGAGTTTGGTTATAACAATGATAACAATAAAATAGAGCAAAATAGACAGTTTTCTCCAGGATGAAGAAAGAGCTATTGATAAATGTAGAAATTATTTGCCGATATTGATGAGTTTGACTATAACAATGATAACAAAATAAAAGAACAAAATTGACGGATTCTTTCAGCCTCATGAAGAAATGTTGATAAATGTAGAAATTATTTTCTGATATATGTGTTTGGCTATAATCATTGATTAAAAAGAACATGATGAGCAAAGTTGATGGTTTTCTTCAACTTCATGAAAAAGCTCTTGATAAACGTAGAAATCGTTTGTTGATTGATGAGTTTGGCTATAACAATGATAACCAACAAACAGGAGCAAAATAACGATTTTCTGCATCCTCATGCAGAAATTATTTGCTGATTGATGAGTTTGCCTATAACCATGATAACAAAAAAAGGAGCGAAATGTACGTTTTTGCTACGTAATGAAAGAGCTCTTGGTAAACGTAAAAATGATTTGTTCATTGATGAGTTTTGCTATAACCATAATAAAAAAAACAAGAGAGACAAAATTGGCGATTTTCTGTAGTCCGATGAAAGAGATCTTGATAAACATAGATATCATTTGTTGATTGATGAGTTTGGCTACAAAAATGATAAAGAAAAAATGAGCTAAAGTGACAGTTTATTACAGGTTCATGAAAAAGCTTTTGATAAACGTATAAATCTTTTGTAGATGATGAGTTTAGCTATTACCATGATAACAAAACAAAAAAAAAACTGACGGTTTTCTCCAGTCTAATGAAAGAGCGCTTGATAAACGTAAAAATAATTTGCTGATTGAAAAGTTTTAGCATGATCATTATAACGAAAAATGAGCAAAAGTGAAGATTTTTTGCAGCCTGATGAAAGGGCTCTTGATTCGCAGAGAAATTATTTGCTAATTGATGAGTTTGGCAATAGCCATGATAACAAAAAAAAAGAAATTTGACGGTTTTCTGCTGTCTAATGAAAGAGCTCTTGATAAAAGTAGAAAACCTTTGCTGATTGATGAGTTTGGCTATAACAATGATACCCATAAAAGAGAGCAAAATTGACAGTTTTCTATAGCCTAATGAAAGAGCTCTTGGTAAACGTAGAAATCATTTGCTGATTTATGAGTTTGGCTATAACTTGATAACAAAAGAATGAGCAAAATTGACGGTTTTTTGCAGCCTCATGAAAAAATTGTTAATAAACATAATAATCACTTTCTGATTTATGATTTTGGCTATAACCATAATTAGAAAAAAAAACAAGAGGAGCAAAGTTGACTGTTTTCTGAAGTCTGATGAAAGAGCTCTTGATAAGCGTATAAATCATTTACTGAAGATGAGTTTGGCTATAACAAAGATAACAAAAAATGAGTAAAATAGCGATTTTCTGCAGCCTGATGAAAGAGTTTTTGATAAATGTATAAATAATTTGATGATTGATGAGTTTTTGATAATTATGTTGAATATAGATCTCAGTATTACCGACGAGATGCTTTGTTGGTAGTTACTTTTTTTTTGTCGTCCATAATCGAAACTCTAAAATTTTTGACGGAACGTTAACTGATTCTGATGTTATAAACCGGGTGTCACGAATCTTGAAAACGACGAAGTACCTATCGTCACACGCAAAGAGAATGCCATGGAGGAATGATGACGTCCGTTGTATCCTTATTGTCTTGGAATTTTCAACAAGAATTTTTTTTAATGATTATCATCTTATTTTTATCATTTATAACATTCTCTTATCTCTCCAAATTGAAGATTTTCTGCAGCTTAATGAAAGAGCTCTTGATTAACATAGAAATCATTTGATGATTGATGAGTTTGGCAATAGCCATGATAACAAAAAAAGAAGAGTAAAATTGACAGTTTTCTGCTGTCTAATGAAATAGCTCTTGATAAACGTATAAAACATTTATTGATTGATGAGTTTGGCTATAACATTGATAAAAAAAAGAGCAAAATAGACAGTTTTCTGCTGCCTAAAGAAAGAGGTTTTGAGAAACGTAGAAATCATTTGTTGATTGATGAGTTTGGTTATAACAATGATAACGAGTTTGGTTATAACAATGATAACAATAAAAGAGAGCAAAATCGACAGTTTTCTGCAGTCTGATGAAAGAGCTATTGATAAATGCAGAAAGTATTTGCTGATTGATGAGTTTTTCTATAATAATAATAACAAAATAAAATAAACAAAATTGACGGTTTCTTTCAGTCTCATGAAGAAATATTGATAAACGTAGAAATTATTTTCTGATATATGTGTTTGGCTATAATCATGATTATAAAGAATAAGATGAGCAAAGTTGACGGTTTTCTTCAACTTCATGAAAAAGCTCTTGATAAACGTAGAAATCGTTTGTTGATTGATGAGTTTGACTATAACAATGTTAACAGGAGAAAAATAACGAATTTCTGCGTCATGATGAAAGAGCTTTCGATAAGTGTAGAAATATTTTGCTGATTGATGAGTTTGGTTATAACCATGGTAACAAAAAAAAAGAGAGCGAAATTGACATTTTTTTCAACGTAATGAAAAAGCTCTTGGTAAACGTAAAAATTATCTGTTCATTGATGAGTTTGGCTGTAACCATTAAAAATAAAACAAGAGAGACAACATTGACGATTTTCTTTAGTCGATGAAAGAGATCTTGATAAACGTAGATATGATTTGTTGATTGCTGAATTTGGCTACAACAATGATAAAGAAAAAAATGAGCAAAAGTGACAATTTTCTGCAGGTTCATGAAAAAGTTTATGATAAATGTATAAATCTTTTGCAGATGATGAGTTTGGCTATTAATATGATAACAAAAAAAAAATTGACGGTTTTCTGCAGTCTAATGAAAGAGCTCTTGATAAATGTATAAATCTTTTGCAGATGATGAGTTTGGCTATTAATATGATAACAAAAAAAAAATTGACGGTTTTCTGCAGTCTAATGAAAGAGCTCTTGATAAACGTAGAAATCGTTTGCAGATTAAAGAGTTTTGCTATAACCATTATAACGGAAAAAGGGGCATAATTGATGGTTTCTGCAATCCGGTGAAAAAGATCTTAATACACGTAGAAATAATTTGTTGAATGATGAGTTTGGCTATAACCATGATAATAAAAAAGGAGCAAAAGTGACTGTTTTTTGCAACGTAATGAAAGAGGTCTTGATAAACGTAAAAATTATTTGCTCATTAATGAATTTGGCCATAACAATGATTATAAACAAGAGAGATAAAATTTACGTCTTTATGCAGTCCGATTAATGATATCTTGATTAACGTAACGTAGAAATCATATGCTGATTGATGAGTTTGGATAACAATGATAACAGTTTGACAAAAAAAAAAAAAAAAAAAGGATAACAATGATAAAAAAAAAAATGAGCAAAATTGACAGTTTTTTGCAGGCTCATGAAAAAGCTCTTGCTAAACGTAGAAATCATTTTTTGATGATGAGTTTGGCTATATCCATGATAACAAAAAAAAAAAGCAAAACTGACAGCTTTCCGTAGTTTGATGAAAGAGATCTTTGATAAACATAAAAATCATTTACCGATAGAAGAGTTTAGCTATAACCATTCTAACAGAAAAAGAGCAAAGTTGACGATTTTTAGCAGTCTGATGAAAGAGATCTCGATAAATGTAAAAATCATTGACTGATTGAAGAGTTTTGCAATAACCATTATAACGGTAAATGAACAAAATTGAAGGTTTTCTGCAGCCTAACGAAAGAGCTCTTGATTAACTTAGAAATTTGCTGATTGATGAGTTTGGCTGTAGCCATACAAAAAAAAAATAGGAGCAAAGTTGACGATTTTCTACTGTCTAATATAAGAGGTTTTGGTAAACGTATAAATCATTTGCTGATTGATGAGTTTGGTTACAATGATAACAATAAAAGAGAGCAAAATAGACAGTTTTCAGCAGCTTGATGAAATAGATATTGATAAATGTAGAAATCATTTGTCGATTGATGAGTTTGACTATAACAATGATAACAAAATAAAAGATCATAATTGACGGTTTATTTCAGCCTCATGAAAAAATGTTGATAAAAGTAGAAATTATTTTCTGATTTATGTGTTTGGCTATAATCATGATTAAAAAAGAACAAGATGAGCAAAGTTGACTGTTTTTTTCAACTTCATGAAAAAGCTCTTGATAAACGTAGAAATCGTGTGTTGATTGATGAGTTTGGCTATAACAATGATAAGCAATTAAACAGGAGAAAATAACGAATTTCTGCGTCCTGATGAAAGAGCTTTCGATAAATGTAGAAATAATTTGCTAATTGATGAGTTTGACTATAACTATGATAACAAAAAAAATAGCGAAATTGACGTTTTTTGCAACGTAATGAATGAGCTCTTGGTAAACGTAATAATTATTTGTTCATTGATGAGTTTGGCTATAACCATAATAAAAAAAGCAAGAGAGACAAAATTGACGACTTTCTGTAGTCGATGAAAGAGATCTTGATAAACGTAGATATCATTTGTTGATTGATGAATTTGGTTACAACAATAATAATGAAAAAATGAGCAAAAGTGACAGTTTTCTCGAGGTTCATGAAAAAGCTTTTGATAAATGTATAAATCTTTTGCAGATGATGAGTTTGGCTATTACCATGATAACAAAAAAAAAAAATAGACAGTTTTCTGTAGTCTAATGAAAGAGCTCTTGATAAACGTAGAAATCGTTTGCAGATTAAAGAGCTTTGTTATAACCATTATAACGGAAAAATGGGCATAATTGATGGTTTCTGCAATCCGATCAAAGAGATCTTAATAAATATAAAAATTTTTTGCTGATTGATGAGTTTGGCTAACCATGATAATAAAAAAAAAAAAGGAACAAAGTGACAGTTTTTTGTAACGTAATGAAAGAGGTCTTGATAAACGTAAAAATTATTTGCTCATTAATGAGTTTAGCTATAACCATGATTACAAACAAGAGAGATAAAATTAAACGGCCTTCTGAAGTCCGATTAATGATATCTTGATTAACGTACAAATCATATGTTGATTTATGAGTTTGGCTATAAAATGATAACAAAAAAAATGAGCAAAATTGACAGTTTTATGCGAGCTCATGAAAAACTCTTGATAAACGTAGAAATCATTTATTGATGATGATTTTGGCTATATCCATGATTAAAAAAAAAGCAAAATTAACGGCTTTTCGCAGTCTAATGAAAGAGATCTTTGATAATCGTAAAAATCATTTGATGATTGAAGAGTTTAGTTATAACCATTTTAACAAAAAAAGAGCAAAGTTGACGATATTTGACAGTCTGATGAAAGAGCTCTCGATAAACCTAAAAATTATTGGCTGATTGAAGAGTTTTACAATAACCATTATAACGGGAAATTAGCAAACTCAAAAGTTTTCTGCAGCCTAACAAAAGAGCTATTGATTAACTTAGAAGTTTTCTGGTTGATGGTTTGGCTATAGCCATAAAAAAAATTGGAACAAAATTGACGGTTTTCTACTGTCTAATGTAAGAGGTTTGGGTAACCGTATAAATTATTTTTTCTGATTGATGAGTTTGGTTATAACAATGATAACAATAAAAGAGAGCAAAATAGACAGTTTTCTACAGCCTTATGAAAGAGTTATTGATAAATTTAGAAATCATTTGCCGATTGATGAGTCTGACTATAACAATGATAACTAAATAAGAGAACAAAATTGACGGTTTCTTTCAGCCTCATGAAGAAATGTTGATAAGCATAAAAATTATTTTCCGATATATGTGTTTGGCTATAATCATGATTAAAAATAACAAGATGAGCAAAATTGACGGTTTTCTTCAGCTTCATGAAAAAGCTCTTGATAAACGTAGAAATTGTTTGTTGATTGATGAGTTTAGCTATAACGTTGATAACCAAAAAAACAGGAGAAAAATAACGATTTTTTATGTCCTGATGAAAGAGCTTTCAATAAATGTAGAAATAATTTGCTGATTGATGACTTTTGCTATAACCATGATAACAAAAAAAAGTTAGCAAAATAGACGTTTTTTTCAACGTAATGAAAGAGCTCTTGGTAAACGTAATAATTATTTGTTCATTGATGAGTTTGGCTATAACCATAATAAAAAAAAACAAGAGAGACAAAATTGACGACTTTCTATAGTCGATGGAAGAGATCTTGATAAACGTAGATATCATTTGTTGATTGATGAGTTTGGTTACAACAATGATAAAGAAAAAAATGAGCAAAAGTGACAGTTTTCTCCAGGTTCATGAAAAAGCTTTTGATAAATGTATAAATCTTTTGCAGATGATGAGTTTGGCTATTACCATGATAACAAAAAAAAAATAGACAGTTTTCTGTAGTCTAATGAAAGAGCTCTTGGTAAACGTAGAAATCGTTTGCAGATTAAAGAGCTTTGTTATAACCATTATAACGGAAAAATGGGCATAATTGATGGTTTCTGCAATCCGATCAAAGAGATCTTAATAAATGTAGAAATTTTTTGCTGATTGATGAGTTTGGCTAACCATGATAATAAAAAAAAAAGGAACAAAGTGACGGTTTTTTGTAACGTAATGAAAGAGGTCTTGATAAACGTAAAAATTATTTGCTCATTAATGAGTTTAGCTATAACCATGATTACAAACAAGAGAGATAAAATTAACCGGCCTTCTGAAGTCCGATTAATGATATCTTGATTAACGTAAAAATCATATGTTGATTGATGAGTTTGGCTATAAAAATGATAACAAAAAAAATGAGCAAAATTGACAGTTTTATGCGAGCTCATGAAAAAACTCTTGATAAACGTAGAAATCATTTATTGATGATGATTTTGGCTATATCCATGATTAAAAAAAAAAGCATGAAAGTTTTCTGCAGCCTAACAAAAGAGCTATTGATTAACTTAGAAATTTGCTGGTTGATGGTTTTGCTATAGCCATAAAAAAAATATGAGCAAAATTGACGGTTTTCTACTGTCTAATGTAAGAGGTTTGGTAAACGTATAAATTATTTGCTGATTGATGAGTTTGGTTAAAACAATGATAACAATAAAAGAGAGCAAAATAGACAGTTTTCTACGGCCTGATGAAAGAGCTATTGATAAATGTAGAAATTATTTGCTGATTGATGAGTTTGGCTATAACAATGATAACCAAAAAACAGGAGAAAAATAACAATTTTTTACGTCCTGATGAAAGAGTTTTCAATAAATGTAAAAATAATTTACTGATTGATGACTTTGGCTATAACCATGATAACAAAAAAAAAAAGGAGCGAAATTGACGTTTTTTGTAACGTAATGAAAGAGCTCTTGGTAAATATAAAAATGATTTGTTCATTGATGATTTTGGCTATAACCATAATAAAAAACAAGAGAGACAAATCGACAACTTTCTGTAGTCCGATGAATGACATCTTGATAAACCTAGATATCATTTGTTGATTGATGGGTTTGGTTACAACAATGATAAAAAAAAAAATGAGCAAAAGTGATAGTTTTCTGCAGGTTCATGAAAAAGCTTTTGATAAACGTATAAATCTTTTGCAGATGATGAGTTTGGCTATTACCATGATAACAAAAAAAAAAGAAAAAATTGACGGTTTTCTACAGTCTAATGAAAGAGCTTTTGGTAAACATAAAAATAATTTGCTGATTAAAAAGTTTTAGTATGACTTTTATAACGAAAAATGATCAAAATCGAAGATTTTTTACAGCCTGATGTTAAAGTTATTGATTCGCAGAGAAATCATTTGCTAATTGATGAGTTTGTGGCAATAGCCATGATAACAAAAAAAAAAAAAATTGACGGTTTTCTTCTGGCTATAACAATTGTAACAATAAAAAAGAACAAAATAGATACTTTTCTATAACCTAATGAAAGAGTTCTTGATAAATGTAGAAATTATTTGTTGATTTATGTGTTTGGCTATAACCATGATAACAAAAAAATGAGCAAAATTGACGGTTTTTTGGAGCCATATGAAAGAATTGTTATTAAACGTAATAATAACTTTCTGATTTATGATTTTGGCTATAACTATAATTAGAAAAAAAAAACAAAAGGAGCAAAGTTGATGGTTTTCTGAAGTCTGATGAAAGAGTTCTTGATAAGCGTATAAATCATTTACTGAAGATGAGTTTAACTATAACAAAGATAACAAAAAAACATGAGTAAAATAACGATTTTCTGGAGTCTAATGAAAGAGCTTTTGATAAATGTAGAAATCATTTGTTGATTGATGAGTTTTTGATAATTATGTTGAATCCGGATCTCAGTATTACCAATGAGATGCTTTGTTGGTAATTACTTTTTTATTTTTTTTGTCGTCCACAATCAAAACTCTAAAATTTTCGACGGAACGTTAACTGATTCTGATGTTATAAACCGGGTGTCAGGAATCCTGAAAACGACGAAGTACCTATCGTCACATGCAAAGAGAATGCTATAAAATGATGACGTTCGTTGTTTTCTTATTGTCTTGAAATTTTTGTTTTTTGTTTTTTTTTTTATGATTGGCATCTTATTTTCTTACCATTTATAATATTCTTTTATCTCTCATGATTTTACCGTTTATGCACGATAACTTACACCATTTGTATATATTATTACTATGGTGTTGATAATAGAGTGATATATTTTTATCCTTAAATTTCGTTAGTATATATTTCAGTTTAACTGTTGAGATTTAGTTTTTTTTTTTCTAAACTTAATTTATTAATCTTATGGATAAATTCTATATCGTTTAATCAATATTCGTTTTTGTTAATTTTCTGATTTAGTTTTTAATATATATTTTCCATTGTTATGTTCTTTCCAAATAATCGTTAGGTCTACATATACGTATCGCGCGTTTATACCTCATTGGATTGTTTAGCCGACTAATCTTTTGATATGGGTTCTACAATGATACCTTTTACCTCTGATTCATGTGATGGTGGTTATTTTCATATTGCGTCTCTTAACCCTAACATGGGTGAGTGGTCTGTTTTGGTGAAGATTTGAATTGTTGGTCTGTTTCGCGTGGCTCGGGTAGAGAGCTCAATATGATTTTGGGTGACGAGCATGTTAGTATTTTAATAACTTACCTTCTATACATGTTTTCGATATTAAATTGAATTGTTTTTTTCTTTAACATTTCATTTGCAGTTCACCCAAATTTAAGCCGTTGTTCGTGATGAATTAATTGATAATTATTTTTCAAGATTGATAATCGATGAGTGGGTGAGCATTAAATTTTTTGATGTATCCCGGGTTAACAGCATCTTGAGACCAGTACCGCATAGATTCAAGATTGTGTTTCGTTCGGACACTTTAGTGCAAAGTATTAATATGTGCTCCAGTAGAACCTATTTCAATCTAACTGAGTTTGTGAGTATATTGAGTGGTATTGTTAACCCGAATATTTGCGTTGGTAAGCCTAATTTATGAATTTATTTGTGCTTTTGGAGTTTATTTGCGATTCATGTTCTGACTGTATTATTCATGTGTGTGTTTCATAGATGTTATTGGCAAAATTCTCAACGTGAGAGAGTTGGTTTTTGTTCCTTCCGTGGAACATTCTCAAGGAGCATATTTTGAGCTGTGCTTTGGTTTACGTGATACTGAGTAAGTCACTATTTTTTTTAAGATTTAAACCAGAATATAAAGTCTTATGACTTCTTCAAATCTTAAAATTAGGTGTATCCATCTAGAGTGTCGTTTGACGGGTGACTTTGCAGTCGAGTTCTATGACTTATGGAAGCGTCGTTCACGTAACACAGTGATATGTATTATCAAGTTTGTGAAATTAGAGCTATCACAGGAACATAGGTGGAGATGTACCAACGTTACCGGATGTACGAGGATTATGTTGAATCCGGATCTCAGTATTACCGACGAGATGCTTTGTTGGTAAGTATTTTTTTTTCCGTTTACAATCAAAACTCTAAAGTTGGCGACTGGACATTCACTGTTTATGGTGTTCTAAATCGGATGTCAGGAATCCTGAAAATGACCAAGTACCGATCATCACACGGAAGGAGAATGCCATGGAGTGATGATGTTCGTTGATTTCTTATTTTGTTGGTGAATGATTTTAAAAGATGATTTATTATTATTTTTTTAGCATTTATAATATTATTGAATTTTTTAAATTTCATCATTTTCCATAATTTTACCACACTAAATCCTAAACAATTTACCATATTTTTCTTACACTACCAAGTAACACCTAAACAATCCCTTATTTCACATGATTTTACCATGTGCGCGGGCAGTCACCTAGTTGAGTTGAAGACAGAAAAAAAGAAGTCAAAACTTTGGGTGTGAGAGTAATAACTCCAACGGACCTTAATACTCTATGTAGCCCTCAAGTCGTGGCCTTTTAAGACATGTTACTATAAAGGGTATATTTTGAATTTTACAAATTTGGCCCAAAACCGGCTCATTAGAACCATTACCAAGCCTATCAAATATCATATTAACGATGAACGTTTGCAGTTATTGTGTTAATAATTTATATATACATTTTTGGAAACATTTATGAAATAAATTCTGGAGTTCCAACTTATTTACGATCAAATGTCATTAGCATTAATTATTTAGATTTTCAAAATTAAATAAAAGATATTAACATAAAAAATCATTTCCAAAAATCTTAACCTAATATATTAAGCATAACTAATCCTTGCCACTATTACATCCATATTTAATTCGATTTCCTTAAAAGATCTCAACAATCCCTACATTTAATCGTGGCCATTCAAATTTTAATCCGATTTTTAATTTTCAATATTGACTGTCGGTCATACGCAATTAATTCAGAAATCATTATATAGAATTAATTATTATTAACTAAAATTTAAATATATATATATATAAAATCAAACTTTTAAATTGACTCGAATTATATATCTATTAAATAAAATATTATTAAAAATAACAAAATGATGTTTAATTTCACGGGACGGGGTTATATAGTGGGACGGGTTTGAATCGATATTAATACGGGACGGTATTAATATCACGGATGAAATCTTAAAATTAACAATCAAAATACAATTATACAATCTTAAACACTTAACAAAATAAAAAATATTAAAAAATACAATTTAAAATTTAATTTTAAAGTTAAAAAATCGACCCGCGGTGTACTGTGAGATAAAATCTAGTGTCTATACATTTTCTATGCTAGTTACTGAAAACTTATGTTTGCCATCTATTGGAACTGCAATATCATTTGAATTTAGAGTGAAACTTGGGAGGAAAATTGAAGTGGGTTTATGTTATGTTCCAATGATCTCTCTTTGTCCGAACTGTTTCTCTTCTTATTTGGCATCATGACCAAAATGTGAGTGCATTCGGATACTTTTCTCACTGAATGAGTTCTGATTCCGCAATTCCGGATTTTTACTTATCCCCGGTCATATCTATTTTTACTTATCCCCGGATTCCGCTTTTTGAGATGAAATTTGTGAAAACGTTAATTTTTATTTCAATTCAATTAACAAGCGTTGTTTTCTTTATACATTCTTTTACTATAGTGTTGAAATTGTAGCCTGCTTTGAACATAAAACTTTTGGACATTTTATTTGATTACAAATAATATAATGTTGTGGCCAATTTCATTACCGATGAAACGACATGGTTTAAGTTAACCAGAAGTTGTCTGAAGACTGACCAATGAGAAGTAAATACCTGTAGGACCTTTTGACAACAAGGAAGAGTGAGTCCCACGTTCCACGAGTTTGCCTTTGTCTAAAACAGCGATTGCGTCACAGTTTTGGATTGTGCTTAGCCTATGTGCAATCACCACACTCGTCCTCCCTACCATAACACGCTCGAGCGCATCTTGCACCACACGTTCCGATTGGCTGTCCAAAGCGCTTGTCGCTTCGTCTAGAAGCAACACTGACGGGTTTTTCAAAACCGCTCTAGCGATAGCGATCCTCTGTTTTTGACCACCAGACAATTGTACTCCTCTGTCTCCACAGTATGTGTCGTAGCCGTCCGTTAAAGATGTGATGAAATCGTGAGCATTCGCTGCTTTCGCCGCCTCGATTATCTCTGCTTCGTCAATTTTATCTGAGGCTCCATATATGATGTTCTCTCGGATTGTCCCAGCAAACAATGTTGGTTCTTGACTAACCAAAGCTATGTGTTGACGAAGTGATCTCAAATGATATGACCTTATATCGCGACCATCGATTTTTACAATACCCTTTAACGGGTCATAGAACCGCTCTATCAAGCCAATGATAGTAGATTTACCTGACCCGCTTGGACCAACAATCGCGGTGGACTTCCCCTCTTCGATCTTAATGGAGAAGTTCTTGAATATAATCACATCCGGTCTAGTCGGGTACGAGAAATGTACGTCAACAAATTCAACCTGACCCGTTATTCTTTCCGTTTCATATCCATCTGGATCCTCCGGATCAATCGACGTGTATCGATCCAACACAGCGAAAACCGAGCCGACCGCGTCTGAACCTTTAGCTAGATCCGTGGTCATGCTTCCAGCGTCGGCTATGACTCGACCAGTACTAACCAAGATCATAAACGTCTCGAACAAAGCTTTAGCCGTGATGTACCCATCTTGGATCAATCTGCCACCGTACCAGAAATCCAAAGCCCACGTGCACGACGTGAGACTCTGCGACATCGCGAGCCCGAACCCTGCAAACCATGACTGACGAATGCTTTCTCTCCGCGGACTTTCTTGGGCCTTTTCCAGCATTTTCATGATACGTTCTTGTGATGAAAAAGCTGTAATAGTTCGGACGTTGGAAACAGCCTCTGCTGCTAGTTTGCTACTTTCATCCTGAGCCTTGATTGCTTTTTTCGACATGCTCTTGAGTAAAACACGGCGAGTGTAGAAGCAAACAATAATCACCGGTTGCACCGCTATCATCACAAGTGCTAACCTCCAAGCGATGACCAATCCCATCGTGAAAGCTATGGTTACAGCGGATACGGTTTGTACCAATAATGCCATCCGATCACCTACCAACGATCTCACCTATAATTAAAAAAAAAAACATAAGAGAAATCAAGAAACGCTATAACATTGTTTGTGAAAAAGATTTATGTATACTTACCACATTAGCATCTTTTGCGAGTCTAGAGCAAATGGCCCCGCTTGAGTTCTCATCTCTATCGAACCAACCGACCTCAAATGTTAGCACCTTAGAGAGCATTCGTTCTCGGATACGTTTAGTCAAATATTCACCCATGTATGCAAAGTTGTAGTGTTGACTGATGTTGATCAAGAAAGAAAGAACGGCTAGGCCAACAAAAGATAATGCATAGATCCTTGTTTTCTCCTTAATCTCGTCGTGGCTTGTCAGGAAATACACGGATACCATCGACCCTAAAGAATATGCGTACGCTGGCTGTATGGCTCCAAACAAGGTTGCACTTATGCAACCATACAACGCTTGTTTCCATTCCGGTAGATTCATTGCTAATAGTCTCTTAAACGACGGTAGTTGCGGCTTGTTATCTTCAGAAAGATTCTTCACAATGCTTGGACCTGTAACCGAGTTAGCAGAGCTTGAACGGCTAAGAGTCGACACTCTAGAACTACTTCTTATATCTTTGCTCGGATCCGAGATTGGACCCATTTGCACACTAACGTTGATGTTTACATCTGAGTCTTGTTTTTCAATCTGTTGTAAGTGGACAAGTGTAGCGTATTGACCATCTAAGTTTTCCATTAGCTCATCGTGTGATCCAGTTTCCACAATGTGACCGTTCTTAACCACGGAGATAACATCAGCATTACGGATGGTAGAGAGACGGTGAGCGATCAGAATAGTTGTACGACCAATCGAGGCATTTTCTAAGGCTTCTTGGACTACTCGTTCGGATTCAGAGTCTAACGCGCTTGTTGCCTCGTCTAGAAGAAGAATTGTTGGTGATTTGATTATTGCACGTGCGATTGCGATCCTCTGCTTTTGTCCTCCTGACATTTGCACTCCTCTCTCACCAACCTATTTTTTTACACAAAAGCTAAGTCAAACCTCTAATAAAAGATTTATGTAATCGATATATATTTCAAAACTGTAATCTAACCTGAGTTTCGTAGCCATTAGGTAACTGAGAAATGAAATTATGAGCATTTGAGGCTTTGGCAGCTTCCACAACATCATCCATGGATGCATCTTCTTTACCAAATAATATGTTTTCCTTTATCGTTGTGGCGAAAAGTGCAGGTTCTTGGCTAACTAGACCCATTTGTGATCTCAACCACTTCACTTGTAGCTTATCAATGGATACACCATCTATGAGAATCTCTCCTGCTAGCGGGTCATAAAACCTTTGCAAAAGTGAGATCACGGTCGATTTTCCTGACCCGCTTCCTCCCACCAAAGCCACAGTTTTCCCGGAAGGAACTCTCAGACAAAAATCGTCAAAGATCGATGTTTCAAGCCTCGATGGATACACAAATTTTACGTTCTTAAACTCGACTTCTCCTCTAATTTTCTCCAACTTGTGGCCATCTGGATTGTCCGAATCAATCTTGGGAACTCTGTTTATCACTTCCATGATTCGCTCCCCAACTGAAGCCGCCTCAAAGAAGTACTTGAGATTAGACAAACCACCACCAAGTGATCTGAAGCAATAACAAAGATACCAAATATCAAGATATACATAAGATCAACAGTTTATTTTCTTTTTTTTTTACAAGAAGTAACTTATGTATTTTCTATTTACCTAATTACGTCACAACAAAAAACACAAAACATAGTCATACTGATACATATAGATATGTTAAGTTTAACTAAAAATATCATAACATCCAATAGTGCATATATATATGGAAAAACAATTTTAAATTTAAAATATTTTAAATTTATAATATAAATGTTTGAAAAACAAAACTAAAAATATATTTAAAATGTTTCATCGTGAACACTTTAACTAGCAAAATATTCGGTTTTTCACAGGCTTTGGGGTTTGATTTTCTTTTTATACCATAAATACATTGATATTGATTGGTTTTGTGATAAAACCAAAATATAGATTGAAAATATTTCTATAATATTTTGTATATGATATGATACTAATATTTTAATTGTTCAAACCGATTTTCATATCTCATTGTAAAATAAGAAATTATTTATGCTCGCATGGGTCATAATCTAGTTATAGATACAACTTACACGCCACCGATAGCAATAGCGGCAGTAACTGCAAAGACGGTACCACCCTGAGCACCATGGTACATGACCATCCGGCTTCCATACCAAGACATGAACCCCCACATGGCAAAAGTGATTCCATTGCTTCCAATGGTGATCCCCTTAGCAAGCCCTTGTTTAATCCCTAGCTTAACGGACCCTTGAAGCGCGGTCGAGAACTTGGATATTGTCTTCCTCTCCCCAGAAAACGCATAGACGGTTCGCACCGAAGAGATCGCCTGCTCAGCTACGAAACCAGCTTCATTGTACTCTTCGCGTATCTTCCTTGAAATGCTTATGAGGGCTCGTCCGTACATAAGACCCGGGATCACTAAGAGGACAATGAAAGGTAAACCAACTATGGCCAGTCTCCATAGCAAGATAAATCCGACTATGTAGCTTCCAACGAACGTTGATGCGCTCATCAAAAAATTTGGTAACTGCACCAAATATTAAAAAATGGTTTTAGAAACACAAGAATATAAAGATTATAATTATTATGAAAGATATAATCAAAAGTGAGAGAGACCTTTTCACTGAGGACGTCTTGGATGACAAAGCTGTCACTAGAGACACTGGTAATAACATCAGAAGTGCTTGTGACATGAAGATCAAAGTAACCCACATCTTGTCTTAACACTGCCCTTAAGTACTTTTCTCTCATTCTTGCTGTTTGTCTCTCCCCTGTTCTTGTCCAACAATATCCCTCTGTTTTTTTTTAAACGGAAAATATTATATCCATCCCCATTAAAAAAAATTGAAAATTCGTTAATCTAAGTGGGGTCAAGTGAACTATACACAGAAAAGGAAAGGAAACAATATTATTACTTATTAGAAAGGCTTACCAAGGAAACAAACAACCCAAGATCCACAAGCCACATAAAGCAAAGCTACAGAATTCTGTTAATTACACAAATAAAAAAATAGAATAAACATCAGTCAAATTGAAGTATACATGTAAACTTGTAAACAATGACTTGGAGAAGTCAATTTGGTTGTTATATGTTTGTAATTTTGTTGGTTTTTTCACCAAAATGTCAACGGATTCTAGACAACAAAGCAT
Organism: Arabidopsis lyrata subsp. lyrata; assembly: GCF_000004255.2. Lineage (NCBI taxonomy): Eukaryota > Viridiplantae > Streptophyta > Magnoliopsida > Brassicales > Brassicaceae > Arabidopsis > Arabidopsis lyrata. The sequence goes on from NW_003302551.1 coordinate 4,561,056, forward strand.
CCAAAAAAACTTGACAAAAAGAATTTATGATCTAATTAGAAAAAAGAGTTGTTAATTATATTAGCATAAAAAGAGAGAGAGGACCTTGGAGATGCTTTGCATGAAGGTATCAGTGTTGAAAGAGGAACCACCAAGATTGTTCATAAGCTTGCTGGTGATGAGAAGAACAAGAGGAGTTGTGAAGCCATCACCGACGGCTCCGATTAACCCTAAGCTCATCAGCAACCAATCTACACCGTCCGCGTGCATGAATATCGATCTTACGCTTCCAAAACTCTTCATCTTGTTCCTCCCACTCTCTTTCTCCTCTTCTTTAACCATTTTCATATGTTTTAAAGACAGAAAGAAAGAAAGAGAGACCAAAACGACACCTTGACCTTAACGAAACGATAGGAGTTTATTTCTCTCTCTCCCTCTCTTTTTATAAGAGGTACTCTTTTCGTGCAGCAATATTTAAACCGGAAACTTTTTTTTTTCCCCCTTTTGGTGGATTTCTTTGTTTTGTGATGTTTTTGTTGTGTGCTTCATTCACATATCGTCGATCAAATGTGGTAGCCGGCGGCTATTTATAGAAAGAGAGAGAAAATATCAATTTTTTTTTTTTTTTTGGTATGAAGGATATACCCATATATGAATACCTTTAAAATATATATATATAAATATTTTTTGTTAAAATATACCCTTAAAATATTAATATCATGTTTTGGTCTGTTTTAAGTAATATATTTCAAGAAACTCTTGCACCACCAAAACGTTATATTTTGTGACTCCACTTTACTTTGTCTCATATAATTACTTATAGCATATCTTCTGTCTTTTTATTAGTTAGGAAGTTTCTGACTTTTTTTTCACATACTTCTTTTAGTTGATACCCCTTTTTCAGTAATAACAGTAAATTACTCCCTCCGTTTTGTTTTAGTTGTCGTTTAAGGTTTTTTCACACAAATTAATAAAAGCATTAGATTTTCTGTTTTATCTTTTATTAATATATTTTATAAAAAAATTCATTGGCCGAAACATTAAAACAGTAGGGATAAAACTGGAATTTTCACCAAACATTTGCATCGAAAATCTAAAACGACAACTATTATGAAACAAAATTTTAACTCTAAAACGACAAGTAAAACGAAACGGAGGGAGTACTAAACTAGACTCGAAGTCAAAACGAATATTTGATGATTAAAAGGTACTAATAGGTTTTTCCGCATACTTCCGTAAATAGTAAATTATTGATTGCTAAAATAATAGACTCGAATTCAAAGCAAAAACTTGATGGTTAAAAGAGGTGACTGGTTGTTTCGCAGACTCTCCTGTAAACATACCGTTTTAATAAATTGAAATTATGTGCAACTTAATAAGATTATTAAATTGAGAATTTCTAGCGGACACAATGTTTTTTATTTATTATATCGACTATTAAAATTTTAAAGGAACCATTATAAATAACAAATGATCATGATTAAATTCCAAATGAAAAAATTGTTGAGTTGACGAGCATGATCTCGTGTATCCGTTATGTGAACGGACGCCCTTTTTCAGTGGATATTTTAGACTTATGCTTGTTTTCATTAAAGGATGTGTTCTAATTTAGACCATTGTCACAGTTATTACAGTATATGAAGATTTGTGAATATGAAGAAGGAGTTAACAGAGAAGAAGGAGTTAACAGAGACTTAACAGTGTTAATTGTATAATAACAGCACCGTTAACTATTGTATAGCTTATCTATAAATACCCTTGTATAGCTTAACATCAGATTAATGAGAATGCATATAGTTTTATGACTTCTAATATGGTATCAGAGCATTAAACGCTTTCTCATTCAAAAGTTTGTTACATTTTCTTGGAAAATTCTACTTTCCCGAGAAATTTTTTTTCGAAGCTTGTTTTCTTCTCGACGATCTCACATCAGCTCTTGTTGTGTTCATCTTTTCTCTCATCGATATCCGATTCTAATCGCGATGGCGAGGAAAGGAACCAAGCAGCTCAGAAATCGATCGACATCACAAGATTCCGGTGAAGATTCACCGATTGTTACTCGAAGCTCGAATCCAGGTTCATCTTCCATGAATCAGCTACCGGCGAACTCCGATTCGATTGATAGTCATCATAATCCTTACTTCCTTCACTCCAGTGATCATCCTGGTATATCAATCGTATCAGAAACTCTCACTGGTGAGAATTACAATTCATTGATCATAACTATGACTACTAGTCTAGAAGCTAAGAATAAGTTCAGTTTCGTTGATGGATCTCTTCCTCGACCGCTTGAATATGATCCTCTGTTTAAGATCTGGACTCGTTGCAATAGTATGGTTAAGGCCTGGATTCTTAATGTTGTTTCTAAGCAGATCTATGCTAGTATCTTGTATTTCAATGATGCTGCTGCTATTTGGGATGATCTTTACAGGCGTTATCACAAGAGCAATCTTCTTCAGATTTATAATTTGGAGCAAGAGATCAGTTCTTTGTGTCAAGGCAACATGTCTCTCTCTGATTATTATACAAAGAAGATTACTCTCTGGGAACGTTTAGCTTGTACAAAGAACTTGATGGAAAATGGTGGTTGTCGTTGCTCTCAGGTCATGAAACTTCTGGATGATCATGAGACAACAAGGATTACTCAGTTTCTTATGGGACTTAATGATGATTTTTCTAATATCAGAGGTCAGATCTTGAACATGAAACCAAGACCTAGTCTCTCTGACATGTATAATATGCTTGAATCAGATGAGTCTCAGAGACAAAGAATTGTGATCACACCTAATCCATCTGCCTTCCAAGTCAAGACTCAGATCTCCAGCTTTCAACAGCAGAGTTTTCAGAAATCTCGTGTTTCCTGCACACATTGTGGTTTATCTGGTCATACTGCTGACAAATGCTACAAGATTATTGGTTATCCTGTTGGTTGGTTACCAAAGAATCAGCGAAAGAATCCTAATCAACGTTTCACTCCTTCTGCATCAGCCAATCTTGCTATCACTGACTCTACTTCGGATATTGATAAGGGTGTGGCTCTATCTAATGATCAGATTCAACATTTGGTTTCTTATCTCAGCTCTAAGTTGCAGCCTCAGCTCTCTACTGGTTCTCCTAATGCTACTATTACTGAGATTCCTGCAGAGGCTTCTTCTTCTTCAAACATGAAACCTACTATTTGTCAGCTAACTGGTATCTTCTTTCCCTCCATATTTTGCTCAATGTCAGCAGACAATGGTTCATGTTACTACTCTACTGATGATAATATATCAAATATGGATACATGGGTAGTGGATACTGGTGCTACTCACCATGTTACATATGATAAGAATCTGTTTCAAATGATGATGCCTATTCATGATACTACAGTGAAGCTACCTACTGGCGTTGGTGTTAAAATAGAGGGTTTGGGAACAGTAAAACTCAGTGCATACTTAACTTTGCACAATGTCTTATTCATTCCTCAGTTTAAGTTCCATTTACTCAGTGTGAGCTCTTTAACTACACAGATTCATTGTGGTTTGTGGTTTGATTCTCATGGCTGTGATATTCAGGATCTTTCAAGGGAATTGATAATTGGCAAGGGTAGACTGCACAACAAGCTATATTTCTTGGATTTGCAGTTTCAACCGTCTGAAGTTTCAAAACCAACAGTTTGTGCTACCATCAAGATCATTCCGCAACTTTGGCACCAACGATTGGGTCATCCTTCTTCTCAAAAGCTACAGTCTATATCTGGTTCATTATCTGTATCTGTTTCTAGTTCTCTTTCTCCAGAAGAAAACCATTGTAAGGTTTGTCACCTTGCTAAACAGAAGCATTTGCCTTTTGTAAGCCGGAATAATAAAACAAATAAAGCTTTTGATTTGATCCATATCGATACATGGGGGCCATTTGCTGTTACTTCTCATGATGGTTATAAATATTTTTTAACAATTGTTGATGATCACTCTAGAGCTACATGGGTGTATCTTCTCAGAAATAAATCAGAGGCTGTCACGGTGTTACCTGGATTCATTGCTATGATTGAGACTCAGTTCAATACTAAGGTTAAAGGAGTTCGTTCAGATAATGCTCTTGAGTTCAATTTTACAAAATTCTATAAAGAAAAAGGTATTGTTGCTTATCATTCATGTCCAGAGACACCTCAGCAGAACTCAGTCGTGGAAAGAAAGCATCAGCATCTCCTTAATGTTGCTAGGGCCCTTATGTTTCAGTCTCATCTCCCTCTTGAGTATTGGAATGAGTGTATTTTGACTGCGGTTTTTCTCATCAATAGGCTACCTACAGAACAACTTCTTAATCAGTCACCATTTGAAATATTGATGCAGATACCGCCTGATTATAGTGCTCTGAAGTCATTTGGATGTTTAGCTTATGCTTCTACTTCTCCACATCAAAGACACAAGTTTGCTCCTCGTGCAAGAGCATGTGTTTTTCTTGGATACCCTACTAGTGTACAAAAGGGTATAAACTTCTGGATATTGAAACACATTCTATTTTCATATCTAGACATGTGATTTTCCATGAAGAATTATTTCCTCTCCAAGGTGGAGACATGTCACAGCAGATTCAGAAATTGTTTCCTTATGTGACAAAGATTGTTGATGATTTAGCAGTAGGAGATTCTGCTATCATAACAGAGTCACACAAGGATTCAGAGCAACATGGTGTTAATATTGATCATTCTGCAGTAGGAGATTATGCGTTTATCAATGATACACCTGAGCTAAATTTGGATTCTGAGCAAAGGGTGAGAGTCAGTAATTCTACAGTAGAAGATTCTGTGAATACTACTATCACTCCTGCGCCTGATCCACTGAATGCACCAACTGTAGAAGATTCAGTTGTTGTCAATGCAGACAATAAGCATGGTAGTAAAGATCAATTTGATATGGTTCTTGATATTACAAGAAAGTCAAAACCACCTGCATATCTGCAGGACTACCATTGTTATAATGTGAGTTCTGATGTCAAATATCCTCTTTGCAATTATTTGTCCTATGACAGGATATCAGGACCATATCTCTTTTTCTTGACGGTCATCACTAAAGAATTTGAGCCTTCAACATATACAGAGGCAAAGAAACATCTGGTCTGGATTAATGCTATGGGAGAGGAGTTAACAGCTTTAGAATCCACAAACACTTGGACCATTTGTTCTCTGCCTGCTAATAAACACATCATTGGTTGCAAATGGGTATATAAGGTGAAATATAATTCTGATGGCACTCTTGAAAGACATAAAGCTCGTTTAGTAGCTAAAGGTTACACTCAGAAGGAAGGATTGGATTATGTTGATACATATTCTCCAGTTGCAAAGCTTACTTCTGTCAAGATGTTACTCGCTACAGCAGCTAAGCTAGGCTGGTCTCTATCTCAGTTAGACATATCTAATGCTTTCTTAAATGGCGACTTGAAAGAAGAAATATACATGCAGTTACCACCTGGTTATGTTACTCGACAAGGGGACTCTCTACCAGATAATGCAGTATGTAAACTAAATAAGTCTCTTTATGGGCTTAAACAAGCCTCAAGACAATGGTACTTGAAATTTGCAGAGACACTGGAGGCCATTGGTTTTTAGAAGAATCATTCAGATCATACTTTATTCACCATGGTGAAAGGTTCTACTGTTCTCATCGTCCTTGTTTATGTGGATGATATAATAGTCTCGAGTAACAATGATAATGCTGCAGCTTATGTCAAGGCTCAACTGCAGTCACATTTCAAACTGCGGGATTTAGGACCTGCTCAATATTTCCTTGGTTTGGAGATAGCAAGATCTCAATCTGGTATTTCAGTCTGTCAAAGAAAGTATGCTCTTGAACTATTAGACTCTGCTGGATTGTTGGGATGTAAACCTTCTTCTATTCCTATGGAACCAAATTTAAAAATGTCCAAGGATGATGGTGAACTCATTGATAATCCAGAGACTTATAGAAGCATCATTGGTAAACTGATCTATTTGACTATCACTAGACCGGATATTGCTTTTGCTGTTGGCAAGTTATCTCAGTATACACAAGCTCCAAGGGATTCACATTATAAGGCTGTTCTTAAGCTCTTGCGTTACATCAAAGGAACAGTTGGTCAAGGTCTTTTCTATTCCTCTGACCCTAATATGACTTTGTCTGCATTTGCTGATTCAGATTTTGATGCTTGTCCGGATTCTCGAAGATCTGTTTCTGGTTATTGTGTTTTTCTTGGAAATTCACTCATTTCTTGGAAATCAAAGAAGCAAGATATATGTTCACGTTCATCAGCAGAATCTGAATACAGGAGCATGGCTTCAGCAGTGTGTGAAATTGTTTGGATCCGGAGTTTACCTGGAAGATTTGCATATTCCTGTTGATAATCCTACTGTTCTATACTGTGATAATCAGGCTGCGATTCATATAGGCAACAATCCTGTCTTTCATGAACGTACTAAACACGTTGAAAGGGATTGCCACACAGTCAGGGACAGAGTTTCTCAAGGAATTCTGAAGCTTATTCATGTACGTACAGAATGTCAAGTTGCAGACATCCTCACCAAACCCTTATATCCTGGTCAATTCAAGATTCTTCTGGGTAAGCTTGGCATTTCGAATATCTTCATGCCAGCTTAAGGGGGACTATTACAGTATATGAAGATTTGTGAATATGAAGAAGGAGTTAACAGAGAAGGAGTTAACAGAGACTTAACAGTGTTAATTGTATAATAACAGCACCGTTAACTATTGTATAGCTTATCTATAAATACCCTTGTATAGCTTAACATCAGATTAATGAGAATGCATATAGTTTTATGACTTCTAATAACAGTTTCTTATGCTTTAAAATCGAAACAGAAAAAAGAGCGAGAAAAATTGCAGCTCTCGATTTGAATGAGATTCGCAGCAGTGAAATGTGGACGTAGTTCTTATATTGAGTGTGAAACACTATATAGTATCCATGCCATTTTATTTTTGACTTAATTGATTTTATAAAGATTGGGTTTAGGATCAAAATCTTAACATTTCTAACATCAACTTTCCTCGTTATGAGTAGGCATCCAATCAAACATTTTTGGTAGGCTAAAATCCCTAGATCTAAAAGTAGGTGACGAATTCAAATTTATCACTCGAGATTACCTAGAAGAAGAAACTAATAGACGATTCCCTAAATCAACATCCTAAATCTACTAATATCTAATATCAAAGAGCTAATAAGACGTCCAAAGAAAAGAACAACAGAAAAACATTTTAGATATTGTATGTATCAATATTTTATAAAATGTACAACTTCATGGGTATCACTTAAAATGGAGGCGGTATAATTCTACTACTTAATACTCCTATCTTGTAAAGCACATGCATGAATTGAATTCGTCTTCTTGCGACATTAAAACCTGAGAGCAATTCCCTATGTTTGTCATGTGCGTACCTATCAGCCTTACATGCAGCCTTTCACAACACATCTCTCCATTTTTATTTATTGCTATAGCTACAATTTTGACATCATTTACTTTTTTTTATATGTGTCGTATACTATATCCAATAAGTGTATAGTTTTGCTCCAGATTCCGAGATACGGTTATAATTTGATAATAGTACTACTATTTAATAAAGTGTTGTCATATATATATATATATAGACCATGCATATATACTGCGTCGTCGACTAAAAGTTTGGGAGTTATCCTTGTGGTTTTAAGTTCATTGAATTCTAACTTCGTCATAGGAAGTTTCGTTAGCTATTTTGCGGGTTTATATTGTCCTTTATAATTGGTTTTGCTCATCTTAGAGATAATTTGGAAGTGTAACTGTGAAGTCGGGTCTCGTTGAGGCCTTGTCTTGATTTTGTCGTTGTTTGTTGTTTTTTTTTTTGTGGGTTGTACCCTCCTACGTCTTTATTTATATGTCATTAAAATATTTCGAAATTTGCAGAATAACGAACTGACCATTGAACGAAAATAGTACCCATGCATATATATCATAAATAAGGCTACAAACTTAGTTTGTCGTAAGTCTACAAATTCTGCAAGTAATACACAAGTCTACACTCTTAGTTACAGAAAAATAAGTTTGTCCAATAAGTCTGCCAACTAAAATCTGTTAAATTAATAAGTTTATGCTGCCATGAATGATAGTAACGGTTATCAATACTTTGATTTTTTTTTTTTTTTTTGACATTTTTGGATCAAAAAGGCCTGATCCATGACTAATTTTTACTATGCAGAGTAACACGACTAAATAGAGTCGAATTCCAGTGGAAAATGTGGAATTAAGTAGAGTTAATCACTTGATTAAAAACATGTTTCCCTTTCAAAATGTTTTATGTGCATACTTCTTATTTGAATAAATCCGCAGTAACAAATAATGACAAATGTTTTGACGTAATGAAATTTTTTTTCTTAAATAATTTAAATATGATATGGTTTTATTGGCCAGAGATCTGGACTTATTCTTGGGGGACATCATTCACTCTATTTCATAATATTGTTCATGGTAAATGTAAACTGCATTTAATGCAATGTTTTGTCCTTCTTCTCTGACACAAAGTTGTCCTTCTGACACAAAGTTGTCCTTTTTATCTGATACAAATCTGTACATCTTTTAGGGGTAAAATCGTCCATAAAATACCACAAAACATAAAAATGTGGTAGTTTTGGAAAGCTCAATTCAATTGTGGTAGATTTCAAAAGGATTTTTCAAAATGTGGTAGATTCAACAAAAATCCCTACTTCTTATTTGAAAAAATCCGCAGTAACAAATAATGACAAATGTTTTGACGTAATGAAATTTTTTTCTTAAATAATTTAAATTCTTTCTTAGTTGCATAAATACATAGTAATATTTTTGTAAATAAAATTTGAATAAATGTATTATCATAAAAACATTATAATAATGTGATCTTCTTGTAATTAACGTTATATATTGCCATTATAAAATGTCTCCTATATATAATCTTATCAACAAAGAATTGATATGCCAATTTTCGATGTTACGTATAGTATAATATAATTTATTAAACAGTCATTGTGTTGGCAAATGATACCTTCCCGTGTTCGATCTCCAGGGATTGTACGTATGTGGTGACGTTTTTTTCTGCTCGTCTAATTGACATGCCAAGTTCTGAGTTACACGTATAATTTAAGACTATAATTAAAAATTCTTATCATGTAAAGTGTAAACGTTGACTTCTTTGTAATACACATATATATGATATATCTATTATATCTACATGAACACTTATATTTGTAACGCTATACTTCTTTTCAACGTACACAAATCAAAACCTTAAACTATAATAAAATATATCAGAAACTTTTAAAGAATAAATAGATATAAAATAATTTGATACAACTTTTTTCATCTCAAATTAATTTTTCAGGTCAACTAATATATGGATAGCTTAATAATTCTGTAAATTAATAAAATATCATACTTACAACGTTTTTAGTTCATAGAAATTTTAGTGTAAATAGCCAATATTTGGTTAAAAATTAGTAAAACAAAAATAGCTACCGAAATGATAAAATCGTATGTAATGAGAAGATAATATGATAATATCACTCTTTTCGGTGTAAATGTTAATATCTTTCTTTTGGATGTAAATGTTAAAATAAGTAGAAAACTCATATATATATATATATATATATATATATATATATATATATAACACTATACTTGTTTTCAATGTATATACTCTATCAAAACCTCAAAATATACAAAAATTTACCATAAACTTGCAAAGGATAATTAGATACAGTATAACTTCCAGAAATTATAAATCGATATATTTTTCCATTCCAAATTGATTTTTGGTTCTATTTATATATCGATAAACTAATATATCGATTAATAAAATAATCGACTAATAAAAAATAATGACATTCCATCCCAAGCAAACAATATTAACCAAATCATGACATTCTATTGATAAAATAAAATCAAATCATGACATGAAATATAATTAATAAAATAAAACAAAATCATGACATTAAATTAATAAGATAATATAGTGGAGATACTCTTCAACTAGTTATTATAAGGGTCGTTATTATTTAACAGTCCTAGTATTATACATAAATCGAAAATTCATATTAAGAAAATTATATTGCAAATTAGTCGCAAATAAGATTCTTTGGCAAAAATGCGACTTCTTATAAAGTGACAAATAGGTTGCTTATTTGAAAACATTTTGCAAATATTAATACCAGTCTCTTATAAGTTGTAATTAGTAGTACATTCGCGACTGATATGCGATGTGGCAACTTAGGGCCTGACTGGTTTAAACGCAGTGGGTGCGGTTGCGTCTGCGGGAGTTTGCGGAAGCGGGCGGTTGCGGTTACAAGCGTTATGATGCATTTTGAATGACTGGTTAAGAGGTTGAAAATTGGTGCGTTTGCGGGAGTTTTATGACTGGTTAACCAGTGGATGCGACAACGGTTAAATCGAAAATGATCAAAAGAAATATAATTTATAATTATATAATATATAAAAACACTAAATATTTATATTATTATGATAAAATACAAAACAATTTATATATAATTAATAATAATAAAATATTTAAAATTACTAAATTATTATTTAAAATAATATATATCATAGTTAAGTGCTTATTACTTCGTGCATTTGGTTCATAAAAAAACCAGCATCAAGTAATATAACAAATTACAGAAAAAAAAAATATGACAAACCAAAAAAATAGATGTTTTGAATTCTTAGATCTTCTGGATTAATAATTTTATTACAATACTTAATTTGTATTTTATCATTTTTGAGTTTAGATTGACACCATGATTTTGGTAAATAGAAAAAATTAGGGTTTTGAGAATTAACGTTAATATATATAGGGTTTGATAAATTTTTATAATTTATTTGTTATTTATGTATTTTTTAATATATATAGGATTTGAATTTTAAAAAAAAAAATTTTGCCAACCGCTACCGCCCGCAACCGCAAACGCTTGCGGGAAGGAGCTTTTGAATTCAGCGGTTCGGAGCGGTCTAGAGCGGTTCGGAGCGGTATAAAACGTTTTTTATGATTGGTTTTAAACGCTACCAACCGCAACCACCCGCAAACGCAGCGTTTGCGGGTGGTAGCGGGAGAACCAATCAAGCCCTTAATCATTTATTTGTTACCGACTTGTTAAGCCTATTTGGTCTTCTAACAAGGTTGTAAATTACTTTCTAATTAGTTTTTTTTGTTTGTTTTTTGCAATCTTGTTTATTTGATAATGTGGCTCCAATCTATCAAAACTTTTCCCACGTATGTATATAATTTAGTTTTAAAATTTTTATTGATCCCTAGGAAATTTCCCAAATTACCTTGTTTTGCAAATTTTAGTTTCTAAATTAAAACAAGGGAATTTTTTGTTTATTTATAAATTGATTATTAAATTAGCATTTGTATTAATTTTTTTTTTTGAATATTAAATTAAAAAAGTATACTATTAACAGAACATCTGCTGAAGTTCCAACTACAGAGGAAGAGGCTTATGACTTGATTAAGACAGCTTTTTTTGATTCTGAAGTAAGAGCTGAACAACCATCTGAGGAGTGGCAGAATCCAGAAGAATCTGAGTTTAGGGAGAAGTTAGAGGAGGCTGAAACTCCACTCTACTCTACGTGTCACAAGTACAACAAGGTTTCTGCAATACAGTCCTTTACCACATCAAAGTGAAGAGTGGTATGTCAGAGAACTTCTTTGATCAGCTATTGACCACAATTAAAGACATGTTGCCAGAAGATAATGTGCTTCCAAAGTCCACTGCTGAGATGAAAAAGTTCTTGAAGGTTTTTGGGTTTGGTTACGATCTCATTCACGCATGTAAGAACGACTGTATACTGTATAGGAAGCAGTATGCTCAGATGGAAAGCTGCCCAAGATATAGTGCATCAAGATGGGAAATTGATAAACGAAGTGGTGAGGAAAAGAAGGGGATTCCAGCAAAGGTCCTTCGGTATTTTCCAATCAAGGACAGATTGAAAAGGATGTTTAGATCAAAAAGAATGGCTGAGGATTTGCATTGGCATTTCAACAATGGTAGTGAAGATGGTATAATGCGACATCCAGTGGATTCTATTACATAGGCACGGGTCAATAATAAGTGGCCAGAGTTTGCTGCAGAACCGAGAAACCTAAGACTTGGTTTATCTACAGATGGAATGAACCCTTTCTCTATGCAGAATACCAAATACAGTACATGGCTAGTCTTATTAGTCAACTACAACATGCCTCCAACCATGTGTATGAAGGCCGAGAACATCATGTTGACGCTGCTGATCCCTGGTCCAACTGCACCAAGCAATAACATCGATGTTTATTTAGCACCGTTGATAGAGGATTTGATTGATTTATGGAATGAAGGTATGGAGGTTTATGACTCCTTTATGAAAGAGAAGTTTACACTTAGAGCTTTGTTGTTGTGGAGTATCAGTGACTATCCAGCCTTAGGGACATTGTCTGGATCTAAGGTTAAGGGGAAACAAGCCTGTAATGTTTGTGGAAAGGACACACCTAGGAGGTGGTTGAAGTTTAGTAGCAAATATGTCTATTTGGGCAATAGGAAGAGGCTCAGGACTGGACATCCGTACAGGCGCAAAAAAGGATGGTTTGACAACACTGTGGAGAATGGGACAGCTAATAGAATTCAGACTGGGGCAGAGATTGCTGAGATACTTAAAGATTTCAAGAATGATTTTGGAAGAACTTTGGATAAGAAAAGTAAGAGGAAGAGAGCGGGAGATGCGGTTACTTCAGAGGAAGAGTACGGAGAAGACAGTGATCAATGGAGATGGAAGAAAAGGTCCATACTCTTCCTTTTACCTTACTGGAAGGTTAGTATTTGGTTTACTATATTAATTACAATTGAGTAAACTGTTAAAAAATTATGTATATGCTGAAAGTCTTCTTATCATGTGTTAGGATATGCCCATTCGCCACAACATTGATGTCATGCATGTTGAAAAGAACGTGTCTGACGGTTTGTTGTCCACTCTGATGCATAATGCTAAATCCAAAGATGGCTTGAAGGCCAGAAAAAACTTGGAAGATATGGGAATAAGAAGACACTTGCATACTGAATCAAGGGGAAAGAAAACTTACTTGCCTCCAGCGGCTTATTGGATGTCAAAAGAAGAGAAGAGAAAATTTTGCCTAAGGTTATCTAAGTTCAGAGGCCCTGATGGATATTGTGCGAATATCGCGAATTGTGTGTCAGTGAATCCTCCTGGCATTGGTAGTCTCAAGTCGCATGATCATCATGTGCTAATGCAAAATCTGTTTCCTGTGGCTTTGAGAGGCTTGCTGCCAAAAGGGCCTAGGATTGCTGTGACTCGAGTATGCAACTTCTTCAACAGATTATGCCAGCGTGTGATTGACACAGAGATGCTTTTATCATTGGAGACTGAGATTGTGGAAGCAATGTGCCAACTGGAGCGGTTCTTCCCTCCATCACTATTTGACATCATGTTCCATCTTCCTCTACATCTAGCAAGGGAGGCACATTTGGGTGGACCGGTACACTTTCGTTGGATGTATCCATTTGAGAGGTACTATACTTTTTTGTATTTTGTGTCTATTAGCTTGATTAGTAACATTTTGTTCTGTGATTGAGTTGTAGGTATATGAAGACACTTAAAGGTTATGTCAAAAATTATGCAAGGCCAGAAGCTTGTATGGCTGAGGGCTACTTGGCTGGAGAATGCATAGCCTTCTGCTTAGACTTTTGAAAGAATTCTGCACCTGTGGAAGAAGCAGTAAAACGAAATGAAGATGTTGAGTCTGATGATGTTATCCTTGAGGGTCGCCCACTGCAGAAGGCTACTGAAATTAAACTTTCAGATAAAGAGAGAGATATAGCCCATCTGTATGTGTTAATGAACACATCAGTTATGGAGCCATATGTTCAGTAAGTTTAGTTCTATTTATAATTTATATAGTCATGCAATATTTATTCATGAAAATTAACTGCTAAATCTTGATATACAGGATGCATTTAGAAGAATTGCAAGCTAACGATGTCAGATGTGCAAGAAATGAAACTTTATTATGGAAATTTCATACAGAAAGGTTTGCACAGTGGGTAAAGGAAAATGTATGATCTTTATTTTTCAATATGCAAGGCCATAAGTTTTGATTTAATCAGCCTCATTTGTGGCTGCAACTAACACTGCATTTTCAAATTGTAGATACCTTCTAACTCAGAGGCTCACTCTAAGAAGCTGAGGTAGCTGGTATTTGGACCAAGACATATTGCTCAAAGCCATAAGGGTTTTGTCATAAATGGACATCGATTCCACATTGATGATGTTAAGCGGGAGACAGAATAGTGGAGTCACATATGAAGCCTTTTCTATGTGTAGAGCAAGTGCACGCGATAGTAAACAGATGGCGGACGTAGTTACATATTATGGAGTGATCAAGGAGATCATTCTGGTGGACTACCACATGTTCCATGTTCCTCTATTCAAGTGCAGTTGGGCTAACACAGGGAATGGTGTAAAGGAAGAAGAAGGATTTACTATTGTCAACCTTCATCTTAAGCAGACAGCGTTTCTCTGAGATCCATACATACTGCCATCGCAAGCAAAACAAGTGTTTTACTCTAGAGAAGATGAATCTTCTCCATGGTATGTAGTTATGAGGGCGCCACCTAGAGGATATCATGAGCTAGAAACAGAGGAAGAGTTTGTCGCAGCACCAGTGTTTGACCAGCAAATTGAAGATTTGGGGAACCAGTCGTCTGATGATGAGAGTTATTGTGTTGGGGATGACTGTAATGGAGTGCTAGTGGAAGATTAATAGCTACAACTATATTTTGAAATAAAACATTGAGTACCAGAATTAATGTGGAATATTTATTGTTGATTTTGTTTCAGGATCAGTCATGGCAATTACAAGAGGAGGAGGAAATCTCCGCCGTAGTAACCGTCAGGCAGGAAGAGGTGTGACTCTTGTCGTTGTGAAGAAAATTTCAAAAAAGTCTAAGAAAAAGGAAGTTCGAGAGGTGATTAGTTTGGAATCAGATGATCAAGTTGTGGAGGAACCAATGAGTACAGCTGTTGGAGGAGAAGAGCAAAGTTCTGTAAGAGATGTTGAAAAACCAATGTCTGAAGGAGAAAAAGAAGATGGTCAAGTAGAAATGGATGAAGCAGCTGCAGGAAAAGAAGATGAACATGTAATGGCCGAAGGAGAAAAAGAAGATGGTCAAGTAGAAATGGATGAAGCAGCTGCAGGAAAAGAAGATGAACCTGTAATGGCCGAAAGAGAAAAAGAAGATGAAGAATTAGAGGTAGACTCTGACAAAGAAGAGCGTGGAGTTGATGGAGAAAATGATCAAGAACCTGCTGAAGGTGGAGAACAGTCCCAGCCTGCTGGAGGTGGAGAACCTTCCTAGCCTGCTGAAGGTGAAACTGTGGATGCTTCCACTGGAGGAGGCTCACCCTAGAGGTCTAACTCGACCACAAAGAGAACTAGGGGACAGACAAAAATGCGTAAAGTCGCAAAAGACCCGCTTGCGAACGTTGAGGTAGATTTTACTTCCCTTGGTGAACATTGCGGTTCTGGATCAGTAACACTTTCATCATTCCTTGGTCCACTGGTGAGGGAGCATGTTACAGTACTACTCGATGATTGGAGGAAACTCGATGAACAAACAAAGTACACAAAGTGGGAGGAAATTCAGGTAAAGTATTTTTTTATCTTCAATATTTCTCATTCATTACTTTGTATCACTGTCATGTAACCTCACATTTATTATAGGGGAGGGTTAATTTGCAAGAGGAGTGGCAAAAACAAGATGTTCTTAAGCAGATGGGTTGTGTGTGGAGGGCATCTAAATCTAAACTTGTGGGCCAAATTCGAGCGGCGGGAAGTCACGCAGAGCGATTAAGGCTTAAACCAAGCAACATCCAATCTCTTGGGAAGTGGAACAATTGGGTTAAGAGCAAGACTAGTACAGAGTTTAAGGTGCACTCTTGTTTTATTTATCAAATAGTCTGTGATAAATGTATTAACTGAGCAGATTAAATACATGTATGTCTTGTTGTGGATTGATTTTGTAGGAGAAAAGTGAGAGATACAGGAACTTGAGGAGGGCTCAGATTCCACACACCACTAGCCGCAAAGGAATGTTTCGAGTGGCACATGATTTGGTTAGTATCTTTCTCTGTATTTATAGATTTGTATTGTGTCTTTCTCTGTATTTATAGATTTGGTTAGTGTCTTTTGGTTGATTTTTTTATCTGTATATATAGAATAAGCATATGTTGTATCACTTATATTAGTACTACTTGTAGAAATAAAAGAGTTCAGACCCAAAAAAGGTGACTCGAAGTAAGGTATGGATAGCAGGACACACTCACAAGGATGGAAGACCTGTGAAGCCTGAATTCGTAGAGACTATTGTAAGAACTTACCAAATTGTACTCTTGTTTTCATTACAAAAGATTAGACATTATTGGTTGATATATATATATATATATATATATATGTGTCTCAGGAACAAATAAAAACAATCGATAGTCAAATGGAGTCCACAGCCAATGATAACATAAGTGAAGATACTGTCAGTCAAGTTTTGGGGAAAGATAGACCTGGGAGAATTAGAGGTTTGGGAAGAGGGATTACTGCAACCAAACTAGCATTCCTACAGGCTAGAGACATACATGTGCAAAATCTTGAAGCAAAACAAGCCGAATTGCTTAGCCAGATTCTAGACCTGAAAAATGTAGTCAATGACTTAGCTGGAAAAAGGGTAAGTGTGCTAATTTTTCTATATATGAGGCCATTTGAAGAAGCACAATTAACTAACAATTCTCTATCTTCTGGTCAGAAACACTCTGAAACTATGGGAGCTCAATCTGAGGTTAGTGATGTCAGTAGAGGAGTTAGGTGTCAGCTGCTTGAATGGGGTTCAACAAAAGATGTTATTGTCGGGGAAGGAGAATTCTGCTCTGCTGATCCAGCATACAAGATTGGTCGCATTCCACTTGGTCCCAATGCGGCAACTGTTGTTGTCAAATCTCTAACAGACAAAGATTCACCATTGTGGAGGCCTACCCCAACCATGTTCTCACTTGGGGAAGCTGTGGGACTCAAAATTCCTTGGCTGATAAGGTGATTTTGGATGACAACTACCCAAACAGTCCAAATAGAACTTCTGATTCCAAGGTAATCTTTATAGACTTTAATTACTTTATTTTCACACCTTGGAAGCTAAATTGTAGATGCTAATATATATGAATCACTTAGGAGACAATATCAGATGAGTCAATTCAAAGATGCAAAGTTTTTGATTGGAATTCTCATGGTGAAGTTATTGCTGAAGGTGTTTTATGTTCCACTGATCCTGCCCAAATGGTCGACAACATTCCCCTTGATAAAAATGTTGCCATTGTGAAGATTGACCTTATTGTGAAGGCTGCGTCTTATGTGTGGAGGCCATCAGCTACAGTACTTGTGATCTCTGATGCACTCGATCAAGAAGCTCCATAGCCAATTAATAAGATAGAAATCATCACTCAAAATGCAGGGGATGATTCAGTGAGGAAATCGCCTGGGGTAAGTTTTGGTGTTGTTTTGATGCATGTGTATTGTAGTTAATGATGAATATCTGATGAATATGTTATTGTTGTGGTAGAATACAAGTACCAACTCTGGTTCCAGCAAAGGAGTAAAGAAGAAGTGCATCCTCTTGGATTGCAAAAACTCTGGTAAAACTGTTGCAGAGGGCAGAGTTTGTTCCACTGATCCTGCAGCTTTACTGCATTTCAAACCCATAGGTCCTAATGCTAGCAAGGTCTGGGTTGACGTTTCAAAGATTGATGATGCAAAAGTATGGAGACCAAGTTCATAAGTGAAATTCATATCTGATGCAATAGGCACACTAGTGGTTTGGCCTAATGACAAGATTGTGTATGTGTGACTTGTTTAACTTTTTAGATTGTTGACTTGTTAAAGTTTCTTTTGTTCTTGTTGAATGCACTACTTTCAGATATTATTAAGTTATGAAAGTTGGTATTAATATATTTATTTATTAACTACAATATAAATGCATTGTAACAATTAAAAATTAAATATATAAATTCATGCAAATAAATTGAAAATGCATGCAAAAATACACAGACTTTTTAAATAAATATTAAAAAATCGAGTTAATGCTTTTGTTAAAAAATTAGAATTTATTGTGATTATTTAAAAAATAAAATCGAATTAATGGGTTTTTAAAAATAATAAATGAGATAAATACTAAATTATAACATAATAATTATATAAATAATAACATATATACAATTCAAAAATAAAAATTAAGAGTTTAGGGAATAGTCTTTAGGGTATAGAATTTAGGGTTTTGGGTATAGAATTATGTTAGTAGCTAATAATAAATACTTAATTATAACATAAATAATTAATTATAATATAGTAATTATATAAATAGTAACATAGATACATTTAAAAAACAACAATTTAAGAGTTTAGGGTATAGGGTATAGGGTTTAGGGTATAGAGTTTAGGGTTTAGGTTTATGGTAGTTTTCAATAGTAGCTAATACTAATTTTATAAAAAAATAACATATGTAGTTATAATTCAATAAGTTTATTGATTATAACAAATATTATTATGTTTCAACAATTTGATTTACACAATAAGAAGATTAGTGTACATGTTTTCTTAGATAACAATATGGAATACCATAAAAATTTCTAAAAACGTTTCAAATATTTTTAATCAATTTTTAAAAATATCAAAAAATTTAAATAACTCATAAACACATTAATCTGTCAATATATAATTTTTAAAAAAATTTTAAAATTGCAAAATGGCATGTAAAACATATTTTTATGTCTTCAAATAAAATAGCCACTTATAATTATTCACTTTGATCGCTGACGTGGCGAAATCTCAGCCGTTCCTCATGACATCTGAATCTCTTGTTGAAGCTTTCATAAACGATCCAATCAATATGCATCACTCGGATACATGACGTGGCGATATCTAAGCCTTTGATCAGCCCGTTTCATCTCATTCTCGACTTTTAAATCAGAATTATTTTTTTTATTTGTCAACATAAGAAACGAGAGAGTTAGGTCTTATTCGTTTCATCTCTATTCAGCCTCCAAATTTTCTGATTCTTTCCTCTAAACTTCAACTTTATTCAGTCCAAAATAAAGATCATGTTTCCTCCAACAGGAAACTTCCTCCAACCGTTCTCGCATCCGACGAGGATTCTCTTTCTTTCCTCCAACCGTTCATTTGCCTTCGACAAGCAGCAAGAAACTTCAAGATCTGTAACGAAAGCTTCTCCCTTTTTCCTCATATTTAGATTAATCAATTCTTAAATTGATTAATTCCGTTGTTGTTCCAGGTAATAGAAGATCTGCGTTCAGTTAATCAATCTCCAGGTAGTACTCTCTTCATCCTTTCGAATAATTTTTATTGTTTGAGTTACGTTCTTTGATTCTTTGGATAAAGTTTGATTAGAAGCATAGTGATAACATGCGACTGAATGATTAGGGTTTCTCTAAATGAATAAGATGTTTAGGTTGAATGATTTATTAAGGTTTCATTGATTATCTTTTGTGTATCGGTTGTATGATTCTCTTTTGCATAAGGGTTTTTTTTGTGTATCGGTTGTATGAGACCTAATTCAGAAGTTATAATTCTGTTAATTGTAACATGCATTGTTATTGCATAAGTGTCTTCAAACTTGCATTGTTATTGCATTTTACGGTTTTGTTCCTTGCATAAGTGTTTTGTCTCCATAGCGTGTATTATGCATTCTTATTGTTTGGATTATCCCGAAAATGGTGAATGTAAAATAATTTAAGATGATGTCTTTATTTCTCTTGTCGACCAGGTTAGAGTGATGAGCTAGTCATGCATCATGGACACAACTTGAAAGGTTTTGCTTTTCTTAACTCATTCTCATTCAAAACAATTAATCAGAAAAATATTTGATTTTAACATCTTCAGTTTCTAACAGGAATAGGGCTAATGATATGGGCTTAAAGACAAATCATCGAAGTCTTGGACGTTAGGGCTAATGATATGGGCTTAAAGATAAATTAGTCATAGGGTCTATTTAGACCCAATTAATATCTTGTACTTTTTGATTTTGTTTTTTATTTAGGCCCATCAAAACAAGATTTAATATCAAATTATTGCAAATTCTGAATTTTGTATTCTATATCCTTCTACTTCAAACAAAATAAAACAACAGTACAATAATTTGTACAAATACTGTATTTCCAAAAAAATCATACTATATATTACACATCTCATACATATACGTATGATCATGACGTATGTTTAAATGTATAATACATGTATTATTACACGTATGTATACATGTATAATACATGTATTATTACACGTATGTATACATGTATAATACATGTATTCTTACAAAAACGCTATCTATATAGAAAATAAAATGTTATCCCTGTTGGCCAACTCCCCTCGAGGTACATCGATTATTACATATCATGACTGCTATTATAAATAAATAAAACTGCTATAAGAAACATATATAAATAGCTTATACCCGACGCTATTGAAAATTTACTTATAGCAGAAATGAAAACGCTATATTACTTACGGTTTCTATAGCATTAGCAAAAAACGCTATATAAAATGTGGGACCTACTATAACGGGCGCAGACATAGCATTTTCTACAATGCTATTTCAGGATACAATAGCGATTTTGCTAAGCTATTAAAACCCTCATTTCCTGTAGTGATTATATACACCGTATATGTATAATTTTCTGCTACCATCGAAATTGAAAGAAAATCAATGCAATGTAAAATTATTCAACGTCATATATTAGTTACTAAGCATTTTTGAATTTTTTATTTGGTCGTCAACTGAATTTTATCAAAAGAAGAGGAGAATCATACAAAGGTTTACAAACTCGTGAACCAAACTTTTATCAACTACCAATAACATGTTTAGGGATCCATATTTTTCCTCTTAGGATTCGATCATATGATAACTAATGAAGTGAAGGAAAGAAAGTTTTTTTTTTTTCTTTGAATAAGAAGAATAAAGTTTTATGAAAATTTGCCAAAGTGTAATGATTAACAGATTTTTTTTTTTTTTGTTAAAAGTAATGATTAATAGATTGCATACAAACTTAGTGGCACACAAATAAAAACTGGTGGGGAACACATTGTTTTTATTTTAAGTTCACTATTTTATTTTGTTATAATTTGACACATTAATTGTTAAGATAGAAAAGAAAAGAAAAGAATATGTCAGTTTTTGTGCAGATTGCTCGTGTTGGATTTTGTATCTTTCATGGACGATGAAATTATTTCTTTTACAAGAAATTCTGTTTGCTTGAACATATCCGACGACCGCAAAATGAAAAACTCGTTCACTAGAGATCAATTTTGTGGCAAAAAAATCTATATTGAAAAGAAGACAAAGAGACTTGAGTAATATATAAGAGATATGACCACACCATTCATTATCAATTCATTTTGAGTTGGAAGTCCATGAAACATAGCATGGTATCAAAGCCCAAACACACGGCAGTGTGCTAATCCGGTTTAGAAAAGTGGTCCGATCACCCCTTCTAATTAATGGTTTAAAGGAAGGTTCAATTCTGTCGAGATAGCTAAAAGAATATTATTTCGATGGAGCATGATGGATTATATCGAGATTAATGGCTAGAACCTAGAAGAGCAATTATCTCGAGGGGGCATATTGAGAAAGATCCCACATTGGAAAGATGAGAAGGGACTTGATGAGTACGGGTATGAAAACGACGTCGTTTTGATACACGTCAGCGTACACGTGTACGATGACTCAGCACAGTAACGGAGTTGACTAACACCCGTTAGATTGACTCCGATTTTTGCCCGTTGTATCAAGTATAGGTATGAGATTCAAATTTTATTGAACTTCAGGTTGTAAAATACCCTACGAAATTGTCCAGGTATAAAAATCCACGGTGCAGATAGTACGCGTATGAAAATCCCCTTTTCCCGGACATAGGCCACTCTACTCATTGCCAATTGGTTTTGAATTGGAAGCCCATGAAATTTACCAAACTTGCGCCTGATTCCGGGTAATTGCTCTCTGCGAGTGATGGTTCCAATGAACTTATGCCCGCAACTTTAACATGGCTATATAAACATCTAGGAGGATTAAAAAAAAAAAGAGAGGATTTTCTGACGCTTCATTCAAAATGATCATCATGACTTGACAGACAGAAAGTCATTTTTCGAAAAGACAATAGAGATTTAGTTTTAAGCCTTATCGATAACGATCTAAAACTCACTTTGATATTTGGTGTAAAGGTCTAAAACAAATAAATATTTTTCGTTTCAGTGGCCTAGAACTCTGTAACAAAAATGTGACAATAGGGGTCCCAAGATTTAAAGAAAAACCACCTAGAAGATTTTTAATGTGTGAGTATGATAAACTACATATTTATAGGTTTCTAACCATAGTTTTTATCTTTGTTTTGAGTTTTTTTTTATCGAGTTAAAGTGTTTTAGAGTCTTTTTAGTATTTTATTGAGTCTTCACAAGTTTTAGGTTGGTTAAGTAGAAAAAACCGTTTTGGGAAAAACACACATTTGGAGATGCAAGATCGTGCAGAAGTGTAAGAAGTTTATCACTCGTTCAAAGGCTTGTCGATATCAAATTTGGTTGATTTTTTGATACACAATAGATATGTGAGTCAACTTTTGATATGTTGCGTTTTTGGTGTCTTAGGTCCATTGTTTAGCATTCGTTTTAAGTCGTTTGTCGCATCGTAGTCCGTCTTTTACGTTTTTTTACTGTGTCTTGAGTCTTTTGCAGATTTTAGGTGCTTAAGCGGGATGTGGACGCTTTCGAGCATTATTGGACTTATTTGTACGAGAAACGTTCATGAGAAGGAGAAGTAGAGGAGTGAACAATCGATCCAGGGTGTGAATCGATCGGTCCAGCGTTTTGACATTCAAGCATGAAGATGCAGTAGCTGAGGATCGATCGATCCAAGGAGTGGATCGATCCCATACATGACGACGAAACAAAGACGAAACCAGTAGCTAGGGATCGATCGATGCAGATCCCATACGTCAACACGACTCGACTCCAGTGGCCATGGATCGATCGGTCCATGCACATGATCGGTCGATCCACCCTCAGACGATGAGTGCCAATTTTCCTTAACCGAATTTATTTTCCATTCTCTGTACTTGGGTATAAAAACCCCGAAGACCTAATTTTCTGAGACGTTTTTCTTTTCTGCAATTTTTCTGAGAGCTCCTTTGTAAGCTTCTATACTTTGGATTAAAGATTCATCCTTGTGACAATTTGGAAAATATTTCTAAACCCCATCTTTTATTTTATCAATTGAATCATGTTTTCTTTTACATCTATTTTTGTTGTTTTTTTCTTTATGTGTGTGTAGTTTCTCAATTGGGTTTTAGGGTTCTAAGTATAAATTCAATGGATTAGTAAATAAATTGTCACATGGAATTCTCCATCAGTAGGTTCTTTTCGATTTACATGTTCTAAATGCTAGAATAGGATTGATCTCCCTGTTTTAGAACATAGGTTTTTCTATGTATCAAAAGTGTTCGATAAAATACTTGAACGAATGTAAATTGAGCAATGTGTTTCTAGCCAACTAAAATTGATGTTAGAATGCATTGTGAACAAAATGAACCAATACGTTATGCGATTTTGATTAGGAAACTACAAATGAGAGTTTAATAGTCGAGTATTCAAATTTAGTGACTAATGTCTTGAAAGAGAGTTAGTCTAGAATTGTGTTTATTTGAGAACGGTTCTTCGTTTTTGAATTCCTTGATTCGTTTATCCCGCTATTCAATGTCTTTTAAATTACCCTAATGCCCAATGTCTTTAATACATAAGTTTAATCGTTTAATTTATTTGCATCTTTATTTTACAAATTTGAAAACCCAAACAAAACAACATTTCGCTTTAGCTAAGAACGAGTCTTGAAAATCTTAGTGTACCACTAGTTTTTGTGGATCGACCCCGTATATACTACTTTGCAGTTAAGTGTATCGGGTAATTACTCGAGCAATCAAGTTGGCGCCATTGCCGGGGATGACGGTCTAAAACTCAATTTGATATTTTGTATAAGGGTTTAAAATAAATAAATATTTTTTGTCTGAGTGGCAGTAACAAAAATGTGACATTAGGGGTCCCAAGATTTAAAGAAAAACCACCTAGAAGATTTTTAATTTGTGAGTATGATATACTACATATTTATAGGTTTCTAACCATAGGTTTTATCTTTGTTTTAAGTTTTTTTTATCGAGTCAAAGTGTTGTTAGAATCTTTTTAGTATTTTATTGAGTCTTCACAAGTTTTAGGTTGGTTAAGAAAAAAAAAACACTTTGGGAAACAAACATACATTTGGAGATGCAAGATGGTGCAGAAGTGTAAGAAGTTTAAGTTTCGCCTAGGATCTTTACCAGTTGAGCTAACGACACTTGGTAATCTCTGATGATTTCTTTTGTCCAATACTTTTCATTAATTCATTTATAACCATTGCCTTCTTTATTTTTGCTTAATTTAAAAATGCATATTTCAGATCGATTTCCCGGCTGTAAATATTGTCGCATCATATTGTCGCGTGTCGAGTTGAGCATGGTAGCATGGTAGGCACTAGGCAGTGTAATAGGTGGTAGCATGTCTAGTGTTTCATGAACATGTTAAATATAGTTGGTATTATTCCCAGCCATATATAATCAGTCTAGATTGAGAAATAGAGGGATTAGTTGTGACACAATATATCATAGATGTGGTGTACAAGATTAAATGACCAACCATATAATTTTTCAATGCCCTCATCTTTACAATCATAAGCTTTACCCTCAGTCCCATATCAAATATAATCCCATCAAGATCGATTTATATAAGTTCGGATTAATTTTCTCGAGATCCCAGAACACAATATGTTTCATGAATTATATAGTTTATTTGGAGAAGAATAAATGAAAAGGTCTTCGAGGGTGTAGTTAGGGAACCACCAAATATAATTAGCCATGTGTTAAGTGACTATAAAATTTGGAAGGAAGCCCAAATGATCCCAGCACATTTACGTGTGGGCAATGTGTTCTAAAATACGTTAGGCGGTAGTCGGGCGGTGGATCATTGTATAGCGCCTAACTGTATATGCGGCTGTATATACGGGGTATATACGGTGAATATATATTTATAAAAATATATTACAAATATATATAATATCATAAAAAAAACAATTGTAAAAAAAAATAAAAGGAGTCTCACGTTAAACTCCAACTCTAAAAAAAATGAAAACATAATAACAACCGTATTTAGATAAGAAGCACCATATAAGTGGCCGTATTGAGCAGTCTAACGCCGTATAATGACCGTATTGAGCCGTATAACACCGTATAATGGCCGTATTGAGCCGTATAGCACCGTATTGAACCCAACCGTATTTGTTAAACGCATAGCTTAAAAACAGTACAGTAGTCTGCCGTATAGCGTATAGTTACCGTATATACGGCCGCCTAGGACGTATTTTAGAACACAGGGATATAGTTATCTAGAAATAAGTTCTTAAAAGCTTTTTTCCAAGTAGATGGCTTTTGGAAGTAGATGGATTAGGATATGTTTATCCTCGGGTAGATGATAAGACAATGCCTTCGGAAGTCAAATATCAAACACATAGTCTCTCGCCTCTTCTCTTGGAATTGAAGTGTTTGTTTTTGCTATTTCAAATTTGTCCTGAGATAGATTGTCAAAATTTTGAGACGGTGTAGAGCTGATTTTGTTAACAGTCTCTTTGATGATTCCTTTCTCTCTAACTTTTTATACATAAGTTTAGTGATCTCTCTCTCTCTCTCTCTCTCTCTCTCTCTCTCTCTCTCTCTCTCTCTCTCTCTCTCTCCTTGTTTATTTAGATAAATTGCATATTGTTTAACCTCTAATTCTAGGCTTAAATTTAATTATGTATTTTTTACTGAACTGACAGTCACTCCGGGAGTGTTGTTTAAAGTTAAATGTTTGATTGAAAAAATGGTACATCGCTAATCTCTTTGGCTTATACATTTTAGTTAATGCTCCTTCCTTTACAGATTCCATGTTTGCCACCCAAGAAGATACTAAAAGCGGCAAACTAAGAAAGATACAGTATGAAAGTGATATTTATAATCAATGCTTCATTTCTACTGCCATGTTTAGAACCCATGAGTTCCACTTCTAATAAGACATTTCTAATTGGAATTTAATAAGTAATCAATAGAAAAAGTACATACTATATAAAATAGGGTAATTCCCATGTTCAAAAAATTGCTAGGCGTTAGTCGGGCGCTCGAGCTGGGCCTAGCGCCTAGCCGAAAAATCAGAGATTAAACGGGAATTAATCGGGATTAGTTTTTTATATTTTTACGTATATATTGTATATATATTATTCTTGTGGAAATAAAATAAAAAACGCACGTTGGTGCAGTGGTTATAAGCGAGTTTCCTCATATCCGATGGAGAGTTCGAGCAACTCAAACTCCGATTACATTTATATCTATTTTATTCATTTTAGGTTTAATTGATATTAAATTACCAAAATACCCTTATCTTCTACCTCTTGAAAAATGAGATCTGTAACCCTAAATCCGCTATCACTTGATTTTTTCCTCACTTTTCTTCATTTCTTTTTGTTTTCTTCCATTGTTTATTGCTAGATTATGCTAGATCCATCAAGTATCTATGATTTTCAACCTTCAAAAATACAAAAAATCATGTTTTTTTTGAAGATTTCCGATTTTTGATCCTATTTTACCCTAAGTCTGGCGGTCTCTTGCCGCCGAGCGACTAGCCGCCGCGTAATCGGCCGCCTTAGCTGCGTTTTTGAACAATGGGTAATTCTCAAAAATACCACACATAAGTTTTGGTTTTTTATTAATAACACTTAAGTTTTGATTTTCCAAAAATACCACAAAACTAAATTTTAACTTTCAACCTTCAAAATTAAACTTCAAACCAAAAACTCTAAACTCTAAACTCTAAACCTTATCCCCTAAAAATATACCCTAAATCTAAATAGTCAACTCGAACCTAAAATTTAATTTCTTAACCTTTGAAAATCAAATTCTGTGTTTGTGGTGTTTTTGAAAAACCAAAACTTTGGTGGTATTTTTGGAACATCAAACTAATTGTGATATTTTTGGAAATAAAAGTTGAAAGTGTGATATTTTGAAGAATTTTTCAACAAAATATACAGTCCGTTCTATAGTTTAAATTGAAAAAAGAAAAGAAAAAAAGGAAACAATCAAAATGATTCCTAAGAATAGTCTAAACTCATTGAGAAAGCTAGAAAAACGGGCCAATTAACAAGAAAATGCATCATTTTGATCAACTCCGTGCAATCAGTCTCAAAATCTAGACTCTCTCCCCTAAAAAAAATCATGATTGGCAAGACCAAAAGTAAAGCTTCTAATTGTGAATAAAGAGAGACAAAACTATGGTTGGTTCAAAATCCTTCCACTTGAAACTTTTCCACCGATGAAGAGGCATTTGATTGAGCTTCCTTCCAAGCCTTAAAATCATATATAATCATATATATGAAAGTTGGCCAACTCTCTACATATGAGTTCCACATCATCATATAAGAAAATGACATGTGTTATTTTGCATTAGTTAGATAAAAATCATATATATGAAAGTTGGCAAACTCTCTCCATATGTGTGCCACATCATCACATAAGAAAATCTCATGTGTCATTTTGCATTAATTAAATAAAAAATTAAAAATATTAAGTGAAGAAAAAAATCAAAAAGCCTCAATTGTATTAAATCTTCCATCAACACCACTCTTAATTGAATTTTTCAAAATAAAATAAAAAGACAAAAAATCATGTTAATGTATCAAGCACTATTTTTTTTGTTTTTTAATCAATGGTCATTACTCGATAATGACAAAATTTACAGTTTAGTTGTTTGCTACCTAACCTCTTCTTAGTTTAGTATTTTATCTTGAATCTATTTTTATTATTATGTTTTGTGGTTCACATACGATTATATGACATTCTTTCTTTTCATTTTTGTTCATTTTGGTAAGCTGGTAACATTGACAATGACATGCAAGTTTTTTCAAGTAATGGACCTTTGAGACGTTAGGCATACCAAAAAATTTAAGATACGACAATTCTATCATATATATGCAAATGAAAGGAGAGAGATCTAAATATGTTGACCTAAATGACTCTTCAATTTTTTGTTTTTTTTTTTCTCTTTTCATATAAAAACTCTTGTAGCAAATGAATAGTTAGTTATACATATGTTGTTCAAAATATGTCAATTTAGTATCTAATCATGAGCTTATTATGATGTGCGTGGTTGGAGTACTAGATCACGAGAGTACATAGAACAAGGAATTGTTTGTTTATAATCAAGTTAGGCAAGTTTCAAACTATATAAGTAACACTAGATAAGAATCTGTGCCATGGGGTAAATCTTAATTATTTAATTTTATATTGAATGATTCAAAAAAAAAAACTCAAAGTTTTATATTGAATCTTGAGATGTCAAATCTAATTTTTGTAAATGCGTTAAAGATTTTAAATTAAAATAAGGTTATATAAATACAAAGTAATAACACAACTTTATAGTCGATAAAAAAATTACAAATTAAATTTTAAATATTTTCATGATTTATATTATACAAATAAAGTTGCATTTACGTCATTCATAAATATAGACTTATAGATTCGCAGTTTCAATTTTTTTTAATAATACAGAAAATAATTTGTTGGTGACAAAATGCATATATATATATATATATATATATATATTAACATTATTTATGGTTTCAATTAAAAAACACAATGCATTTAATATAAAAAATCTTTATATAGAAGTTTTCTTATTTGAAAGTTCGAGATATTTAATTTTGCTAAGTTTAGTTAATAAGAGTAAGTAGTATATGAAATTAAAATTGTTTGGCAAGATGGATAGTAGAATTAAAGAAATGCAAAATAAAAAATATGAAAATAATTGTGGGTTTGACACATAGGCACTAAAAAAAATCTCTTTTAATATATAGAGGAGAATTACATACCATTGTATCAATATATCATATATTATTGTTGTAGGTATTTATGATAATGAAAAAATTAGAATCTTAGATATATAGATAATTACATTTATATATGAAAAATTTATAATTGATATTTCGAGTCAAAAATGAATCCAATCATCAAAATTGTAACTGCATAAATTAGCAACAAGGAACAATCGATTACCAAAAAAAAAAAGCAACAAAGAACAATCAGTATAATTTATTTTTAACAATTTTCAAAACAACAGCGTAGTGTGAGTATTCTCCTAGTATGACTTAAAATATGTAGAGGCTCACGGAAATCAATATGGGATACCAACAAATGAACCTCTTGGTCTTCTTATGAATTTCCAAACCTGATTTTCTCCAAAATAAATAATCCAAATTTGAATAAATCGAATTCACCATAAAAAAAACTAGAACCAATGAAATTAGAGATAAACCTCACTTTTACATTGACATATGAAATTTAATTGTCTGGTTAACTAATTTCTCATCCTCCACAACTTAGATAAGTTGTATTACGAAGACACCCTCTATCTCCAAAGTGTCATGTCATGTCTGCCAATATGCACTTTTACATGTATCATGTATGCATGATTTGTCATTGCGGAACTTCATGCTCGAAATCAATGTTATTTCTTTGCGAGGCTGAGCTATGCTACAAACAAAAGTGACACATCGTATAATTAGGGTAATTATCTATTTTTATGTTTTAGTTATATCATTTATTTTGTTATTTATCATATAAAAATCTTATGTAACGACCCGACCGCCATAGTCCGTGACAACGCCCTTAAAACTTGTAAAAATTATATAGAAACCTAAACCTTTAAAAACACCTTTCTCACTTGGATAATTACTGCTTAGGATTGTATGCCCACAAGAAATCAATTGAAAAGTTGGGGATTGTACCTTGGAAGAAGATTTTTATTATGTGACTGATGTTCCAGGATTAATTAAGAGACGGATCTGACAAATCATGCATGACCCGATGAACGTTGGGACATCCAATGAACATGAGTCGATCTATGTATATTCATCAATAACTAAATTTTGAATCTTTGGGAGAAATATAACTTACTATTAACACACAAAATAATTATAAGAAAACCATTTCCAATATTTAGTCGAACTATATGCGTATCACTCATCAGTCCATCACCAATTGCAACTTGGCCTACTAGTGACTATCTCTCCCTCACAGCCACCAACCCTCACATCATCATCATCATTTTTCAACGTACATCTATAGTGCTTACATTATTCTTCTTTTTTTTTTGTTTTTGTTTTGAGACTTAAGGGATTAAATACAATTATTATACCACGTGATTAGTTAATGGATCATTTACATATATATTTTCAAAATTAGTGTTCTGAATTTATAAATATTGACTAGCCGTTTAAATTATTTTATACAAACTAAAAAAAGTTAAATTTGAGATATTTAAACTTGTTTTTTTTTTTCAGCTATTTAAACCACATAAATAGATACGATACCCGGCCTTAGTTTGTTTCCGCATCCACTTAACTTAATTATTAACCACTCTAATTAATATACTGTTTAGAAAAAAGTTTTAATACACTTATAAACATGACTTTTGGTTTTTCAAAATTATAAATTTCAAATTGTACACATAAAATCCAAATTTACTGCAAGTTCAACTAAATTTACTATCTACTCCATAAATTGCAGAACTACACCAATTAGTATTCCAGTAATCCAACCGTTTATAAAGACAATATAAACAAGTATTTAAAAATTTAATTTTTCTTCTGTGTATTATACATGAAACACTACAAGAAAACATGTAATTAGCGACCACACATTAAGTAGCGTAGTAGTCGCTAAACCTATTAAGACGACAGTTTGGCGACTAAAACACGTAGTCGGTAAACCTTGCGTCGCTAAATTTATGAGTCGCCAAACAGTCGCCATTTAGCGACTGAATAACTACTAAATTATGTGCCGTTATTTAGTCGCCTAACAGTCGCCAAATTAGCGACTGTTTGGAGACATTATTGCCACTACATAGTGACTCTTTGGCGACTATTTGGTGACTGATATAGCGACAGTTTTGCCACCATATGGCGTCTGTTTAGTTTAAGTATTGGTGACTGAAATGCAACTAATTGACGACTGATTACAGGTTTAATTATCAATTTTACATTCTAATTTATGGAATCCTAAATTTAAAAAACTATATTTAACAAACAAAGAACCTTGATTCAAACACACAACATAATTCAAACATGTTCACAACATAATATTCAAGCTACATAATATCAAGTTTTTAAGTTTAGACAAGAAAAGCAACTAAAGGAAGGGGAGTTGAGATGTTCACTCCTAGGCTTGATCTTGTGAAGCATTAGCAGTCTGGAACTCTTCTGTTTGATCTTCTGAAGCAGACTCGAGAAAGGCGAGAAACTTGGGGTCAGTTTTGGTCAAGTACTTCTTCACCATCCTCAAGTGTTTGATCTTTGCTTGTTGCTCATTAGTAACACGCTTGATCTCTGCTTGCTCAGCTTTCACCCGCGATGCCTCTGCCTCCCGATGTGCTTGGAGAGTCGCTTGTTCTTCTATCTTGCGGTTGGCTTCCTCAAGCTGTGACTGCAAGGAAGTGAAAGCAGAACTGCTTCCTGGGTACTTCCGCTTCCCATTGATGTACCTCCCTAAGCTTCCCATTCCGAAGTATACCCCTCTCTCGTTTGTGACAGTTGACTGCAAAAAAAGATAAGAGGATTAGTTCTTAAAAGATGAAGTAAGTGATAATAATAAAAAAAGAGAGGATCAACCACATTACCAGAAGGAAGATCTCATCATCCTCCTCTTGAGATAGTTCTGATCGACGGGATGTACCATCAGACCCTTCATCATTCACAAGGGCAGCCAACTTAGCTTCCTTGTTCTTCAAATATGCCTCATGAATTTCCTGCGCCTTCCTATCAACAAAACTCCCATCTTTTTTGGTATGAGTCCTAATGAATATCTCACCAATAGTAGGTGGTCTTCCCAGCTCAATTTCCTGAAATGTTGTTCACAAAAAAATTCAAATTCTTAAGGAAAACCATTATGTAAATAAACAAGAGTGCTTGATGTAACTTACCATCTCTTGCTCGATTTGTAAGAAAGACTTTGGCCCCGATACATGCTTGTGAGGACCAAGACCATTACGGTCAGACATTCGAGCTGCTGATGTGGTTGAACTCTTGGCAAGTGCTTCTTCTGTGTCCCAATACTCACACATTTCCTTCCACAATGTCTTCTCAATCCATGGCGGTCTCTCAGTGGCTCGTTTTGAGCAAGCCTTAGAAACCATGTCCTTCATACGCAGCTGACATATTTTGTAGAATTTCTCTTCAATTACACCGGTCAGTGATGGATGCCATGTGTGTGTTTTCTACAAAACAAGAGGAGAGTTTGATGTTAGTGATCAAACAACCAAACCAAACCAAATGGATACAGACAATAGAAGTTAATTTACCGCGAATTTGAGGAAGTATTTGTGTCTTCTTTCAGTAGGTACACAGCTCCAATTGTAATATGGCCCATTAAACTTGTTTGTGAATACCTTTGTGATCTTCCGAGTCAGCTTACCATTGTCGTGACCAAACCTACAATTACATAAACCAATTAGCAAGCTTTATACACACATAATCCTAATCTACTCAGCTTACCATACACACACATATTACTCAATATTAACCCTAAACCTAATATACTCAGCTTACCATATACACACCTAATCTACTTAGCAGATACACACACACATTACTCAATATTAACCCTAAACCTAATCTACTCAGCTTACCAATAGGTTTCAGGCTCAAATGTGGGAGAGATGACCGTTGTATACTTCTCACGTCCTGGCCGGAGAAGCAACTCATGGAGAGTAGCAAGCGAATCTTCAGGGAGAGTTGATTCCCTTTCATAATCAGCCTCAGCTTCCTCATCTTCATCTTCTTCCGCATGTGAGTTTTGAGCTTGAGAGCTGTGATGTGATACAGAGGCTCGAGGTGGAGGATTTGACGCCTGCCGAGGTGGAGGATTGGAGGCTTCCGGTTGAACCGGTGCTGGAGACTGATTAGAGGCTTCCCGTTGAACCGGCGCTGGAGACTGATTGTAAGCTTCCCGTTGAACCGGCGCTGGAGACTGATTGGAGGCTAGACGATGAACAGATCCTCCAGATCTAGGTTGAGTCGATCCGGATGCTCGAAATGGAGTCGAGCCAGATCCGCGAGGAGATCCTTCGCCTGACTGGAAAAGTTGCGTCGGAGGAGGATAGTCCCTGATGGTTGGACCCGTTGGAGGTTGTGCAATCGGCTCTTGTTCAGAATCTTGAAGTGGGGCTTGACGATTCGCCGGCGTGAACTCGTACTGGCTGGGAAGACCCCTAGGTCTTCGATTCAAAGTCTTCGATTCAACTCCTACAGGCTGGGAAGAAGTGGGTCGATTTTGGGGGGAATCTTCGATCCCCTTCCTCTCTTGCCTTTTCCACCACGAGTCTTCATCATTCAAGCGTTCAATGGAGAGATTGAGAGGATTGATGAAGAATTAGGATCGAATCGAGAGAGAAGGAAAGGGGAATAGGGTTAGGGTTCGTCGGGTTCGTCGAGAGAGAAGAAAAGGGGATTAGGGTTAGGGTTTCGCGACTCCGAGTTTATATACTCTGGCTTAATGGGCTAAAATTACTGGATCAAGCCCGTAAAATCCCAATTAATTGCCCAAATAAAATAAATGAGTCGCTAAATAGTAGCTGTAACTGGCGACCTATTAGCGACTACGTTAATCAGTCTCACATTAAAGACTGATTAGTGACTAATGTTTAATATAGACTACTTAGTCGCTAATACGTCCCTAATTAGTCGCCAAATTTAACGACTACATATTCAGTCGCCGAATTAAGTCGCTAATACCGTGTTTTCTTGTAGTGAGATTGCTCTTTCTTATTTTTAAGCAAGTTCCCGATAGGGCTTATTTGATCATGATTTCTGTTTCGTCTTTTCTTTCCTTTCTGTGTGCGTGCTATATAGCACATTCTCTTGTTTGACATGAAATAAGAAAGAAAATATAAACCTTTTTTGGCGAGTAATAACAATGTCCAACAAAGTTTATTTGAGGAGACGTTTAATCATTTCGACGTGTTGTCCATTATATATTTTACAATAGTCAATTTCGTAATAATTAAGTCCTAGCATCGAAAAAAAAAAACATTCAGATGGTGGAATCGATGTGGCTTCTATGTGAATCCTATGTAAATTTATTTTTTCACAGATTCTCCAAGAACAGTCCCATCAAGTCTTTTGTTTGGCCTTTTTTCGTATGGTTGTATATACACATTTCGTAATTTATCCTGCTACTAAAGATTACGGATCTCTAGTTTTATCCTTAGAAGCTTCCGCTACTTCAGTTGGTATCAGAGCTCGTGTTTCACAAAACTAAATAAAGTATAATAATAAATGATATTTGGAAATATTCCAAATATCTCGCTACATCATTGGACGATAGATAGTGGAACACATATATGTACATTATAGTTTTGTGGGGTTTATGCATTCCATAGCACTTTAAAATCTTTGGTTTTTGTCCAATATGTATAGTTTTTTCTTTAGTGAAATATAGAGTGAGCATGAGCGACGTTTGACAAAAGCTTTGAGACTATATATCCCTGTGCGCCTTGTTTATCTCTCGATGTGTTATGGTCGTTCGAAGTTGATGTTCAATGGTATTATAATCTATGACATAACCATAACGTTCGCCGTTAAGCAATCTTCCCCATCATCCAAGACCTCCCTCAGGACTTTTTACTAATTCGTTGACTAAACCTAGTTTCTACTTTCTTCTTCGCGCAAATGTCATTTTTTACCTTCCTCATCCACTCTCTATAATTCGTTTGTGTGAACATGACTTGTATGATCATGTTTTCAAGTTGTCATTCACGGACAAGACGTAGGGAAATTCAACATTTTTCTGCCGTTTTATCATAGTAAAGTTATATGGGATTTTAACACAAAATTAATTGTCGATGAATGAATCTTTTATAAATTACTTTAGAACACGGTTCTAATTTTCTATGTTAAATTCGAACCATACGCTCTTGAGTTATGGTTTCTGTCAACCCATCTCAAATTGAATCTTACTTTAAGACCGACTATAAATCCTACTTGGACCAAACAAACTAGACTCTATATTATATTCCCTCCGTTCTTTTATAAGTGATGTTTTAGTAGAATGCACATCGATTAAGAAATCATTTATTTTTGTGTATTTCTAAACTAAAACATCATTTATTATCTAATCAACCAATAAAAAAATAATTAATTTTGCATTGAACACTGAAAACATAATCTATTTAAGAACAAAATTAGAAGCTTAAAACATCACTTATTAAAGAACGGATGGAGTATACTCTCTCTGCTCCTTAATAATCTAAATTCCATGTTTTCACAGATATTAAGATTTAAGAACATATATTTAGAATTTTCACACATATTAAAATAGATTATAAATGCATAATTTTTTTGTGGTCAACAGTTTTACACAACTCATTGACAAAAAAAAAGAAAAACAAAACAATTTTCCACATATTTAAACCAAAAGTATTCAGTTTTTTTTTTTTTTTGAAGTGTGTAATTCATCATTAATAACTAATTAAAATGAATAGAAAACCTAAAATTTGTATTTTCTTGCATCAAATTTTTTCTTTCTAGAATTTGGATTAATAAAAAACGGAGGGAGTAAGATTTAGAAACTTTTGTTTATTCTGCATGATAAATTGATGAGAGTAAAGAACACAAAAGTGTTTAGGAAGAATTATAATAGACTCTCTTAAGAATTATTCTACAAAATACATTCTCTTATATAGAGATGAGATTGATCTAAGTTTTCTAATTTAAGATAAATATAAATATAAATAATATATTTAGAGATAATATAATGGTAAATATCCTAAATTAAGATATTAACAAATATCATGATCTTTTAGATCCTTTTAGATCTTCATGATTTCCTTATTCTTGGGCTTCTCATCTCGACCGTCGATCTCAATCGATCTCTGGTTTCCTCAATAAAAATAACACAAAATTATCCGTTTGGGGAAATAAAACTTTAAAAATTATCGATTTTTTCTTTTAACAGCATTATCGAATTTTATTTACAAGTTCTTTTTTTTTTGTCAACAGCTATATTATATTGGCTCAAATAAGCCAATTTTGTGGAAAATTGTTTACATAAAGTGATAAGATGCGGCTGGATACGAACCGTTCGAGCCAGTTTATCCGCTTTCACATTTACATTTTGAGAAACTAAAGATAATGAAAATACATCAAATTCCTCCTTTTCGCTCTGAATCGCCTCTAACTACAAGTTCTTAAATTACTTAAAAGCACCGAATTTAATATCCTCACGATATTTGGGCTAAATAGTTTGGGCCTCTATCAACATGGGCCGGCATATGTAATTATTTCGCGTCTCACAAAGACGCCAACAGTTTTAGAAAGGTACTGAGATTTTTTTCAGTAGAGAGAAGCTTGAACACACGAAGAAACCATGGCGGGAATCGATACACAGAAGCAGCTTCTCTCTCTGATCCGCGATTTCACATCTGAAAGATCTCGCGGAGGTAAGATCTTCATACATTTTTGTTCGTTTTCTGGAGATTTCGCGACGAAGAAGAAATCGGAAGATGTTTTGTAGAAATTCGAAACAAAATCGAACAGATTTTGAAGAAGATGATATGCATTTTTGGTTATTTTGAGTTATAGGCGTTAGTTTTATGCGATTCGATCTTCATGTGGTTTTGATTGTTGGTGATTTTTTGAATTAAGAGCAAAGAGTTGTTGGATTGAAGAAGAGGATCGAGATTTTGCAATCGGAAATCGAAGCAGCGAATTCAGAAGTTGAGAATGCGAAGCGTATCAAAGAAGTGGCGGAAGAGGAGCTTAATGGTTACGAAGTTGAATTGTCTTTGAACGATGCTACGATTCAATCTCTGGAGGTTTTGATTTGCTTTGATTTTACTTGGTTTTTGGGATGATTAACAAGTTTTGGATTGCCTAATCACGAATTGAACTGTGCTTTTTCACTTGATTTTTGGATGATTAAGAAGTTTATGTGATGCTAGTTCTCTATGGAGTGATTTGTATTGAAACTGTGCCTTTTTTTCAGGCAAGGATTAGTCTTCTTCAGGATGAAGTTTCTACTGTTGGCAGTGAAGTTGATGCTCTTAAGGTTTAGCTACACATTGTTTATTTGAGTTTTTAGTGCTTATATATGGTTGGTTGATATCTTCGTTTGATATTCTGGAATTTTTGTTGATGACTTGATTGTTGGCGAAATAAAGAACAAGGAAGGATTTCTCAGGTGATTTTGATCTTTCTAACATCTTAATAAGGTCTAGTTCTTGAAGTATACTCAGGTTATGTTTGTTAAATTGCTTATTCTTTTTTTGTGGTATACAGAGATCAGTTTATAAGCCAAATGGAAGAACTGAACAAGGAGATAAGGTTATTTTCTTTTCTTTGCGTTTTCATCGTATGCTGTTGCAGCTCATCTTAAGTTGCTTGGTTGGTAATAGGGAGTTCCAGAAAACAGTAGATTCGACTTTTGGCAATGATGATAGTACTGGCATAACACCAAGTGAGTAGCTAATGTTTGCAGTTTACTCTTCTTGTTTTATTTTTCACTGTTTATTAAGAGATTATGGCTTTTGGATATGTTTCATAATTGCAGATGTCAAAGCTTTTGAGGATAGTTCTGGAGCGGATTCAGAAGCTATCAAGGGAATGCTATCTGATGTAAGTTCTCAATTAGCAAAAGAGGAAGAAGGATACCTGGCGGAGAAGAAGATACAAGAACAGGTAAAATGGAAATATAGGAGTCAATTTGTAAACTTTGCTGCTTCAAATACCTTTTGCTAGCTTATCCATTCCCTGTTTTAGATTGTTGTTTAATCATTCTATGAGGAGAACAAATTGGGATTGATAATTCGGTGTTCCTATCTGTAGCTGCAGAAGGAGCTCGATGACTATGAGAAGAAAATGTCACTCATGGAGGCCATAACAGACAAAACGAATTCAGTGCAAGTTCTCGCTAGATATCCTTTAATCCCATTAGCTGGTGAAGCATGATTTATTAACTGATAACTACGGTCGCAGTAATCATTTATCACATTCACATCAACTATTTCTGTTTTTTAATACGGCCTGCACTCTGCAGCCAGCCATTCTGTTTTTTAATAAAGCAAGCCAGTGCTTGTACCTTTCCTTTCTGATTTGCCATTCTTTCAAAAGAATAGTTTCCTTGACAGAAAACAAGCAGGCTTCTGAGTTGGAACAAACATTCGCTTCACTTGGGGAGGAGCTGCAAAAGAGATGCCGATGCCAACATTGCCAGGCAGAAAATTTGGAAGTCTTGAACTTACTTCTTCAGGGAGATCAAGTATGTCTATCTCATAAATAGACTTTTGTACTCTATTGATCATCCAATTTTTACTGATAGTGCTTCGTTAACCGTATTGTCAAGAAAAGACTCCGTATATCGGTATATATGTTCTGCTTCATTTTAGCTGGAGTCCTCACCCTGAACGAATGTAGACATGTGTTGTAGCTTGTTTAGGGAGCTAAGATGTCAAGAAGCGTTATGTCTAACTTTCGAATTTTGTCACTTCGACTTCTACATTTTCTTACAATATTGAAGAAAATGATGATGATCAGAGAACAGGCTTTCTCTTAGTTGTGAAAGAGTAGTATCTTTCAACATGACTATATTGTACTCTCAAATTTTTCTGAATACAGTAGACTGAGCTTTTCGTTTCTATTTGATATTTTTCCTGCAAGCTGTCATGTTTAAAACATTATTATATTTTGCAGGATATGGAGGTGTCTTAGATAAAAGCCAATCTTGTGGTTGCTTGAGGTAAGATTGATTTACTTGGGTCTCAAGATGGTAAGACATTTACTTTCACCTCTCTGGATTTAAAAAAACAAACTTGTCTAGAAATTTTACTAAATATGCAATGATGAAGCTAACAACAGTAGTCCCAACTCCCTAGTCACGGTCACCGGTTTTAAAAGTACAAACAATTAGCTATGGTTTTCCTTACATTAACAACTAACAAATCCAATAACAACTCAACTGGGAAGGTATAGGTACATATCAGCCACGTTCTTGATATTAAACCACTCATATAAAGCCAATGCAAGACTTCCAAAATGAGAACTTCCTCCTTACATTCCAAGTCCTTGGAAACACATCCCAAAGTTCAATATAGCTCAGATAGGAACCTATGCAAACTAATTGGAACACTTGCTTTGGCTGCTATTATGATACCATCGATCGATCAAGAACGACAACGCACTATTTCCTCTTTGCAGAGATTCATCAACACCAAAATCTTCTCCTCTTTGGAAAGATTTATATTTTATCAACACCAAAATATTTTTATGAAAACGTCAACGAACTTTTTTCGGCGAAACTAGAGAGATCAGATGTTGATCGGATTTAGGACTTTGGCCTATTGATATATGGAGCAGAGCGGCTGGATTCCCCATTATTCAAACATTTCTCAACCTATATAACTGCTATCGGTTTTTATCACACTGTCACTCGAGAGGCCCTTACACTATTTCCTGAACACTTAATCCGATTGAAACCTAACCCCATTAGTACCCAATCCACATCATCCGCTTTTTATGTTGTCCCTATTCTCCATGTTCTTTCACCAACTCTCCTTCTTTTCTGTTTCATAGACAAAACGAAAA
This sequence comes from Arabidopsis lyrata subsp. lyrata, assembly GCF_000004255.2. Classification (NCBI taxonomy): domain Eukaryota; kingdom Viridiplantae; phylum Streptophyta; class Magnoliopsida; order Brassicales; family Brassicaceae; genus Arabidopsis; species Arabidopsis lyrata. The sequence goes on from NW_003302551.1 coordinate 4,600,827, forward strand.
CACCTCGAGGAGCTACAATTATTTTTATTAGCATGGGACCAATAACAATTCAACTGGGAAATGTGTTAACTCATAGCAACTTTAAACAGTCATTTACAGTACTTTTGTTTCCATGAGAAAGAGAGTATTTTATACACATCTGACTTTCAACTGAGAGTTCTCTGGATACTGGCCAATGAGAAATAAGCGCCTGTTGGACCCTTTCCCAACAAGGAAGAATGGTTACCACATTCGATAATTTTCCCTTTGTCTAAAACAACGATCATGTCACAGTTTTGGATTGTGCTAAGCCTATGTGCGATCATAATGCTCGTCCTTCCAACCATTACACGCTCAAGCGCGTCCTGCACCACATGCTCTGATTTGCTATCTAGAGCGCTAGTAGCTTCATCAAGGAGCAATACCGATGGATTCTTCAAAACTGCTCGAGCAATTGCGATCCTCTGTTTTTGACCACCAGACAATTGTACTCCTTTGTCTCCACAGTTTGTGTCATACCCGTTAGATAGTGATGTGATGAAATCATGAGCGTTCGCTGCCCTTGCTGCCTCGATAATCTCCGACTCGTCGATCTTGTCAGATGTTCCTCCGTACATAATGTTCTCTCGGATCGTCCCAGCGAATAACATTGGCTCTTGGCTAACCAAAGATATGTACTTACGAAGCGATCTTAGATGATACGACCTTATATCGCGGCCATCAATTTTCACAATACCTTTTAACGGATCATAGAACCGCTCAATCAAGCCAATTATTGTGGATTTACCTGACCCGCTTGGACCTACTATCGCTGTTGACTTCCCCTCCTCGATCTCAATGGAAAAGTTCTCGAATATAACCACATCAGGTCGTGTTGGGTAAGAGAAGTCCACATTAAGAAATGTAATTTGTCCTTTTATTTTTTCGGGGACGTATCCACTTGGGTCCTCTGGCTCAATGGTCGTACAACGATCTAACACTGCAAACACTGACCCAACTGCATCCAATCCCTTGGCTATATCTGTCGTCATGGTTCCAGCATCAGCAATAACCCGACCCGTAGTCACAAAGATCATAAATATCTCAAAGAATGCTTTTGACACCATCTTCCTATCAGCGATTAGTCTACTACCATACCAAAAATTCAAAGCCGAAGTACACGTTATAAGGCTTCTAGAAGTCCCCAACACAATCCCTGCTAACCATGATTGGTAGACACTTTCTTTACGAGGACCTTCTTGAACCTTTTTTAGTAGTTTTATGATCCGTTCTTGTGATGAGAAGGCTGTGATGGTTCGTATGTTTGATACAGCCTCCGCGGCTAATTTACTACATTCATCTTGGGCTTTGGTGGCCTTTTCGGAAAAGCTCTTGAGCAGAATACGTTGAGTGTAGAAGCAGACAACAATTAGTGGCTGTACTGAAATCAGCACGATGGCTAATCGCCAAGCAATGACCAAACCAATTATGCAAGCTACGCTCACTGCCGATATGGTTTGTACCAGCAATGACATTCGATCACCAACCATTGATCTCACCTATCACAAAAACATTAAGATATCAAGAAATGTTAAAAATACTGTTTATTGTGGAAGTCGAAACTAACACAATCAAGATTTGTCTAGGGTTTTATTTTAGGGATACGATAATCGTGAATTCTCAAAGAACAACAGAAACGATTGATACCAAAGATGGTGTTCTTGATATTATTAATGAAAAGATGATTTTGATCGTACAAGAGTTTGATCGTAAAAGAAAAAGGTGTTTGTGCTATGAGAGCTTTGCGTAGTGTAATTTCTAGAGCGATATTGCTTCCCCCTCTGTGAGAGCCTTGAGTCTCTTTATATAGGGGTGATAAACCGCCTCTCCAGCGATATATTCTCGGAAGATTTCCATTTATCTTGAAGTCGGTGTAGAATATCGCGGATCAGGATAATTTCCTTATTCTTCGGAGTTTTTTGGAAGATTTCCTGATTTAAGTTGATCCTTCGTGATTCTCCTTTATCATTTCCGGGTTTATCGGAAATGACCCTTCGGAAATGATGCCTTGTTTGGAAATGATACTTTGAAGATGAATATTTATCAAGTCTTTGCCTCGGGTGATGATGAAGACTTCGCCTCGGGTCACTCTGAAGACTTTGCCTCGGGTGACACTAAAGACTTCGCCTCGGGTGACTTTGCAGACTTCGCCTCGGGAACAATACACATTTCACCTCGGGTAGCACTGAGACTTTGCCTCGGGGTAACTGCAGTATAAGGCTCGGCAGTGTACCCCGAGCTGACTGTGTACCCCGAGCTGACTGGCAGACTGACTGGCAAGGTACCCGAGCTGACTGGCAGACTGACTGGCAGGGTACCCGAGCTGACTGGCAGACTGACTGGCAGGGTACCCGAGCTGACTGGCAGACTGACTGGCAAGGTACCCGAGCTGACTGGCAGACTGACTGGCAGGGTACCCGAGCTGACTGGCAGACTGACTGGCAGGGTACCCGAGCTGACTGGCAGACTGACTGGCAGGATACCCGAGCTGACTGGCAGACTGACTGGCAGGGTACCCGAGCTGACTAGCAGGATAACCCGAGGTGTTGAAGTTTGGCTCGGTCTCAAAGGATGGGTGAAATCCGACCCCAACAGTTAGCCCCCCAGCTCGTTGACTTGGGAGCAAGTGTGACGAGCTTCATGAATGAGTCGACCGAGCTGTTAACTTCTGCTTCGAGTCGCCAGTGAACCTGAGGCGGCACTCTTAGAACCGTCCTTTTTCTTCCTTTTTGGTTGTAGTGTAAGATTGTGCATGGATGACTTTGTCGTTGTATTTTTGCAAAGTAAATACAAACGCTATTTTCAAAGATCCTTGTCTTCGAAGAGAATACAATGATTTTGAATAGTTTCCGTATCAAAACATCTTTTTGTCCTAAGTAAAAAAGAATTTATGTAGCCGGAGCGAAAGATAGATACCAGTGTTAAGATAAACTGGGTTTTAGTAGCCGGAGCGAAAGATAGGTACCAGTGTTAAGATAAACTGGGTTTTAGCAGAAAGATTTGAACGTTCACGGTCGCGACCCGATTCGATTCAATCGATAACCAGTGCTTAGAAGCGAACTGGGGCACCAGTGTTAAGATTTTACTGGGGTTTCTGAAGACAATTTCATCTTTGGTCGGATATCTTCGACCAGATTGTCTCGAATGCTTATATAGCGCGCTGTAACCGTGGAGGTGTAGATGAATTTAGTTCGCGGGCGTGGCCATCGCCCAAACGAACAGAACGGAGTTTAGACCGTGTTGATTTCCCGAGGCGAGTTTCGGGGTAAAGACCGAGGTAGGTTTAGTAAAACCCGAAGTGTATACTTAGAAATATAGTTTGATAAAATTTGAATAGGAGTATAGGAAACATATAATTGATAAAGTTTGAGTGGGAGTATGGATATACGGACCCCACTCTCCCCCCCCCCTTTTTGATAAGGGGAGGTAGCTGAACTCGTCCGAGGACGAGCTGCCTACGTACCCTTTTCGGGGATCAAGCCACCCCGTAGTTCAAGCTTATGCGTACCTTAGGTTTTTAGCGGTAGTATTTCCTGAGGTGTTTCCACAACTGGGATAGTCTCGGCCTCCTCGGAACCAATTGTGACGGCAATGGGGTTAGGATTCGTCATCTCCACCTCAGGCTCATCGGTCGCTTTGGCTCGTCTCTGATAGGCTTTGATCGCGGCTACGGTGTCGGGGCAAAACGCTGATCCTCCCATTATCATGTAGATTCTTTGTCGTGTTCCGTCACGCTCCTCGTCGGGTGTTCCCCGGACTCTCTTCGGAGCCTCTGGCTCCCTTGGCTCGGGACCCCTTGCTGTGTCCACCTGTTCGGGCTGAACTTGTTCTGGCTGTAGGTCTTTGAGGGTTATGTTCGTCCCAAGCTCTCCGGCTAGAAATTTGGCCGCTAATATTGCTCCGAGGCTCCTGCATCTGGAAGTGTGATGCCCGATGGTCTTGTGATGCTCGCAGTATTCTTTTTCGTCACCTAGGGGTTGACATCTTTTCCAAGTGAATGAATCTCTTCCTTGCCCACGGCCTACGTCGACTTGATAGTTGTGGGCTCCTGAGAAATCGTGCCCCTCGTGGTGCGTGTACGTTTCACTCTGATCCGGCTTCTTCTGGCTCTGCAGTCCTGTTTGGGCTTTCTCGGTTCGGGATGCTTGCTTTGTCGGCTCGTGTCTCTTCGCTAGTAGCTCCATTTCTTCTTCGTAGGCGACGAAATCTGAGGCTCGGTGCAGCGCGTCGCGAATTGTAGTAGGTTTGGATAGGTTCAGCTCTTTTCTGAATTCTGACTTGTACCAGAGAGCTTTCTTCAAAGCCGAAAGAGCGGCTACATCTGTAATTCCTTCGACCTTGGCTAGCGTCGATTTGAAGGTTGTGAGGAAATCTCTCAACGGTTCGGTGGGCTGTTGAGATAGGGACCACAGATCCGCATCGGAGGTTCCGGGGTCGATGAGGACGGAGTATTGTTTGAGGAATAGTGTCGACAGCTCGTCGAAACTGTCAATCGAGTTTCGTTCCAATTTAGAAAACCACTCTAATGCGGGTCCTTTGAGGTGTTCCACGAACAGCAAGCATAGACCTGCATCCTTCTCCCCGGGCTTGAACCTGGCTCGGGCTACGGATATCACGAAAGATTTAATGTGACACTTCGGGTCGGTTGATCCGTTGTAGGAGTCGATTTTGAACTTCCCCAGATTGGACATCGTCGTTTCGGAAATTCTTTTGGTGAAGGGCGTATTCCGAGATTCTTCTAAAATTCGGTCGATGTTTGGTGCAGAGGATGAAACGCTATGTATCTGGGTTTTGACGAGCTTCATATCAGCTTCCGCCTTGGCTAGGGAGGCTCGGATCTTGCTGAGCTCGTCCTCCCTTTCGGATTCTTCGGCCCATCTTACGTTCTCCTCAGTTTCTTCATCGTCAGTGAGATCTGTTCGCTCGGCGGAGTTAGCTCCGGCTCGGGTACGCTCATCTTGCAGATCATCTGGCTCGTCCGTCAAGTCCACTGCGTCTGGCTCGGTGGGATCATCTTGGTTCTCGCATCTGGCAGGGTCGGCTCGGGTTGCGACTCCGGTGTTGCCGGTTGGTGTCGCGAACGTGAGTCTCGTTGGGTTGATGCCAGGCAAGTCCCTCCGAGCTCGTGGCGGCCGAGTCTGGAAACGCGTGGTTTTTTGTTGCCCACGTGTTGCGATTTCGTCGACTCGCTGCGCCAAGGTTTTGTTAGCTTTCTCTTGATCGTCAGCTTTCTTCTGGAATTTAACCATCATATCCTTCAGTTCGGCTAGGGCTGCTAAGATTGTCGGATCGGCTTGAGGATTCTGAGGGTTCAGAGCATTAGGGTTCCCTCCTCCGGCTGGCGGTATCTGACGATCGTCTTCGTTTACCATCCTCTCTGGAGCAAATAAATACAAAATAGAAGACATACCACGTTAGCATCTTTTGCTAGCCTGGAGCAAATTGAACCACTTGAGTTATCATCTATATCGAACCAATTGACTTCAAACGTCAATATCTTTGAGAGCATTTGTTCTCGAATACGCTTTGTTAGGTATTCACCCATGTATGCAAAACTGTAATGTTGACTAATATTGACTAAGAAAGAGAATATAGCTAAACCAACAAATAACAACACATATATCCTTGTTTTCTCCTTGATCTCGTCATGGCTCATTAGGAAAAACACTGATATCACTGATCCCGCGGAATATGCAGAAATTGGTTGTATGATCCCAAATAAAGCTGCACTTAAGCAACCACATAATGCATGTTTCCACTCTGGCCTATTCATTGCCATCAATCTCTTAAATGATGGCACAAGCGGCTTATTATCGTTAGGAATCGAATGAGAAAGATTCGTAACAATGCTTGAGCTTGTGCTACTAAGAGAGTTGTGTTGACTATACTTAAAGTCGTTGCTTAAAATCAAGACTTTGCCCTTTTTCACACTTGCATTGATGTTAACATCTGATTCTTCATTCTTCATTTGTTGTAAGCGGACTAGCGAAGAGTAATGCCCATCTATCCTCTCCAGGAGCTCTTCGTGCGACCCGGTTTCGACAATGTGACCATTTTGGATTACACAGATAACATCAGCATTACGAAGAGTAGAGAGGCGGTGGGCAATAACGATAGTAGTACGGCCAATAGAGATATTATCTAAGGCTTCTTGGACTACCCTTTCGGATTCGGAGTCCAGAGCACTTGTTGCCTCGTCTAGAAGGAGAATTATCGGTGATTTAATTAGCGCTCGTGCAATTGCGATCCTTTGCTTCTGGCCTCCCGACATTTGCACTCCCCTCTCCCCGACCTTTTTTTTTTTATTTTGAAAAGCAAAACATACGTTTTTACCATCATCTTTGAAAGATATAAATAAAGGGAAAATAAACTATAATCATTATGTTCTTAGGAATATAACCTGAGTTTTGTAACCAAGAGGGAACTCAGAAATAAAAGTATGAGCGTTTGAGGTTTTGGCAGCTTCCACTACTTCATCCATCGATGCATCTTCTTTACCAAATAATATGTTCTCTGTTATAGATGTGGCAAAGAGTACTGGCTCTTGGCTAACAAGACCCATTTGTGATCTCAACCATTTCACCTGCATCTTATTAATGGACACACCATCAATGAGAATATCTCCTGCGATCGGGTCATAGAACCTCTGTAAAAGCGATATAATGGTCGATTTTCCCGATCCACTTCCGCCCACCAAAGCCACAGTTTTCCCTGATGGAATTTTCAGACATAAATCGTCAAAGATAGGGGTTTCAGGTCTAGACATGTAGTTGAACTTCACGTGGTTGAATTCCACATATCCTTCAATCCTCTCCAGAATCTGACCTTCCAATTTTTCTGAATCTATATCAGGGACTCTTTTTATCACTTCTAAAATTCGTTCCCATGCTACAAATGCCTCTGAGAAATATTTGAGATTTGATAAACTCTGACCAAGTTGTCTGAAAAATGTAAGATACCAAAGGTTAAGACAACACAATGGTTTCGTTCGTGTCAAGAAAACCAAAGAGCACTAAACATAATTACTTACATGCCGCCATATGTGATGCAACTAATGACTACGAAGACAGTACCGCCTTTAGAGCCATGGTTCATAACCAGCCGACTTCCGTACCAAGTTAAGAATCCCCAAATAGCATGAGTGACACCATTGCTCCCAATAGCAATTCCTTTAGCTAGCCCTTGTCTCAACCCTAGCTTCACCGACCCTTTAAGTGCAGTTGAGAACTTCCCTATCATTCTGTTCTCACTACCAAATGCATAGATTGTTCGAACTGATGAGATAGCCTGCTCGGCTATAGAACCAGCGTCGTTGTACTGCTCGCGAATCTTCCTTGAGATGCTAACGAGGGCTCGTCCATACATTAGTCCAGGGATCAAAAGGAGGATGATGAATGGGAAACCTACGATTGTGAGTCTCCATAGCAAGATGAAACCCACTATATAGCTTGCGACAAACGCAGATGCATTCATCAAAAAGTTTGGTAACTGCTTAAAATCAAAATCATTAAAAAATGGTTTTTAAAAAAACTATTAAAACGATATATAGAGATGCAAAGTTGAGACCTTTTCACTGAGGAAGTCTTGGATGACGAGGCTGTCACTAGAGACACTGGTGATAACATCAGAAGTGCTTGTAACATGAAGATCAAAGTAACCCACATCTTGTCTTAACACTGCCCTTAAGTACTTTTCTCTCATTCTTGATGTTTGTCTCTCCCCTGTTCTTGTCCAACAATATCCTTCTGTTTTACATATTAAACCCATCCACAAAATACAAAACTTTTGTTATATGAACAAAAATATGTTTAAAGAAACATGATCTATAAAGACTTACCAAGGAAACATATCACCCAAGATCCACAAGCGACGTAAAGCAAAGCTACAACATTCTGTTAATTACCCAATGTGCAAAAAGAAATAAAACGTTAGTGTTCTTTCCTTATGAATTTTTTTTTTCAAGGTTGATTCCTTGTTTTTCTTGTCGTCTACTACATCTAATGATGATATTTTAATAAAGATGCTAGATCTAGATGCACATCCGGATGAATAAACCAATGAGGCCAAAGAAGTTAAGTATCATGCCATGTTTGGTCTACTTTGTCATGTCTACTAACAAAATAAAGCGAGAACAAAAAAAAAAAAACAGAAATTAAAGACCACATGAGAAGAGAGAGAAAATACCTTGGAGATTGTTTGCATGAAGGTTTGATTATTGGAAGAGGAAGTACCAAGGTTGTTCAGTAGCGTGTTGAAGATAAAAACTACAACAGGAGTGATGAAGCCATCACCGACGGCTCCAATTAAGCCTAATGCCATCAATATCCAATCTACACCATCCGCGTGCATGCATATCGATCTTATGCTTCCAAAACTCTTCATCTTGTCCCTCCCACTCTCTTTTTCACCTTCTTTACCCATTTTTCTCTTTTGTTTAGAAAGAGAGAGAGACCAAAACGACACATTGACCTTTGGGAAACGACAACCTGCAGTTTTATATAGCAGCCGGGACAGAGGGAGACCGTAGGCCTTTTAATATATATTAAAAGCTCTTATAACATTTGTATAATACCACCAAATACCACAGTTTGTGTCATACGTAAAGACAATTAATGTACTATTGTAAAAGCGTTTAGCATTCAATTAGATATATTGAAAATTTGGTCATAACGTAAAGATGTTAGATATTACAAAAGATCATTGTACGTAGTTAGTTCACTAAGCCAAGTCCTTTAACAAAAAAAAAAAAAAGTAGTTCATTATAAGCCTTGTTCAAATCGAAGAACTAAGATTTACCGGATCCTTGTTCTGAAAGTAGATTCGGACCAAAACCACATATATTAAAAAATTTAAAGTAACGTGAACAAACGAATGACAATATGGCTACCGTCTACCGAGGATTCGAGTTTTTTCTCGGCAGTTTTCGATTTTTACTCGACCGTTTGAATATTTTACTCGATCGATTATTCTTCAGAGTTTTTAGAGATTTTTGCCAACGATTGACGTACCGGCTACCAAGGCATACAATTAATTAAAGACCATTCCGATAATTTAGAAACAAAAATATTGTTTAATCATACATGTCATTTATTATCATTGACGTTAGCTGTCTTTACGTAATGTCTTAGGGAATAATTATATAACATCAATATTGATTTAGTACTGATCACTACAACTACAATAATAGATGCATCGTACAATACAAACTCACATGGCTTTTTCAATTCCTCTCTATAACATTATTCACAAATCTAAACAATATCAAAGAAATAGTTTCATCAATCTTTTTGCAAAGGACTTATTAAAAAAATATTATTCATTTTATTGCAAAAATATGTAAATGAGTTTAGTCTACAGTTGATAATGTTCAGTTAGAATTTGAGATTTGTTCTTGAAAGAGCATTGTGTTTTCGAGAATAACTAGAAAGCATAGATACGTACTCTAGCAACTGAAATACAAGCAAAAGGTTTATCCGGAACCCTATCACATCATCAGAATCACACTTAGTCCGAAATACAAGCAAAAGATTTATCCTCGTGAGCACTCCCCGACGCTAAGGAAAGACACCAATGAGACTGGATCGGAAAAGGGTTTCCATGAGAAAAAAAAGGGAAAAAAAGGGGGGAGGTAGAGGTTTGGGTATTCGTCGATATAATCTACAATTTGGGGTGGGAATGATTTTTTAAATTTTTGTAAAACAATTTGACACATGATGAATCATTTCTATGAAAATTGGTTAACTCTCTCCATATGAGTGCTACATCATCACATAAAAAAAAATGTGTCTTTTTACATTATTTAAATAAAAAATAACAGAATTAAGTAAAAACTCAAAAGTCATCCATTGCATTAAATCTTCTATCAATACCATTCTTAATTGATTTCTTCAAAATAAAATAAAAATCATATTAATGTATCAACATTACTTTTATTATTCTCTTCTTTTTTTACTAATTTTTTATCATTGATTATTTCTCGACAATGACTGAAAATTTACAATTCAACTTTTTGGTACCTAACACGTTCTTATGTTTTGTGGTCCACATATGATTATATGACCTTTTTTCTTTTCATTTTTGTGCATTATGGGAAGTTAGTAATATTGACAATAACCATCAAGGTTTTTCAAGTAAGAGACCTTTGAGACGTTAGACATACTAAGGAATTTAAAACACGTCAATCTCTCCTATATGGCTATATGCAAATGCATGGGGATAGAATTAAAGATATTGACTTAAATGACTCTTCAATTTTTTGTTTTCGTTTTGTTTTTTTTTCATAAGAAAAATCTTGAAGAAAATGAATAGTTATTTATACATATGTTATTCAAATTATGTCAATTTATTATTTAATCATGAGCCTATCATGATGTGTGTGGTTGGAGTACTATATCAGGAACTCTTGAAGCAAAAGAATAGTTAGTTATACATATGTTTTTCAAATTATGTCAATTTAGTATTTAATCATGAACCTATCATGATGTGCGTGGCTTGAGTACTATATCAGGACAGAGTATGAAAGAAGGAATTGTTTGTTTAGAATAAAGTTAGACAAGTTTCAAACCACATAGGTAACATAATTATATATTATTGTATCAATATATCTTATATATTTTTGTATGTATTTATATTTGTGAAAAGGATTAGAATCTTAGATATATCGATAAATAGATTTATATATGAAAAAGTATAATTGATATTTTGTGTCACAAATGAATCTAACCACAAAATTCTAAACTACATAAAATAGATCTAACTTTATTATAACATAAACTAGTCCAGAAGCCATCTCCTTTTCCCCAAGCTAATATGTTACAATGGTTAAAATGCCCACCCCTAAATCATGAGGGAAGTACAAATGATGTAGCTGATCAATTGTTTGGATCCAAATAGTTCTTTCTACTATAGAGAATTCAAATTGCTTAAATTCAAGTATTGGGATGTCATTATGATTTTTTCATGTTATACATATTTATCCTCATGGTTTTTGAAACAAAATAATGGAATCTAAATTTTCGTGAGAATTATTGTTTCAAGTTTTATTAAAGAATTGCGGAAATTACGGATTTATTTTGTGTCCTAAATTGTGTTATCATTCATAATCTGAACCAATGAATCACATTGTCTTATAGATGATCATGGAACCAATAACTTTCCTATTTCTTTACGTCACTTGTTTTCATCAAATATATCAGGATTTGAAAGAATACAACTATATGGAAACGTGCTTCATGTTTTAGGCAAAGAGACGTATTGATACACATCTAACCTTCAAGTTCAACAGAGAGTTCTCTGAAGACTGACCAGTGAGAAATAAACTCCCGTTGGACCCTTTGCCAATAAAGACGAGTGGTTTCCACATTCGACAACTTCTCCTTTGTCTAAAACAGCGATTGTGTCACAGTTCTGGATCGTGCTAAGCCTATGAGCGATCACAACGCTTGTCCTCCCAACCATCAAACGCTCAAGCGCGTCTTGCACCACGCGTTCCGATTGGCTGTCCAAAGCGCTTGTAGCTTCATCAAGGAGCAACACTGATGGGTTCTTTAGAACCGCTCGAGCAATCGCGATTCTCTGTTTTTGACCACCAGACAATTGCACTCCCCTGTCCCCGCAGTACGTGTCATAGCCGTCAGATAGTGATGTGATAAAATCATGAGCGTTGGCTGCCTTTGCTGCTTCGATAACCTCCGACTCATCGATCTTGTTAGATGCTCCTCCGTACATGATATTCTCTCGTATTGTCCCAGCAAATAATGTTGGCTCTTGGCTAACCAAAGCTATGTGTTGACGAAGTGACCTCAAATGATACGACCTTATATCACGACCATCGATTTTAACAATACCTCTTAACGGGTCGTAGAACCGCTCGATCAAGCTAATTATTGTGGATTTACCTGACCCGCTTGGACCGACGATCGCTGTCGACTTACCATCTTGGATTTCAATGGAGAAGTTCCGAAATATAATCACATCAGGCCGTGTTGGGTAAGCAAAGTCCACATTGAGAAATCTTATTTGTCCCTTTACTTTTTTTGGGACGTATCCGTCTGGGTTCTCCGGCTCAATGGTTGTGTTGCGATCTAATACTGCAAACACTGACGCAACCGCATCTGATCCCTTGACTAGATCTTTCGTCATGGTCCCAGCTTCGGCAATAACCCGACCCGTACTAGCAAAAATTAAAAATATCTCTAAGAATGCTTTTGCCTTCATCTTTCCATCAGCAATTAGTCTACCACCATACCCGAAATTCAAAGCCGAAACGCATGTTATAAGGCTTTGTGATGTCCCCAACATAATTCCTGCTAACCACGATTGGCGGGCGCTATCTTTCCGTGGACCTTCTTGGACCATTTTAAGTAAGTTAATGATCCGTTCTTGTGACGAGAAAGCTGTGATGGTTCGAATATTTGAGATAGCTTCTGCAGATAGTTTACTGCTTTCATCTTGGGCGTTGTTGGCATTTCTCGACATTCTCTTGAGCAGAACGCGTTGAGTGTAGAAGCACACGACAATCACTGGCTGCACCGAAATCATCACGATGGAGAATCGCCAAGAGATGACCAAACCAATTGCACAAGTGATGCTCACTGCCGATATAGACTGTACAAGCAATGACATCCGATCACCAACCAACGATCTCACCTATCATAACAAACCATTACAAGTCAATAAATAGATAAGAAAAGATTATTCAATATTGAAGTTCAAATTAGAAAGGCAGAAGAAATACCACATTAGCATCTTTTGCTAGTCTTGAGCAAATTGCACCACTCGAATTCTCATCTTTGTCGAACCAATTGATTTCAAACGTTAGTATCTTCCCAAGCATGTGTTCTCGGATACGTTTTGTTAGGTATTCGCCCATGTACGCAAAACTATAATGTTGACTGATGTTGGACAAGAAAGTGAACAAAGCTAGACCGATAAATAACAACACATAGATCCTGGTTTTCTCTTTGATCTGATCATGGTTAGTTAGGAAATACACTGATATCATTGACCCTGTAGAATATGCGTAAATTGGTTGTACGGCCCCAAATAGAGCTGCACCTAAGCAACCATATAATGCATGTTTCCATTCGGGTCTATTCATTGCCATCAATCTTTTAAAAGATGGCACCGGTGACTTCCTATCCTTAAGAATCAAATCAGAAAATTCTCTAACATTTCTTGAGCTCGTGCTATGAATAAACTCTTTTGGGCTATACTTCAAATCATTGCTTAAACTCAATACTCGGCCCTCTTCTACACTTACATTGATGTTACGATCTGATTCTTCATTCTCCATTTGTTGTAAACGGACTAGAGAGGTGTATTGACCATCTATCTTCTCCAAGAGTTCTTCGTGTGATCCAGTTTCTATAATGCGACCATTATGGACTACACAAATAACATCCGCATTACGAATAGTAGAGAGGCGGTGGGCAATCACAATAGTTGTACGGCCAACAGAGGCATTGTCTAAGGCTTCTTGGACCACCCTTTCGGATTCTGAGTCCAATGCGCTTGTTGCCTCATCTAAAAGGAGAATTATTGGTGATTTAATTATTGCTCGTGCAATTGCAATCCTCTGCTTTTGGCCTCCTGATAATTGTACTCCTCTTTCCCCAACCTTTATTTTTTTAACACAAAGAGCAAATATATGTCCTCATCATAAAACTAAAAAAAAAAACGACAGAAGTTCAAAAAAAATAGGAATATAACCTGAGTTTGGTAACTATTGGGGAATTGAGATATGAAATTATGTGCATTTGAAGCCTTGGCAGCTTCCACTACCTCATCCATGGATGCGTCCTCTTTACCAAATAATATGTTCTCCTTTATCGATGTGGCGAAAAGCACTGGCTCTTGGTTAACTAGACCCATTTGCGATCTCAACCAATTCACTTGCAACTTATTAATAGGCAAACCATCAATGAGAATCTCTCCAGCGATCGGGTCATAGAACCTTAGTAAAAGTGATATGACGGTTGATTTTCCTGATCCGCTTCCGCCTACCAGAGCGACAGTTTTCCCAGATGGAATTCTGAGACATAAGTCATCAAAGATTGGGGTTTCAGGTCTAGACGGGTAGGTGAACTTCACGTGGTTGAATTCTACTTCTCCTCTAGTTGTCTCCAGAATCTGACCTTCCAAGTTGTCTGAGTCTATATTAGGGACTCTATTTATCACTTTGTTAATTCGTTCCCCTACTACAAATGCCTCTGAGAAATATTTGATATTCGACAAACTTTGACCAAGTGATCTGAAAAAATGTAAGACACCAACAATGAAGACTACAAGATGGTTTGTTTTATGTCCGGAAAACACAAGAGCCTGTAAAGATAGTTACTTACGTGCCGCCGAAGGTGACGCAAACAATGACAGTGGATACAGTACCGCCTTTGGAGCCATGGTTCATAACCATCCGACTTCCATACCAAGTCAGGAACGCCCAACTAGCATAAGTGATACCATTGCTCCCAATGGCGATTCCCTTAGCTAGCCCTTGTCTCAACCCAAGCTTCACCGACCCTTGAAGCGCAGTTGAGAACTTCTCGATCATCTTTTTCTCACTACCAAATGCGTAGACGGTTCGAACTGACGAGATGACCTGTTCAGCTATAGAGCCAGCCTCATTGTACTCCTCGCGTATCTTCATCGAGATGCCGATGAGGGCACGTCCGTACATTAGTCCAGGGATCAAGAGGAGGAGGATGAACGGGAAGCCTACGATTATGAGTCTCCACAGCAATATGAAACCCACTATGTAACTTGCGACAAATGCAGATGTATTCATCAAAAAGTTTGGTAACTGCTTGAAATCAAAATCATAAAAAAAAATTGATTAAAAACAAGAAACAAGATCAATATGATAGATAAAAGATGAGACCTTTTCACTGAGGAAGTCTTGAATAACTAGGCTGTCACTAGAGACACTGGTGATAACATCAGAAGTGCTTGTGACATGAACATCAAAGTAACCCACATCTTGTCTTAACACTGCTCTTAAGTACTTCTCTCTCATTTTTGCCGCTTGTCTCTCTCCTGTTCTTGTCCAGCAATATCCTTCTGGTTTGTTAATAAATATGCAAACCATCAACAAAATTAAATAGTGTTTAGTTACATTGAAATGCATCAAATTAGGAGTTTTTTTTTAAAGGGACTGAAAAATGGTCTATGAAGACTTACCAATGAAACATATCACCCAAGCTACACAAGCCACATAAAGCAAAGCTACAGCATTCTGTGAATTACCCAATGCGAAAAAAAAAAAAAAAAAATGGAAGATACATTAGTGTTCTTTTCCTTAAACACGGTCGTGGCATTTTACGTCATGGTTCACATGGTTCCGTCTCGAAAGCGTTGTCAATTAGTGATATATATTAATATATACAATGTTTTAAAGTATGACGCCATGTTTGGTATAGTTTTTTCATATTTACTTCTTTTTTTTTTTGTTTTTCTTTTGTTAATATGTCATGTCTAGTTAAAGACCAAAACAGAAAACAAAGAGGAAATTGAAGAAAGAGAGAGATAGAGAAAAGACCTTGGAAACGGTTTGCATGAAGGTTTCATCATCGAAAGAGGAGCCATCGAGGTTGTTCAGTAGTATGCTACAAATGAAAAATATAACAGGAGGGATGAAGCCATCACAAACGGCTCCGATTAAGCCTAACGCCATCAATATCCAATCTACACCGTCCGCATGCATGAATATCGATCTTATGCTTCCCCAACTCTTCATCTTCTTCCTCCAAGTCTCCTTATCCTTTCTGTTTCAAAGAAAAGAACAAAACTACAGTTCTCAATCTTGTCTCCTTTTCTTCAAGAGCAAAAGGTCCTCTCCTCTTGTGGTAAAGAGTTAACAAATTAGAATAGAGTATTTGATTTTATTGTGTTATATTATTTGTTCACGTCTTCCTGACTTTTATATGAAACAAAGGGAGACCGTTGGTCTTTTAATATGTATGAAACATTAATTACTACTCCCTCTGTTTCATAATATAAGTCGTTTTAGGTAAAAGCACGCCGATTAAAAAAATCTATTTTTTAAAAGTTCAATCAATCATAAAAGAGATGGCATAATATAAATAATTATAAAATATTAAAATAATGTATAATTTGCATTGAAACTCGAAAACGACTTGAAACAAAAAACTTTATCTAAAACGCCTTATATTATGAAACGGAGGGAGTATATTATTATGAGATGTGTGATTTATACCATCAAATACTCTATTCTAATTTGTTTATTCACTTTACTTTTAGAGTATTTGCACATTATGACAATGAAAAACGTAATATTTAAGAAAATAACAAATTCATTTATTGATATTTCTCGGTAACATGTTATAATTTTACATGACTTGAGAGGGACAATGACTCAGGCAAACTAGATTTTTACATAAAACGTGAACCAGAAATCCTCTTCGAGGTAAATAAATCTTCAATCCGGTCCGGTGTAAGCAAAACACGGCGAGTTGAGAGGGACGATGACTAAGATAAACCCTCAAAAGAAGTAATCCGGAGACACCATCTCAGATTTAAACCAGATCGACCGTTAACCACCGAAAACCCATCAATCTTAAGCGTTATCTGCAGTAATCGCATCATCCACCAGGCGGTTGAGCAGCGAGAGACTCCACTGCAACTTCTCCAGTGTCCTCAACCCGAAGAAATCGGTTATAAAATCTCCCGTCGGCCGAGAAAGGGCCACCACTACAATGCCTGAAGATACTCCACACCACGTCAACCTCGGAAAAGATAAAATATTTACTAGATTCATTTAATAAAAATGTGTTACATTTATACTCAATCTTTTAGTAGTTCATTTTAAAAATAAATATTTTTTCACTCAATTTTTACTAGTACCTTTTTTTTTAGTTTCTAATACCAACTCTAATATATATTCTTTTCTTTCATTTACCTAGCTTATACTGCCCAACTTGTTTTATCTGTAACTTTAGAGATATTTATCTTTTGCTTCTTAACATTTAAACCAAAAAAAAAACAAAAAAACAAATATATTTGGTTTTGCGCTCCGTAGCCCTATCTATTATTTCAGAACATGGATCCGGTTAAACGTAGACGGTTCCTCAAACCAGGTTTAGTGTAGTTAACAAAAGAAAAAGGAAATTCTGTTTTAGTAATAGTATGAGTTAAGCTAGTAAATTAAATTTTAAATCTAATATCTATATGAACTTCAAATACTTTCATGTTTCCCGGTTTCTTTCCTTTATAGACAATTTCTTGAAATATGTTTCATAGAATCACTAAAATGATTGTTTTTAAAAAACAGAATCAGTAAATGATATCTGCTAAAACATCTCTCATGAAAAATGTAGCTATAACTTTTTTTTTTGACGGCGAAACATGTAGCTATAACTAAGTTCTGAGAAACCTCAATTGAGGGCCAGAGAATTTTATCTATACTATCTTTTGCGTGGAAAAACTCTATATTTCATTTAAAGAAAACGTTTTAGAGTAGTAAAAGACTAACTATAAAGTCACTTTATACAACTAATAAAAATACTAATTTAAGCATTTTAAACATATAATCTCAACCAGACATGTCATCAATTTATCATTGACTTTAGCTGTCTTTGCATAACATCTTTATTCACTATATATGTTCATAACAATAAATACGGGTCTGTACGGCCGCATATACGTTGTACGGTGGGAAGCCGTACTGTATTATAGCTATACAGTTGTTTAATACGGTAAAATCTATACGGTCCGTATATACAGCGATTATACGGCGTATATATGGTTAGTTCCGCATATACGGCGCTTTTTAAAAAAAATGCTCAAAAACACAAACTATATCGTTTCATTAATGTTTGGAAAAATGATTTAACAAAATTATTAGTTTGGCTCTAAAAAATTAATCATAATAATTAACTATAAATAACTTTTTTTTTCCTGCAACTATAAATAACTTTATTGTCATTATTTTCTATTATTTTTATGCTTATTAGTTATTTAAAATTTTAAAAATATTTTGTAAATTTGAAAATTTTAAATTTTTTTGTATTCATGTATAGTATTCATCATGTTACTATATTTATATTTTTTTATTATATATATATATATATTTATTTATTTAACAAAAAAATATCCACCGTATAGTCCCCGCATAAACAGACGTCTATACGCTATGCTCCACTGTACGCCTACCGTATAGCGTATTCTAGAACACTGGTTCATAATAGATGATATTTTGAGGTTTTGCACATTATTTAAAAAATCAAATAAAATCTCTATCTTATTCCTCCAAGATACATTTATTACATGTGTCATAATGAGTAAATGGATAAATAGGGATAAACAAGTAAACATATTATAACACCTAAAATTAGTGAAACCTCATTTAAATTGAAACAAAAAACTATAGGTTCGTGGAAGAGAAATAATTATTTTAAATAAAATTTTCATTAATTTTTTCTCGCATATAATCCTTACTAGTAATTGACTATTTGTTATTTAGTTAACATAAGTTCAAATAGATTATAGAGTTTCATATAATAAAGTATGTGATTAATTGTCCTTATGGAAATAGTATATTTATTTAATTATATCCCTTAAAAATCTTTAAATCTTTATGTTCAATTACTATATACTGTATTCAGTCATTTATAAAGATTCTTAGACACGCACATGCATGGAATTTTATTTGGTCATTCTTTTTTGGTTTTGGTCTTTTTTTTTCTTTCTTTATTTTTTTTGTCTTGTTGCGTTATTAAATACATACTTCTAGCAATTCCCTATGTTACTTAAGATATTTTTCGGTTATGTTCGAGTATTTTTACTATTTTTATATATTTTCAAGTATTTTTGATTATTTAGTATATAAATAACTAATTATTTTGAAATGTATTTCGGGTATTTTCGGTTATTCGAAATATATCGGTTCGATATCGATTTTGGTTCGGTTTATTTATCGATGCCTAATTTAACTCATCAACCACTCATAAACGGACATGTGGCCGTCTCTTAGCTTCAGTTTTGGCTCTTAGCTAAGAGATGTCTCTTAACTATAAGTTTGATTTTTGAATTAAATTAAATCAATTAATGCCTAAGATCTACATAAGAATTTGCTAAGAGCTTACCTATAAAGATGCTCTTACACTACAAGAAATCTACAATGTAAAGTCATTTAATTAACAACAGTTTAGAAAATGACGTAAAATTTGTTTAAAAAGAAGGGATTTAGATTCGGTTATTAAACCGACGTCATAAACCAACGCAAAAGTACTTTTGGACCATTTTTATTACGGATTCAATTTGGGTTCTTCTAATTTGTTTATTGGATTTAAGGCCCAACCACTAAACACATCAACCACTTCTTCTTTCTTCGAAGAATAATTTCATCCTCTTCTTCTCCAAAGCTTCTTCTCAAATCCAGAAAACATGAGTTTCTTCTTCTTCGGAGAATTCAATTTCATCGAAGAAATCATGGGGTTTTTCGTTTTCCTGAACTTCTAAGTAGATTTCAAGCGTTCATCGATCTCATCGTTCATCGATCTCATCGTTCATCAGTCTCGATTGGATACCTTCATCAATCTCATCGTTCATCAGTCTCGATTTGATTTTTTTCTAATCGTTCGTAAGGTTTGAATTTCTTAAATTTTGTTTACATAAGTAGCTTTATGTAACTCTTGGTATAGAAACAAAATCGGCTCTTATGGATCTAATCATGTTTTAGTTTAAGATCTTGTGCTTTAGATCCCAGATTAGGTCTTTCTCAGGCTTATCTCTGTAGACATTGATTGGAATTTTGAGTTTTGGAGATCAATTTCAATACATGAATCTGAATAGCTTGAGTGAAATTTGTAGGTGCTCAATTTCTTGTTGTTTTGGTTGTAGAATTAACTTTTTTTTCAATTCTGTGTTACTTTTGTGTAATTTTAAATATGAGAAGGTGTAATTTGATGCAGGTATTCTACATACCATTGTCTTTCATCGTGCGCTTGGTCTTATCTGCCCTAAAGATATTGATTTGGAGCTTTTTGAGATCACTTACGTAAGATTTCAGTTTCTTTCTCTCCTCTCTATGGTTTTTGTTATGATACAGAAGGGAGCTTACTAGTTTAACCAGATGGGTGAGTATGCTTTGATTTTGATATATTGGTAGGTTTTCCTTTTTTCCCATATGTCACAGGTACAATGCAGTGAAATAGAAGTGGAAAATAAAATTGATGAAAAGATTGAGCAATTCATAAACTGGATTGAGAAACACCCAAACAAGAAGAGTCAGGTATATACGAACAGCAAATACTTGATTTCCATTACATTGACATTGTATTGATAGACTTCCTTTGAAAGTGAACGACATTGTATTTTAGCGTTGGTTTGAGTTTGTATGATTTTAAAGTTGGGTTTTGACACTTGAGTGTTCTGGTTTTTAAAAAGTTTCTACTTTAGTTGTCTGTTTTTTGAGTCCAAAGTTAATACTAACGTCTTGTGTTTCTAATTTTATAGGTCTAAATTCTACAGATGGAAAATCTCTTTGCTCCACCTCCTCTTGGTCCAGAATTAGCAAGTGGGAAGTGGAAAGTTCATGTTAGAGGTTTGTATATGATATATTTGTAAGACACTACTTGTATATATGGGATGTTCTTATAATTAACATGATTTTGGTTTTTAGATTTACATGGGAATATTACAGAAGAAAATGTCTCAGGAAAGCAAGTGTGGAGAATATCAAGTAAGTGAATGTATTCTTATAAGATTAACAACGTTAAGAGTACTACAATTTTAAAATGCATTACTTCTATAGGAGAATGAGAATAGTGGAAACATAAAGCTTGCTAGTGCTCTTGAAGTTCTTCTTGAAGCTTGCAGAGACATTCAATTCCATGTAAGTAAATGAATGTTCTACTATAAGATTAGCAGTTCTAAGAATGAGAATTGTAGTGGTGGAGTATATAGATTAACAGTTCTAAGAATGAGAATGAGAACTGGAAAAGAGAAACCTCCTCAGGTTTACAAGTTCATTAATTTTATAGGAGAATGAGAATGAGAATGGAGGAAACATAAACCATGCTACTGCTATTAACAACGTTCTGCATCAAGTATATCAAGTGACAAGGTAACTATCTAATTTAACTCTGTTTTGGAAATCTATGACTCTGTTCTAGAACTTGTATTGATAATTTTATGATGATATTTTCAAAATGTATAATTCTGGAACTTGTATCTAATTTCAGGCAAGATGAAGTGTGTATTACAGAAGCAACAATTTAAGAACTATGGAGAGCTAAAGACGAAGATAAATTTGTGATGAAGACAAATTTATATACACATCACTTATATTCTATGATATTGTTTCTCTGACATTTAAATTCTATGTAAAAACATTTTTTTTTATTAATTGAGATTTTATACAGATTATCATTTGAAATTGTACATAATTGACTAGAGTAATATATAGATAGCATAAAATATATTAATTATATACACGTCGGTAGTATAACTGACTCAAAAAGGAAAAGAGTTTTTAACTTTTAAGTCACATGAAACTGTTGTTAGAATCAGTAAAACCGACGCAAAGATTTAGTCGTTAAAGTAAGTGTCGGTTTAGTAACTGATGTGAAGATACTTAGCGTCGAAGGTTATTACGTCGATTATGAAATCGTTGTTATTTGTTTTAAGTCAGTTTGTAACTGACGTAAAAGTCATAATAAACTGACGTCAAGTGCCGTCTGCCTTGTAGTGTTATGTTCGTGGACTTGCACATACTACAATGGTTTATTTTACTTATAATTATCACAAATTGTTCAACAAATACTTTCCATAGATACAGGAACCACACAACAGCACTTCTGCAAGTTCTTTTCTTCCTTCAAAATATAAATACATAAATCACTAAAGTAATTTGATTAATAGTTTGCGAAATAAGAGAACATAAATGATACATTTTTTTCTCCATAGTCTAGCAAATAGAATTACAAACAACATCTATATAAATAATTATATATAAACTAAGATCATCTCTCTGATTTACACGATTTTTTATGTAAAAAAAAATATATTCTGTTTTTGATTAGACTTCTCTATTATTAAGCTCATCACGAAACAAATTGAGTTGTTCTCCATAACCCGACCAGTTAAAGTCTATTATTCATTTCTTACATAGAAGAAGGTTATATTTTTCAATTTTTTGTTCTTATGTAAAAGTTTTGAATATAGTCTGGTGTTCTTATGACATTACATCATGCGATCTTTTGAGCTATTAGCTCAAACTCATAAAATAAACGAAGCCAAAGAACGAACAAAACCGAACGAATTTTAAGAGAAACAAAGATTAGAGAAACTCTTAAACCGAACAAGTGACTTCCCGACCTAAAAAGCTAATGTCAGAGTCTTTTGATCTCATCTTCTCGTCGGTTTCTCTATCTCTACCTCTTTGCGCATCAAGCACCAAATGTTGTCTAAACGTCGTGATGAACGCTTCTACTCTCTCGTTTAGCTCCTCGTTCGATAACCTCCCTGGCTCGAATTCATCTTCTTCTCCTTTAAAGTCTACTTCTTTCTTGTGAAACAAGCAATCTTTCACAGTTTCCTTGAATTCAGGACAAACCCTTCTCGTCTCCTCCACTAAAACACACTTCTTGATCACTTCCATTGGCTCAACGACTACGAAATCTTGATCAGAACAAGCCGGTTCCACCACCATCCTTGTCTTCTTATTCTTCTTCTCTCGCATCATCCTCAATCTACCTCCTCGACGAGTCTTGAAATCATGAGTCCCTCCGGGGTTAGGACGAGTCGAGGTAAAATAAACGGCTAAGAGAACGACATTGAGTAGAAGAAAGACCAAAGAACGCCATTGCTCGATCAAATACGATACAGAAGAAAAGTGTTTAAGACAAGCCATTGAAAGAACAACAACTGCAGTCAACAATGAAGTACACATGTTCTCTTCCTCCTTCTTCTCCACTCTAATGTCTCTCTTCATTTGCATTGTTCTCTCTATTTTGCTCTGATTCTTTTCTTCTTCGTCCCGTCGATTCTTATACAAAATTTCAAGATTCATAAACGAGAATTTGGTGGGTCCGATTGTGGAAGACCAAATGGCGAACAGAAAGAACAAACTGAAAATGAAAAGACATGAGAAGGAGAAGAACAAGAAGGTGGAGGAGACAAAGAACAAGCATGCCCTTCAAATCTGCTCTTATTCTAGACATATTATTATTACTTTCTTCTCAGGCTTTTCTGATTTCCTCTGTTTCTTATGTTTGTCTGCTTTTCTTGTTTCCCTTTTTTCTCTTTGGGACCATTTTCCTTAAACCAATCATTTTCAACTTCCACTATATGCAAATTTATTTCGTATTTAAAAAAAAAATTATTTCGTTTCAAAAAAAAAAATATATATTTTTCAATCTTATTTTCCGGAAAAAAAAATATTGTTCACCTCAGTTTCTGGGATACATTTTATAGTCTTCTTCTTATAATTATGATAATTATTAAAATTAATCACTAAGATAATTAATTTCCACATTGTTAATACATGCAATAGCTCGAAATTAGACTTGTCAATCGAGTAGATTGTCCGCGGATTAGTCCATTCCGCACCGCTAGAATAGTCACAAAAGTTTAGAACATCGCTAACGCAGAAAAATCTATTAGCCTTTTATTTATTTAACAAAAACGTAAATAATAAACATATGTATTTTGTTATATTTATGTTTTTATCATTAGTTTTAGTTGAAGTTTAAATATATGTACTTAATAATATGAATATGTATATTTTGTAAATATTTAGTTTAAACAGAAAATATATTTTAAAATAAACTCTTGTATGGCTTGTGGATAGCTTGCAATTTTTGCCAAATGTTACAAAAAATGAGAGAAGTGTTAGCTACTCAAAGTTAAGTTTAATGGGAACTCCATGCTAAGCTGAGAGGAGGGAACATTTTTTCAGAATTGGAAAAATGTAACTATAACCTTTTTTTAGTTGAAAAATCGAATAACAATCTTACTATAAAATATAATAATTGAAACACATTACACGCCTGCTCCTCTCTGGCATGTTATTTTTCTCATGGAGTCATGGTAGTGTGTGGCCCCATGTTTGTTCTTCTTTCCAAAACACATGCGTTTTCTGTTGTGCAAATGTTCTAATACCAAAAAATATTATATACTTATATGTATATTGATATATAATTGCATTGAACAATTTTTATTCAAAATTATTTAACATAAATTTACTGCCGACTTTTAAAATTAATATAGATTCATTCATTAAAAAAATTTAAATTTTATAATTTAATAATAGTATATACTTCTCAAGAATATAGATTCTTAGAAATATAGGGACAACTTCTCATGAATATGATTCTTTTGTACACTACCAAATGATGATACATCACTAATGTGAACTGCTTATCTTAGACGGAGTCTAACATCTCTACACACAGAAGTATAAGGATTTTTATGGGCAATGAAGTGTATGATTGGTGAACGCAAGTGTTGGGTTATTTCCCAATTTAGTTCATATTTCTCTCTTTTACTCTCTCAATTCTGTTCGAATTCATTCAAATCAAGCAGAAATACATCGCCGTGTTTACTATTCACACTGTTTTACTAGAGAATTAGATGGTACATTTATTTGCCGAAAGAGACAATTTTCACGATACAAATAAGGATTTACCACAATTTTTGGACCTTTACATATAGATCTACAAAGCGTAGATGCAGATCTAAAGAGCGTAGATTGACGATATGTTAAACATGTCCTAATTAGTTGAGGAGTTAATAGTTATCTATAAATTTAGTTACATATCCATGCACTTTCATAGAGTTATATATCGATCTATATAAAACTAAATTTATTAATAGATATTTACGCAATTAAGTTAGTGGTTTAAAATTTGTAATTTCTGCACATACGTTTTTGTTATAGATTCAAACTAAAGCCAGTCGCATTTAATAATCGTCACTTATTTCTGTCTGTTGCCGCGTAAAGGTCAATTCAACTGTTGAGCATGTATTAAATGTCAGATTTTTTCCTTTCTCCCCCACGCGCATTGACAAAATATGCATTGGGTTTTTGTAGTAACCGGCAAAACTAAACCCCTTTTCAATCGTTTTTTTTGGACATCGTCAGAGACAAACCTCCCTATTGTCTATTTCCTAATTTTATACCCCATTTTTACCTCTGCACAAATTCACTCTATTCTTTATTGCTGATTTTTTTTTTTAGTATTTTTTCACTAGTCGTTTTCAAGTCATTGTTTTCGAGCATTACAAATTCAAAAGATGAAAGAATTATACATTTTGAATAGAAAATTTATCAAAAATAACAAACCATTCTCTCCAAACCATTATATTTGGTGTAAAAGTGATTGTCAATAATTTTGGTTAAGTTGATTAAGAGCTTGGTACAATTCTTTCGTAGAAGACATCCGTTTTTGGATGCAAAAACTACATGAAGTGGCTAGGATCTCGTCAAAAGACGACTGCTTTAAAAATGGTTGTGTATGTTTTATCACTTGCATGGGTTGCAATTGCATCAGATTATAGTATTCATAATTTTTTTATAACGAGGTTCATTATGGTTTTGGTTATGGTTCAAATTCGATTTTGGTTTTGGTGTGTCTAGAAAAAATATGACTATTTTTATCAAATTAATGGATCTGTTCGAGGTTAATGGGCTTTTGAACACTTTCAAAACTCACATATTGGTTATGAACATGTCACTAGAGGTGGAATCTCAAAAGCAAGAAACAAGATTGGTTTTTATCACAATAAGGTGTCAAGATGGATAATGAAACTTTAGTTCCCTTGCACCATCCGTTTTGGTTTAACGATCCCTTTTTCGTTTCCTTTGGAATGTATACTTCACAAGGCGATTTCCGTCAGTTCTCGGAGACTCACTGATTTGATCTGATACCACTGCAGTAGCTTTCAAATCAGAACATGGATTGACCAACTGATCAGAGCTCATTTTGGTAGCTGGAACCACACTATCTTCTTCACCTTCACATTTTACCAACACGTCTTCTTTTCTTGATTTCAAGTCTTTATCTGTTGATCGATTTGCTGCATTCACACTGATGACAGTAGCATGTTTAGATCCTGACGTTGGATCCACAATTGAAGTTAACACAGGATCCAAACGAGGATGCGGCTTTATCTTAGTCTCATTTTTAGGTGTATCTGCCTTATTTTCACCATCCTCGACATCAATAGAGACTAAATTAGATTCTTGACAGGCCTCCACCACATGATCAGTATGATTTAAACCATCCAAATGTTCCACATTTTTGCTTCTTTTCCCTTTACGGATGATACCTATACCATCAACATTATGCTGCAAATGTTCTTCCAAACCTTTACAGGTATTAAGGGAAACAACCTCCTCATTCTCTACCGACAGATGTGTCTCCATTGAGTCTTCGCCATCTGAATTTTCCAAGGATTTCTTGGAACATAGAATATCAGACTGAGATTGACAAGGTTTAATAAGCTGACTTTGAGACCTAACTAGTGAAGCTATTCGTTTACTCCACCTTGTCTTTCTCCTTCCTTGTAATTTGCAAGACTTCTTGATACCTAGTGAATTTGACGGCTTTAACGGTATCACCTCTGCATTCTTGGCTCTAAGAGCAAGAACAAGACATCTTGTGTTTCCTGAGCTCAAGTTTTCTTCACTTTCCTTTTCAGTTATGCGCCGTTCCTCTTCACTTGCAGAAACAGATGCTTTACTCTCCAAAGCATGAATCCTCTGTGTACACCCATTCCTCGACAGCTCAAGCTTCTTGTTTCCGATATTTGCATCCAATTCAGACTCACAAACCTTTGAAGTTTCAACACCCAACCCATCAAACAGCATTCTGTCATTTCCACATTCATCACTATACAATGAGCTCTGATTCAAAAGAGAGTCACTTGCAACAACCTCTGTAACAGAAATGGTTTCATCGCCACAACATTCATCATCATTTAATGAGCTCTGATACACGTTTCCAACAACAACCTCTGGAGCAGAAATGGTTTCTTGATCCTTCCTAGCTTTCTCCAATTTATCTCTAACCCATCTCAACTCTAACCTTAAATCAGTAATAATATCTTCAGCTTCTTGAAGCTGAGCTTCAAGCACATCAATCTGTCGTTGCTGGTTTGATGATGTAATCTCTGCTTCAATCGTCTGTTAAATCAATGAATAACAACAAAGCTAACAAATTTATCTAACACAAGAGAGACAAGAAAGTAAAAAAAGCTAACAACTTTATCTCAAGAAGATTACTTTACCTTAGCATCAATCATTTGTTTTAATCGGACAAGTAAACGAAGAGCTTCGTCTTTAGTTCCGTGAAGATCGTGATGAAACTGAGCTGATTTTCTCTCGGAAACGATAACCCTAGCCGCTGATTCTTTCGCTGTGTTTAGAATCATCTCTGCGTAAGCATTCTTT
Organism: Arabidopsis lyrata subsp. lyrata; assembly: GCF_000004255.2. Lineage (NCBI taxonomy): Eukaryota > Viridiplantae > Streptophyta > Magnoliopsida > Brassicales > Brassicaceae > Arabidopsis > Arabidopsis lyrata. The sequence continues at coordinate 4,628,257 of NW_003302551.1, forward strand.
AAAGCTGTCGTTTTCTACAACAAACAAACAAAAAAAGTAAAAACGAAGCTCGTAATCAACAAGAAATGAGAAACCCAGATCGTTAAAGAAACCAAAAACACAAGATAGTCTTTTACATCTGACTCTTCTTCCATAGTCACAATTTCTCCCGCCGAAGAGAAAAGGAAAAAAGCTGTCGTCTTTTCACCGGTGGTGGAGTGGTCGGTTAAGAACTGACAGGCTTTTGGATAAATTACCATTTTACCCTTCGCATTTTTTGGATTTATCTGAAAACGAACATAAAAATAAAACAAAAACGACGTCGTTGTGTTATTATATCGAAGGCAATAAAGGCATGCAACGACATCGGATTAGGGGCATGTGAAATCTTTTTTCTCTCTTAATTGCTTAATGTCTTGTCTATGCTTATTGCATAGTGTGTGTAAAACAAAGTTTTAGCTTATCTTTGATACATAAGGATTGGTTTGATTCCGTAGTTTATTACTGCAAACGTCTTATCGAATCACATTACGAAATTAGGTGTGAAATGTTAGCATTTCTAAACAAGATAGATTCTTGCTCAATAAGAGCTTATTGAAAGAGATATATAAAACTGAAAATGCAGTAGCTTATTAAGAGCTTTATTATGCAAAGAAACTAAAAGAGGAAGATTACTTTGTTGTCACCAAAAACACAATGATTCAATCGATACTTTCATAAAGATGAGAAGGAGAGTTGTTTTGAGACAACTCTCAAAGTTAACACTATGATGTTCATTACAAGAGACCCGTGTTTAAAAAATCGCTAGGCGCTAGTCGGGCGGTGAGGGTGCGCCTAGCGCCTAGCAAGAAAATCGGGGATTACACGGGGATTAATCGGGGATTAGTTTTAGGGCTATTTAATGTTTTTAAAACATATTAATCCATTATAATTAAGAAATTTATATAATATTGTTTTTAAAATTGTATTAAACACATGAAAACAAGATTTTAATTTCAAATTTATGATTTTTATACAAATTACGAACATAAGTAGGACGTTTTGAATTTTAGATTAAAATAAAAAAAGTAAAAAAAAAAAAAAATTGGGCTAGGCGTTCTAGGCGGACAAAAAATCGGATCTCCGATTTTTTTCATCGATTTAGACAAAATCGCCGCGGTGCTCCTCCGATCAGCGTCTAGGCGGCCGCCTGATTTTTAGAACAAGGCAAGAGACTATATATATGAACCTACTTAGACCTAATTACATGGGCTTGTGTTGGGCTTCTCCAATGTCATAGCTTCATAGTCTTGGCCTTGTTATGAATGCTCTAATATGAAATTCCTGAGGGTTTTGGTGCCCGATGCTGTAATATATAACAATTTATTGCATGGTAATGAGGAAGAACACATCAGCTGAATAAAAAGTTTGTTTAGTTTAGCCAAAAAAAAAAAAAAAAACCTTGTTTCTTTAGGAGCTCATTGATGGAAATGAGAGAATCTCCTTATGTTGCAAACTACAATGTCTTGATAGTTGATACATAGGTATGGTCGTTAGAGGATATGTAGATGAAGCAAATGGTATTTTATACAATGATGTTACATTAAGACCACTATTACAAAAAAAAAAAAAAAATTAATAAACAAAAACAAACAAACAAAAAATGATGGACACGAAACTTGCGAAACAAGGCACCTGAAAACTGGGTACGTTGAAAGAATCATGGAAGCTGCTCCTAAGAGTGCATCTAAATTGCCTGGAGTTTCTTATATTCAAGATGGGGAAGATCAATACCAAACTTTTGAATGAGAGATCTAAACCCGATGAAGACAAAGTCGATGAAGGCAATGCATCGGAAGTGTGATGTTTCATTGGTCTTCTTGTTGGTTTCTTTCTAGGTCAAACAATGGCCTTAACCTTCTTTCTACCTCGCTGCATTGTTGATCGATCTCACCTGCAACCATTGAGTAAGCAGAGAGGCAAGATTCATCGTCTCTGAATGCTAATATCCATCTCCCATCTACTAAACCTTTGGACTTGAGCTTCTCATAGACTCCTCGCTTTGTTGGATCCAACAATGGTAGTGTAGATGGTCGAATTCTCAAGTGTAGCCATCTCGGGTGCTTTTCATCTATCCGGGGCTGAAAAGCAAACAAAAGATTATATAGATCATTTACTATGATTATCATTTTGTCCTTGCTGTGTGGTCTTCACAAGCATTTTCAGTAAAGAAGAAGACGGTGAAGGTGATTACGTACTTTGCAGCCGGCTAAAGGTGCGGTTACACGGACGATTCCATTATCTGGATCAGCAAGGACAATCCACCCAGACTCACCAGATGATAATGCTAGAAACGAGAAATCGCGTTCCTTACCTCTTTCAAAGGCAATCCTACAGGGTACAGCATCAACTGCACCAGGAAATTGCAAAATATTAAATCAACTACAAAGACAAATCAATCAAACTGGAATTCTAATAAATACAAGAGAATTGATCGTGACATAATGTAATTGATTAGATGGTGAAAGTAGGACAAGCATAAAAGCATCATGTGCTAACCTAGCTTCAGTTCGGTGCCAGGTTTTGGGACTGAAACATCCAACCCAGCAATTGTGGCACGAGACGTTTCAGATCGGTTGGCTGGAGGGTGAATCGGAGGCTGCTCGGGTAAAGGCCTACCCAGCGAGAAGATTTGGAGTTGATGAAGAAGCACGAAAACCTAAGGAGGAAAGGGTTGATTTGATTATCAAATGTATGTCTTTATATACATGAACGACAAGCGCTGATAGAAATATAAAGAGAAAACAATTAACATACCTTTACCACCTCGCACATTCTTTCACCAGCTGTGAATGATGATTCGCTAACAGCATCTATAAAAGATCTTCAAGTGTTAATGGTTTGCTTAAATAGAGTTTCAACAAGGAATACCCATATCATTCACATTTGTTATCAGCTAATTGCGCAAAATGTGTAATAAATATTCTACCATTAGAAGAGGATCTATCCAGCTGGAGAAGAACAGATTTAGGCTCTTTTTGAGGTGATGGAGCTTCGATTACTGTCAGAAGAGATTTGGTATCAGATTCATTGAACATATCTTATAATCAAAATCCAACATATCCAAAATTCGCTTCTTTACTTGCCTCTTTTGCACTTTCTCCACTCATCAAGCAGTACTGTGATAAGTAGATCAGGCCAGGTACCTTTAATTTCTCGGGTAAGGGCACTTTTGCATTTCTCATACGAAACCTGCCATAAACAGGAAACTGGTAAATAATCAAGAGAGGGAGAGGGGAAAGAGAAACAGTGTCAAACCAAAAAAAAAACATCTTGAAAGCAATATACATTCAGCATCTTGAGATGTTTGCGATTAAATTCTGCCTCGCTATAAGGAAGCAATTGGCGTAAAAGCCATCCTCCATCCCATAATGTTTCTGCAGATATGTTTTCTCGGCAGAGAAGAGTGACCAATGTATCCACCACCTACACCATATTTGTTATTAACTTAAGACAGGAACTTTTGCACTGTTATGTAAAAGAACCAATCTTTAGCAAGTTGGAATTTCAGAAGAAGCTAGGCTAGTACGTTAGGTTTACAAACATTCATAATATACCTGATGTCTATGTACACGGGGGCACCTTGCAGCCCCAGGCAATGAACAGCACACTCCAAACTGCTCCTGTTGAAGTTACTTGAACGAATAAGTCAATCACAGAATAATACAACACCAAAGAGATGGAGTTTAAGAGTGCAGTGAAGTACCTCCAACCTCCGTAGATACCAATCAAGTTCACTACTTAAGCCATCTCTCATTGAACCATTTCGCGGTGAAAACAGTTGTTCTTCACCAGTGTCCTCCCCAACCAAAGATTGCTGTCAGAGATGGCTACCAATTAAGTTTTGAATAAGAAAAAAAGGTTGTTCATATTTTTTGGTCCATGCTATAGTAGATGGTCCAGTAGAAGGTATTAGTAACAATATCCATGCAGATGAGATTTGCCCTGGCTTTGCAGGAAAATATATTATGCACAAGAATAAAGGATAATGATAAAAACTCACCAGCAAAAGTTTTTTGTGCTGCTTACGCTGAGGAAGAATACCAAAAGCATCTAGCATTGACTCTTCAAGTTCTACCAAAATCAGAATGTAAGATGTCAAAACAAGAAAAGGCGAGAAGAATCTTTACAATGCCACTGCCAATATGGCAATACCTTTTGTCTGCAGCAAAGTGGCTAGCACAAACAAGGAACCCTGAGCTTGTACATCATCTCCCTCAGAAATATACTGAAGTAAAGTCTCCCTAGTTACAAAAAAATAAGAAAAAAAACAAAAAAAAAACTTCAACAGCTTAATAGTTAAAAAAAGGGACAATACTAAGACAGCATCATACGTAGCTCGAGTGTAAAAAGCAACTATCTCAACTTCATTCACGGTCTTATTTGCTAACATGTTACCTAAACGTCATATGAGAATTGTTGAAGATACTTTTCGGAGTATCTTCACTGCAAACGTGAGACTTTCCATCCTCACTCATGACTGCAGTGCTTGAACACTGTTGATCTGCCTCCTCAGTAACACCCTTGTCTGGATGCCCATTTCCATATGTAAGGAGTTCAGGAGCCAAGCTGTTATTAGGTTTCACCAGGGAACTTGAAATGAATGCTTTTACAGGGCAGAAAAGAGTAGCAGCAGTCATATTTGCCAAATCTTTGATTTTAACTATCCGCAGGATGCATGAAAGCAGGTAGAGAGAAGTGACAGGATCAACTGATATATCCTGAAATAATCACAAAAGCAATACTTTAGTGAACTAAAAGTGGTACTCTAGCAAATAGTCAAACCTAACAAGGCCACAAGGGTAAAAAAAATCCCAAAGGAACAAATAAATCACCCCTGAGAATAAAATTAAGAGGAAAAAGGTGATATTTTGTACATTTACAGCCTCGGAGCATAAAGACGGGAGAAGAAGTGGAAGAGTTAGATGCTGCAGAATGTGATCTGTTATCAGCCTCCCGATATCAGGTATGCCAGCAGAGATAACATCACTAAAGTAGTACAAGGTGTCCTCAATCCCATCAACGGCAGAAAACAATTTTCCACCTGAATCCGGAGATGGGCTCCTGTAGCAAGAATAATATGAAAATCTTTCATAATATAATTTACCAAGATCATACAGAAACAAACTAAGTAGGTAGATGAAAAGGGTTTGTGATAAGTAATGATCAATTTTACAAGCTATTTCCCTGGGAAATGAAATTGCACTGAGTCTTACTTTAGAGTGTTCAACACCATTGCACTTAGATCCATGCATTGCTTTTGGAAAAATGAAATTAATTTTGAAAAGTACTCGGTGTGCGGTGGACTAACTACATAATCATTCACAGATTCATCACCAACTGCAAAAACAAATTAAAAGCATCAAAAATTTTGCTAAAAGTTCTGATTACGTATATCATACGAGTGAAAAGTCAAAAGAACTATTAGAACTGACTGACCGTGATATACATTAAGAGTCAGGGCACGAACTGCAGTGCGTATCATGTTCTCTTCATGAAATGCAAATTGTATGCCTTCGACATAAAGGGGGAAAGAAACTACTACATCCTAGACGCAGAAACGCAGAATTAAAATATGGCAGGAAAATCCATGAAGGAATATAAAAGTTAAAGGAACATGAAACTACAAGAATACTCACGTTCTCGGTCTTCAAAAGCAACGATATTGTATGCTTGTTTAGCTTCCCACTAACCGCTCTACATAAAACAAACAAAACAGTTATCAGACACAGTCGGTAAGTACTTCCTGAAGCCGAGACATCAGCAGGAAAATGTACCTTAAGAAGGATATGTAGTAAGATAGAAGCTCTTCGTGTTGGAAGTCAAATGTATATGTTATCAAATAGTTTACATATTCGTTACTGAACAAGTAATCTGCAAGGAGTTCCAAAGGAAGATCATCAATAGACTATAATCATGAGAATTCTCATAGAAAAATATAATGCATCTAATGAACTCACATATGGCTTGTTCACTTTTTAGGTTTTGGATCATAATACTCATGGTTTGCAACAACTGTACGGAAACTGTTACCGTCTTGCTAACCCTCAAAATACGTACAAACTCTCCCATTACTTGTTTCTCCATAAAAAATCTGCAACAATGGCAAATATTAACAAATGCCAATAGAAAAATCTAAAGGTGCTGACTGATAATTAGCAAAAAGACTCACTCAAAGAATAAGGGGTCATGCTGATCACCATAAGTTAATATCTCCGCAATCGATCTCAGTGCCTCGACAACGAGATCCTTCAAAAAATGACACCCGGTAAACAAACATCAAAGCCTAACAAAACAACAATGCCAAGAGATTTGCTAAAATGCAAAGACTTATGTCCACTAACCTTATTAGCCTCGTTCACTATCTGAATCTTTCTCAGCTGGTCAGTCAAATACCTATATAAAAAACAAAACCAAACTTTCAACAATTACTACGTTTCATCATCATCTGGTATAACAACGAACAACTAATGTCGTAACACTACGATCTCAATGAACTTCCGCAAACAAATCATTCTCCTATGGTCAAGATAGTCCCTTTGACCCCTGAAACTGGGGAAGATGAACTTATATAGTTGCCCTACAATGGCACTACTCAACTCATCAACCATTCCACTTCCCAAAAACCCTAGCAACTAATTGCAAACTACCAATTCTAATACCAAAGAGTCTACCAGTTCCTTAAAAGAAACAATTTTTTTGCCAGAATTTACAAAATCGCTAAAGAACTCACAACCAAAAGATAATCTCAACCACAATTGAAATTAAACCCAACAGAGATAAATCGCAAAAATTAAAACTTGTTGCAAAATCGGAGCCGATCAAAACAAAAATTAAAACCTGAGTTCGGCTAAGGAGAATCGATCTCTGGGTCTTAAGAAGGAAAGCCACATGATTGTTAAAAATCAATCCTTTGAAAGTTCCAGTCTTCTTCTCTGGATCATCCTTCACTCTCGAGATTCATAATTGCTTCTCGATTAAAGCGAATTCCAGAAACTCTCTGATGAAATCTGATCCAGTTCCGGGATCAAAATCATACAAAATCGAATCGTATATCGAGCGAAATAAAAAGTTCGAATTTTTCGAATGATTTTGAGATGTTTCTCCGGTAAACAACAGAAATTGTTGACGGCAATTGAAGCACCGAAGTGGGTTGAGAGCTGGCGTTGGATTCAGATTCGGATCCGGGTCGGGTTTAATCTCGAATTCAAAGTGAGAATCTTCAATTGAAGATCCGTCTTTGGCATTTAATTTAATGGAAACATTTATTTTCACCTTGGACCCTCTGAGTAGATAAGAGGCTTCTCGATAAGCGGTGAATCACAACCGCCACGTCATACACATTTCTTTTTCAAAAACACTTAAATCTATATATATAATGGGAGAGTTTCTCTCCATTTAAGGTGTCCACATCAGCATCCATGTCATCATAATATATTTTTTTATGGGCTCCACATATTTTATTTATTAAAACAAAAACATTAAAACTAAACTAAATCACACATTAAATAAAAACAATAATTGACAAAAATTAAATGAAATATTATGAAAAACGAAAAAAATAAATATACAACTTAAATTTTTGAACAGAGATTGAATATATATAAATAAGATCATTATATCCTAACATATAATAATGTTAGGGCAATTTACACAAATGGCCCAAAAAAACTTTTTTTCTTCTAAAAATAGTTCCATATTTCATAAATTCCAAAATAGCACCCAAAATTTTTAATTAAACATTAACTAAAACAGAAAATAGAAAATTTGAGACCCTAAATGCCTATGTCGGTCTCGTCTTCTCTCATCTTCGACCAACGATCTCGTCGCCTCCGTCGGAATCCTTCACGATTCCTCTCTGTTTCGCCAATTCTTCACGGTTACCTTTCGCCAACTCTGTTTCGCCAATTCTTCACGGTTTCCTTTTTGTTTCGCTAGAAGCTAAGCTGCCATTTTCTCCGCCCTGACCCATTAGTATGTTTTCATATCCTCTTAAGCTCTTTTCTCTTCTTTTTGGTGTTTTGAATCGTCTCCAACGATTTGGTTTTTGTGGATCTCTTACAAAAAGTGGAATACTTTTGTTTTTGAACTTCATATCGGAGAGTTTCTAGTCTTTGTCCAGGTTATAAGTAATCATCTCTCTGTGATAAGTTGAAATCGATAAAGATTTTTTTTGATCATGTTTCATCAGATTTTTAGAGTTATGGTTGCCTAAGTTTATAGTGTAGTGTCATGTTTTAGTTTCTAGTTCTTGTTAGGCTTGTTGATTGAACTGAATCTAACATTTGATAGCTTAAAATGTTTCATGTCTTCTCTGTTTTGTGTGTCGTGTAATTCTTCAAAACCTGTCAAAATTGCAACATTGTATGTGAGTTTTTTCATTTAAGATCTTGAGTTCGTTCATATCATTAGCTAAAACTAAGCATTGACCTCCGTGAACCTTACAATTTAGAAAAAATTCCAAGCGTGTGCTAACTTTAAGGACCAGACTCTTACATGGGTTCAGACTTTCAGTGGTCCATTGAAAAAATTGACATGTCAACAACACATTGAAAAGCTTAGCCGAGTCAAGTGTTATTGATTTTAAAATAATTGATTAAAATATAATCATTGATTTTAAAATCTTAATTAAAATCATGTGTTATTGGTTCTATGATTTATAAATACTAGAAAAGTATCATCTGTTTATATTTATGTTTTTTTTTTAGATATTCAATGTATGGTATTTTGTCAGATATCATATGTTTCCTACAGATTATCCACTCAGTTGTATGCTCTCAGCATATCCTTACTGTAATACTTACTTCCACCAAGATTCGAAACCGGGACCTATTATTTTTGTAATAGAACATGTAACCAGCGAGCAAGCATCTAATTGTAAGATTTTGTACAAACGAACGTATATATTTCTATGAAACACGAAACACATCATGACATAAAAAGAGATTTTATAGATCATTGACCCTCAAAAATGTGTAATTTGTGATTAATATGAGGCAAACTATGCAAAAGTAAACAATTTTTGAAATTCAGGAAGGATTTCCAAAAATTCAGGAAGAATATATACATATTCAGGAAGACCTTCCCTAAAAAAAAAGCTGTAATAGTTAGTTCCTTCGAAACTGGGACCTATTATTTTTGTAATAGAACATGTAACCAGTGAGCCAAACTTCTAATTATAAGATCTTGTACAAAAGAACATATATATTTCTATGAAACACAAAACACATCATGACATAAAAAGAGATTTTATAACTTCGCAGTAGCTTGCCTATGATTTGCATTTCTATGTGTAGTGCCACATGTGTGCTCATGGCAATACTTCTTCACCACAAAGAAATCAGAAGAGTCTACCCTCATTGCACACATCCTCCAAGTACATTTATCATCTACAGATACCAAAACCACTCTCTCTTTGTTAGACCATCGAGACCTAAACTCAAACTTATACTCCAACTCCCATGTCCTCATCTTCTGCATTAACTCAGTCTTGTTCATGAAATATTTATTAACATATATATCATCAGCACCTTGTGTTGAATGTACACTGTCTATAGGAATCGGACTACGATCTGGAGCAAGAAGCAAATCCAATGACTTATTGCCTCTTCCCTTTTCAGCCGTTGAACATGTATCACTATATGGCACAGGGATGGAAGAAGTTCTGACTGATGGATGAGGTTCCTACAAACACAAAAATAGATAGGCATATGAACAAAGAGTTAAAATTGAAAAAAAAAGACGAGTAGAAACGGATCATATATGTATATTGCAGTATTTAGGAAGGTCATCCTAAAAATAAATGTATCCTTCCTAAAACCTATGATATTGAGTTTTTACCTTCTGGTTTTCATGTGCAACAGAGATAAAAGAAGTTCCAACTGAAGGATGAGGTTAATACAAACACAAAAATAGATAGGCATATGAAAAAGAGTTAAAATTTAAAAAAAAAAAAAAAAAAAAAAAAAAAAAAAAAAAAAAGACGACTAGAAACTGATCATATCTGTATATTGCAGTATTTAGGAAGGTCATCCTAAACCTAAATGTATCCTTCCTAAAACCTATGAAATTGAGTTTTTACCTTTTGGTTTTCATGTGCAGCAGAGATAGAAGAAGTTCTAACTGAAGGATGAGGTTCCTACAAACACAAAGATAGATAGGCATATGAACAAACAGTTAAAATTGAAAAAAAAAAAAAAGACGACTAGTTCGGATCATATCTGTATATTGCAGTATTTAGGAAGGTCATCCTAAAACTAAATGTATTCTTCCTAAAACCTATGAAATTGAGTTTTTACCTTCTGATTTTCATGTGCAGCCGTTGAATGTGAATTTCCTATAGGAATCACAGCAGAATCTCGAGCAGGAGGCAAAACTAATGAATAATTGCCCTGTCCTTTTTCAGGCGTTGAACATGTATCACTTGGTGGCACAGAATTTGAGATGTCCATTCTAGTGCCTTCTTCAGCCTGCATAAACGTCACATAGATCCTAACTTATAAGATTAATGGTAATGCATGGAGATAAGAAGTTTTGTATGCTTACCTCAAGTTCTCCAAGTACCAAATCGTCAAGTTCCTCGTAGATGCAAACTTCGTCTTTATCATCCAAACTTTAATTCACTAACACAATTTAATCAACTCCAGGAACCATTTAAACAAAAACAAGGACATGACTAGAGATCACGAGATACAAATCCGTTACAATCTTAGATCGACATAGCTCCATACACATGATCTTTCCTCAATAAACAAAGCTTGTGGATTCGTCGGAGATTTCGCCGATTTAGCACGAGCATAAGCTTCTTTGACTGAATCTCCGACATACTTGTCATTAATCCCAAAAATTAATTGTCAAATCTTAACGTATTATGATCTAACATGATTGATGAAGAAATTGATGATAGAGATCGAGCACTTACCCGAAGATCTGAGATTGGAATTGAATATCTGAGATCGATAGTTTCACCGGAATCAAAATCGTAAGCTTCTCGTGATGATGGTGAAATTGACTTTTCCATTTTAATTAATTAATTTAAGATTTCGTTAAAGTTTAAAGGGCTATTTTTGAAAGTTTAAGGATTAGGTGCTAAATATGTCCACAAAACATATTTAAGTGCTATTAGAGACCATTTCTCTTAATGTTATTATCAGTGTTCAGGAGTCAATGTTCACGAGAGCGGATTAGGCGGCCGTCTAGACGTTAGGCGTTTCTATTCGGATTCAATTTTCTTAAAATCGGTGATTTTTTTAAAATCGGTGATTTTCTTAAAATCGTTACTATTAGGCGGCATGATAGATTAGGCGGACTATGCGACTATTAAACGGAATAGACGGTCATTAGACGGCTTTAGATGAATTTAAATGTGTCTTTAATATTTTTGAAGTTTAAAAATATATTTAAAATAGCGGTTTAACTATAAAAACACCTATCATTTTATTTTATTCTATTTTAAAATGTTAAATTTAAATTTATTTTCAAAAAGTTGACAATTTTAAGCTTTTATAATATTTTTTCAACATTTTATATAATATTATATAAATATATATTGGTTTATTCTAAAATCGTCTAAACCGTTTAGACCAGACTAAACGTTCTAGACGTTAGGCGGAAGGTCGTCATCTACTTAGCGCCTAATGCCCTTTTAAACCTTGGTTATTATATAGATTTTCTCTAATTTAAAATTTTCACGACACCAATAAAAATCTAAATTATTTTTTGTCATTAGAAACATTTACGAACAGCAAAAAATGAATGAAATCGTAGTGGAATGACTCAAACACTATCAAAAAAGTTTACTTGATTTAATTTTTTACATCTCTTTCAGTAATGTCAATTATATTGATATTACTGGAAATAACTTTATTTGTCTTATCTATCAAAACATGTATTGTGTTGTAGGCTTAGCACATCTTATATTCACTCCTCAGTGTCTTCGATCAATTTTTCAGTTTTTATATCACTAAAAAATGATCCACGCGTTAGGTGGGTTTAGTAATATATTATGTTTTTATAGAGGTCAGTTTTTATAATCATAACAGTTGAAAATAACTCAAAATATTAAAATTTTTGATTAATATCTATGTTGTATCTCATTTGAAAAAAAAAATGTATATTTGATATTTTTTTTTTTTAAGATTGCATAGTCTAATGTTTAAATGACTTAAAAGTTTCTATATAAATTTATACTTTAAAAAAAAACACTTACACGTTCAACACTTATATAAGGTGACTCCATCTTCATTCATAATAGTGTCATTGTGATTTCAAAACACTTTTTAGCCTACCACTTTTTGTGATTTTAAACCACTACTCGGCTTACCGCTTTTTGTTATTTTGAGATGTTAATCTTGTGATGTAACTTTAACATCGTCTTTTCAAATAAAAACGTAAATACATTAAATATGTTGTTTCCACCAATTTTTGGGTTGAAAACATTTGATTTAAATGATGAACTCTCAAACGTGTTTTTCTATTTGATTATGTTATATAGTTGTAGTTCTACTTGAGATATACGTTACATAATTTACATATCATTTTTTTCTTAACAACTTACATATATTTTATTATACAACTCATGAATAATATAACCAATTAATTTTTTTAGAAGATAGATCATAACGTTTTTGAAGTTTTAGGATTTGTTTCTATACTTTCACAAAAAAGTGTGACTCTTTCCATGTCTTTGTCTTAAATTAAAAATTTTAAGTTGGATTTAGTAATTCATTTCTTAAGTGAATATTTCGTAATAAAGAAAAGCTTTTTGTAGTATACTGCTCTTACAAATTAATGTTTTACTTTAGATTTTATTTTTTATTTAAAATATATAAATATATATATATATATATATATATATATATATATATATATAATGAGAGAGTTTTCTCTTCTCTTAAGGTGTACACATCATCATGTTAAACATCTAAATAAATAAAACCATGTCATTAGTTAAATTTTTTTAACAATAAATTCTAATTACAATGTTCATTTAATTCATATTTATTTATATTAATGTTAATTATAATTAACAGAAATCATAATTAAATTAAAGCGAATTAAATAAAATAAATGAAATTTTAAAATAGTAAAACTAATACTATGAAAATTTTATAGTAATAATAATATTATTCAACTTTCAACATAAACAAAATTAAAATGATCATATTTCAAATTTTTGAATGTGTTAAATGAGTTTTAGTATGGAAGTAAATTTTAAATGCATAGCAGAGTAAAAAAAATTTATGTAATTGTTTCTTTAATTTTAAATAAAACCCAATGGATTTGAGATATGATCATTTTAATTTTGTTTATGTTGAAAGTTGAATAATACTATTATTACTAATAAAAATTTTATATTATTACTTCTACTATATATTTTAAAATTTCATTCATTTTATTTAATTTGTTTTAATTTAATTATAATTTCTATTTATTTCTGTTACTTTGTATGTCTTTTATTTTTATTTTTTCAGTGACAATTATATCTCATTGACCAAGTTTGTTTTGTTGCATGACCGCTTCGGGATTATTTTTGGTTTCTTGGGCTTGTCGTACTACACATTGGTTTATTTAGATATACGATCCATCACAACAACGTGAAATAAATCAATAATTTAGTGGTTTTTTTTTAAGATTCAGTGCTCATGGTGAAAAATAATCTGGAAAAGGCAATTGACAAACCTATCAATAGTTATACACTTCCACTATTAGTTTTGTTATAATGAAATCGGAAAAGCTAAGAGACGGTGTATTGAATAAAAGATTTGGAGTGATTTGTATTAAAATGACAAATTTTATGTTATTCCGGAGTTGAGTAAAATATTTACTGAACTAGAAGAATCATAATATTTTTTATTTGACAAAACTTTGGTTTGGTTGGATAATTATGAAAAAATATTAATCGTAATTATATATATATATATATAATTATATTTATGAAATTTGTCAATTCCTTCTTGTTTCGAATTGCAAAACTCACGTTTTAATTTGTATCTCTTCGCCCTTTTTTTTATCTTCGTAGTCGATGTCAACTATTTTTTACACCCAATTAGATCGGATATTCAGATTGACAACGTTAATATGATGACCTCTTTGATACGGACCCGTCTCTACCTATAAGCAACATGGGCTTTTGCCATGGGTCCAAATCCAATTTCAAATATTTTTTTTAAATAAAAAGGGCCCAATTTTTTAAAAAAATTTATTTTAGTAAGTTATTCTTTTTTTTTTTTTTGGTTTTGCTAAGGGCCCTCTAATTAATTAGATGGGATATACCTCGGTGGCTCGATCCATAAACTGCAAAATCCAAACTCTTTGTGATCAACTCTATAAATAGTCAACATTTTCTCCTTTTTCTTTTAAGTTTTTTTATTTATTTATCTATCTACATATCTAAAAAATAATAACAGGATATCATCACATAAGTAAATTGTAAAGTTTAAAAATTTAATTGACTAAGTGACATGTATCACGATTTGATAAATTATAATCTTACCATGTGTCGGATTATAGTGAGCGCTTTTATATTAATATAATAAGAAATAAGTGTTTAAATTATATTAATATTAGAGTTTTGCTTTTTATTACATTTATCTTTTAATTAAAATAAATCGAAAAGCAATTGCATTTGAACAATTATATTAAATTATTATAAAACAATACATAGAAGGTAAAATAAAAATAAAAATTTTATGTATCATATTGGCCTAATTGCATATAACGTTACAAATCAAAGTTAGTTAAAAACTATTACGAAAATAAATAAATCAAAATTCCTTATATACTGAGTAATGACACACTGTCACATGAAATCTTTTGGAATATTGTTTATAAATTGTTTGAAACACAAATTTTAACTTGTCAAATCTTACTTTGTAAAATTCACCAAATTATTCTACCACATGAATATATTGATTGAGCTTCTTGACTCATTTTTTTTTTTTTGGTGCAAATGCTTCTTGACTCATCTAGTCATCCTTTCCTTCCTAGTAGTACTACATCAGTGAAAAGGCACATTCCAACCAGATGATTTAGTTGTAACAAAATTAAATATTTATATAAGAATTTAACCCCCAAAAAAAAAAGAATTTTAAGTCCAACAAAATTACATAGTTTGGTTTAGGCAATTTTTCTTTTATGTTTAATAATATAATTTATGTAAGATATATGAGTTTTAGATGTTTTAAAAAGTTAAGTTATCTAAATACCAATCCAAATAACTCAAACTCAAATTGAAATATGTTACTAAATCTAATTCTATTTTAGTAAAAACATGTATCTATTTCCAAACTAATTTGGTTTAGATTGTTTGTGTCCAAAGAGACGAATAGGTCTGATGTTATTCTATATTTGATTTGAGCCAGAAGGAGCATCTTGTCAAAACGACCATTTTGTGGACGTCGAGTGACCAACCAACTTATAACAAATTTTATTTTTCACCAAAAGTGATACAATAGAATAATATAGAAGTTTTGAGTGCATCTATAAACTTATAAAATCAACTAGTTTAAAGTTTCGTTGGTTGAAAAACGGAGGCCACTAGGGTGGGAGATAATTATGCTAAGGTATATTCACATCAAAATATTATGGATGGACCTATCATTTTCACAGAAATTGTGTTCGTATGTAGGTAGGTTAGTTAAAAACTATTTAGAATAATATCATGAAAATTCCTACTTGTTTAATTTAAAAGTGCATATTTGACCATACCAAACCCATACACATATAAACAACTTAACCCCATTTGCTCTCACCAAATTGTCTACGGTGACAACACCACACGAACGCATATGCAATAATAGTATTAATTATTAAAATACATATGCATATATTCATTTTTGTTAACTGAGAAAATTCCAGACTAATTTTCAAAATCTACAAAAACCCGGATTTCTTTTTTTCTTTTTTTCTTTTTTTTTGTTAAAAGGTTAAATTAATCTGTCCGGATTTTTTTGCCACTGAAAACGTTTACAGATGGTTACTTTGTGACGTATATAAGATGTATCTCATATGCCTTTCTCATACATAAACATGATATATTGATTTTAAGTGATGTTGAGGTTTTGAATCTAAGCAAAGATCACAAACTCCACTAAGATGCAAATTTGTCTCTCCTAATTCAATTGGTTCATCCTCGAGGACATATAAATAATTCACCTTCTTGTCCACTAGATTAATGTTGGACACACACATTTCATTAGTGAAAAAAGAAAGAAAGAATAAGTAACCATCTCTTATAGGTTAAAACATTGTTATCCAATGACATTTGGACTAATAAGTGCAAATAGTGTGTAATCCAAATAGATCATTTGGACTAATAATTGTAAATAGTGTGTAATCCAAATATATCATTCGGAGTAATAATTGCAAATAGTGTGTAATCCAAATTTGGGACTTATAATTGCAAATAGTGTGTAATCCAAATTTGGGACTTATAATTGCAAATAGTGTTTTTAGAAGTGTGAAATCTAGTAAATATAATGACGTCTATCGAGATATTTTGATAATGAAATTAAAGTCTGAGTGTCTTTTTTATCCATAGATTCAAGGATTCTTACTAAAAATATAATGTTCTCTGAAAAATCCTATGAATATGTCATTTTTTCTAAAATCTTACGGATTTATCATTTTTAAACCTTTAAAAATGTTTCAAATTTACGATTTTGTTTTGCTAAAATACATATTTCATAATAAATACAACTCTAACAACTAATAAAACCCACTAAACTTGGACACGAAAGGTAAAACGCATGTTAAATTGTATTTTTATAGCCTGAAAAATGACAAATCCATAAAATTTTAACAAAAATGGCAAATCCACAAATGTCACTCCAAAAAATGACAAATTCATAATTGATTTTTTTTGTTCAAAATATAATCGATTCTTCTATGTAATGGCAGCATTAATATCTTTTCCAAATTAAACATGTCATTTTATTGTTATAAAAATGTCACAAACCAAAAAATTCATTCCTATGGACCAAAAAATGTCCAAAAAATTCACAAACCAACAAACCAAAAAATGTCACAAACCAAAAAATGCAGAGGATATCAATTTTGATGAGACGCAGATGCTGAACAAAGATCAAGGATTGGTTGAAACGTAGACGCTGAACACAGACGTAGATGCAGAGGATAGCGATTTGGATGAGACGCAGACGCTGAATAAAGATCAAGAATTGGTTGAAGGATTTCAAAAACTGAGTTTTTAATATGATGAACCTTCTGCCAGCACTGCATTACCCACCACACCATCCAAAAAATTTCGATATGGACGCGTGCTTAAACAAACAAAAATATTCTCTCCCAGTGGACATGCAAAGAAATCTCAAAGGCCCTGAAAGAAACATCACTGGAAACTCATGAGATCAAATGAAAACTTGCTTGCTTTCTTTACTTTTTTCTTTCATCATTGGACATGGCTTGCTTTCTTTATTCTTCCGTTTTATCAATAAACTTATTCGTTCTCCTTCTTACATTCTACTTTGATTCAACCTTAGTCGAATTCATAATTGACAAATGTCCCTCCAAAAATGGCAAATCCACAAATGTCACTCCAAAAAATGACGAATTCATAATTGATTTTTTTTTTTGTTCAAAACATAATTGTTTCTTCTATGTAATGGCAGTATTAATATCTTTTCCAAATTAAACATGTCATTTTATTGTTATAAAAATGTCACAAACCAAAAAATTGTGTAAACATTTTTTTTTTTGAGTTAACACAAGCATATGATTAACGGTAAAAATCATTTTAAATTTAATTAAATCTTTTTTAATCATCTGATTTCATTAATTAATAGCTGAAGTAAAATAATCCATGTAAAGAACATCACTTATAAAACAAGTTAAAAAGGAAAATAAATTATATTCTAATATAAATAATTCACAAATTCCTTTTGGTTGCCAAAAAAATAATTTTTTATAGTAGTAATCAAAATTTACTAAGTGTAGATTTTGTAGATTAAAAGCTTTTTCTCTCTCCTAACTCTCTAGAATCTTTTAGAGAGAGAAAAGCTAGATCTATCTTTTTCTTTCTTCCGATCTCTAATTGGATTCAGTTTTTTTTTGTTTATTTTCCGATCTGTGTTCATCTTTCTTCTCCGGTATAGCCGGTTTCTTAGATCGGATTAAAGTATTTCCAGATTTAGCTTTCTATAAGAACTTAAAATCTGGACTTTTGAGTTCTCTCTTTCTACAAGATTTGCAGTCTCAAATTCCGTTTGTCACTGATCGATTATGTTTGCTTCACTATCAGCTCGACTCTTCTCTTCTCATGGAGTAATATCTTCGTCATCATACTTCACCGTTTGGATTGAAGAAGACCATTGTAGGTCTAGAGGCGGAGCTTCCTTTTGAAGAGTGTTGGGTTGAGATTATGATTCTATGGAGTCTTTGGTAAAATCTTAAGGATGGTAGCAGCAAAATCATGTCAGATCGGCGGCGGTGGACATGTAGAAAGAGTTGGCGACGGTGAATCTGAAGTCCGGCGACGACGCTGCACCTGGTCGTGGATCTGGTCGGTGACGTTCGTGTCACAAGTCTTCCTTCTCACGGATGGACACGTGTCCATATACGTGGCACTTTTATTACTTACCTTTATCTTTAAATTGGATTAGGTAGGTGGGCTTTCTTTAAAATGAAGTTGTAAATGGGGAAGAATAGACTTTATTTTCACTGTTTGTAATAGCCCGTTTGGGCTTTTCATCTTAATAAAAATGACAATGGCCGACCAAAAAAAAAAAAAAAAAAATCAAAATTTACTAATTTAACAAACATATATTGTGTTTATATACCATGATCAAATTATAAGACAAGTCAACTAAAGGAAAAAATAGTCGAATATATATATATTTTTTTTCAAACAAAAAAGAGTCGACAATGATGGAATTTCGTTATAATTGCTTTGAATACATTAATTAAAGGGATTATTGCCTGGAATGCCATTTTTGGGCCAAAAGTTGTAAGTATACCCTTTCCGTTTTGGGCTTTTGTTTTTGCCATTTTTTTTCCTTGAAAAGACGAGATTACCTCTGCCACGAACGAGCGAGAGGTGACGAATTTCGAATTTTTTTTTTTTGTGTTCAGCAGCGCGTTCTCTGTTCATGGAAGTGACCGGCGGCACAGTAGATCTGCGTTTCGTGTGGCTGAGATTTTGTAGGGTTTTATTTTTTGGTGGATGTCATGTAGAGCCTCTTAAGAAGCAGGATATTATAAAGAACGTCGCCTCTTGTGGACATGGTGAACAAAGTTCTGCTGCTGCAAGTTCGATCTCAGATCTAGGGTTCGCAAGTTTAGAAATAAGATCGCTAACAGAGTTATGGATCCGCAGGTAATCGTGTTCTCTATTTTCATGGAGTTTAATAGTCTGCTTTTAGGGATTTGTAGAACTTAGCTTAACAATCCAACCGTTGTAGCTAGATATTTGTAGAAGTAGGTATTGAACATGGTTTCTGATGATATATATGCCATTGTTCAGGTAGCGGATGTGCCTGTCTTTGTGATTGCTGGAAGTTGGGAATGTTCTGATAAGGGTATCTAGGATTTCTATATTGCAAAAGATTGTTTCGCGCGCATTCTTAACATGAATCCATCTATGACGTACGAGGAGCTGATTTGCAGTGTGCGTAAAGAGTTTGGATTGGATGGCCTGAGCTTCAAACCAAAATTAAGCTAATGGCTGCCATGCCAACTTTCTGTTTTTGCAGTGAACGCAAGGCCTCCTATCGTCATTGCTAGTAATATTGGTGTCAGAAACTTCTTGGCTGTAAAGGAAACTGCAGTTCATCTTAATCTATTACTGTCTCTTGAACCTGAAGATAGTGATGATGTTGGCGTCATGTTGAGGAAACAATGTTCAGTACCTGCTGAAAAGGCTAAAGGTGTGGATGACACTGCAAAGGCTTTTGCAGCGTTGATGCCAATTGACCCAGCCATACCTGATGAACAGAACAATAATGCAACCAAGTTGAGTGGTGTTAGGAGACGTCTGTTTGGTGGGAATGAAGCATCTTCTTCCAAAGAACCATTGAGGATGCACTCTGTTCCTGAAAGTACTGATGCAACATGGAGTCAGTCAAGTTATCGCAAAGAACCTGGTTTCATTGAAGACGGTGGGACAAAAGAGAGTGGTATCATTAGACTTGCTGATCCAGATACACCTTCTCTGTCTTCTAACTATGAAGAAAACAATGAAACAGTTGCTGCTGGAGAGCGAACCTTAGCATCTGAAGAGGAAACCCAAGCAGAAATATAGACAGTACTAAACCCTATAGGAAACTAGACCCTAGGAGCCATGGGACAACTAAACCCAAGCAGAAATATAGACAGTACTAAACCCTATAGGAAACTAGACCCTAGGAGCCATGGGACAACTAAACCCAAGCAGAAATATAGACAGTACTAAACCCTATAGGAAACTAGTCCCTAGGAGCCATGGGACAACTAAACCCAAGCAGAAATATAGACAGTACCAAACCCTATAGGAAACTAGACCCTAAGAGGTATGTCTCAACTAAACCCAAGCAGAAATGTGCACACTTATGGTAAAGCCTAAAATCCAAGGTGACCAAAAACAAGTAGACATGTAAACAATAGTAAGTGGGAAAAAAAGAGAGGGGGACATGTCGCAGAATTACAAACCAGGTTCAACAGAGGGAGAAGCTCCAGATCCAAGCGAACCCATTGAAGAAAGCGAGAACCTACAGATCAAAGTAATGTCATTTTTGGGGTTGAAATGTTGAACTAAGACAGAAATGTTGAACTAAGACAGAAACTACAGAGGAAATTGATGGACTGTTTAAGCAAGATAGCCGGCAGGAAACTAAAGTTTTACAAAAAAAAGCCACATATCCTAAACGGAAACAACAATAGCGGCCGGCGAGCGGCGAGGTAGATAGGTATATGGAACATGCAAAAAAAACAGAGAAGCGATGCGGAACCGAGCAAGCAATGGCGACAGGGAGAGAACAGTAAAGCTCGATTAAATTACCAGCTGCAGCGTTGCCGATGAATTTTAGATCTAGGAATTTTACTCCGGAACGGACGATCCGGCGGTGAGCTCTCTGTGTTCGCAGACGATAGAGAAAGCAAAGAGGAGAGGGAAAGTAATGATGTACTGTGCTTTAAACAGAGAGTTATGGCTACACGTTTGTCTGACTTCTTTCTCGGCCAGCTGAAGTAAATGCACGGGTGAAACGAAAAAAAAAAAAATTGATGACGAAGAGTCGCGGAGGGTAATCTCGTCAAAGCACATGGAGCAGAAATGGCAATTCCTACAAACTGTGCAAAAAAGGACACGGGCAACAAATGCCACGCCAAAAAAGGACATAATCTGTAGAATCTTTTAGAGAGAGAAAAGCTAGATCTATCTTTTTCTTTCTTCCGATCTCTAATTGGATTCAGTTTTTTTTGTTTATTTTCCGATCTGTGTTCATCTTTCTTCTCCGTTATAGCCGGTTTCTTAGATCGGATTAAAGTATTTCCAGATTTAGCTTTCTATAAGAACTTAAAATCTGGACTTTTGAGTTCTCTCTTTCTACAAGATTTGCAGTCTCAAATTCCGTTTGTCACTGATCGATTATGTTTGCTTCACTATCAGCTCGACTCTTCTCTTCTCATGGAGTAATATCTTCGTCATCATACTTCACCGTTTGGATTGAAGAAGACCATTGTAGGTCTAGAGGCGGAGCTTCCTTTTGAAGAGTGTTGGGTTGAGATTATGATTCTATGGAGTCTTTGGTAAAATCTTAAGGATGGTAGCAGCAAAATCATGTCAGATCGGCGGCGGTGGACATGTAGAAAGAGTTGGCGACGGTGAATCTGAAGTCCGGCGACGACGCTGCACCTGGTCGTGGATCTGGTCGGTGACGTTCATGTCACAGGTTTTCCTTCTCACGGATGGACACGTGTCCATATACGTGGCACTTTTATTACTTACCTTTATCTTTAAATTGGATTAGGTAGGTGGGCTTTCTTTAAAATGAAGTTGTAAATGGGGTAGAATAGACTTTATTTTCACTGTTTGTAATAGCCCGTTTGGGTTTTTCATCTTAATAAAAATGACAATGGCCGACAAAAAAAAAAAAAAAATCAAAATTTACTAATTTAACAAACATATATTGTGTTTATATACCATGATCAAATTATAAGACAAGTCAACTAAAGAAAAAAAATAGTCGAATATATATTTTTTTTTTCAAACAAAAAAGAGTCGACAATGATGGAATTTCGTTATAATTGCTTTGAATACATTAATTAAAAAATTAATATATTTTCCTAGTCACAAGAATGAACAAAGAATAATAAAAATAAATAAATAAAGACAACAAAGTCGACGACTACTCTATAATCCTTGCGAAGACCGTTCAACACGTCTGACTTACAGGCTTCTTGTCTCTCTGCAAAATTCATTGGCAGATACACAAATCTTTAATTCTTAATCCAAACCCAGAAAAAAAAAACTTCATCATCAATGGAAGAGATCGGGTCAAAACCAAGAAAGTTATTCTTCATCTTCTTCCTTTGTTTTTCCTCTGTTATGGCTGCAGATGAAGACGACATAAGATGCTTAAGAGGACTCAAAACCTCTCTCACCGATCCTCAAAACGCGTTAAAATCATGGAACTTCGACAACACAACTCTTGGGTTTCTCTGTAACTTCGTTGGTGTGTCTTGTTGGAACAATCAAGAAAATAGGGTTATCAATCTTGAGCTTCGTGACATGGGTTTATCTGGTAAAATCCCAGATTCTCTTCAATACTGTGCGAGTTTACAAAAACTTGATCTTTCTAGTAATCGATTGTCTGGTAATATCCCTAAAGAGTTGTGTAATTGGTTACCGTTTTTGGTGTCTCTTGATTTGTCGAATAATGAATTGAATGGTGAGATTCCTCCTGATTTAGCTAAGTGTAGCTTTGTGAACTCTTTGGTTTTGTCTGATAACCGGCTTTCGGGTCAAATCCCGGTTCAGTTCTCGGCTTTAGGGAGGTTAGGGAGGTTCTCTGTTGCTAATAATGATCTCTCAGGACGCATTCCTGTCTTCTTTAGCTCACCGAGTTATTCCTCTGATGACTTTAAGGGGAATAAAGGTCTTTGTGGTCGTCCTTTGTCTTCGAGTTGCGGTGGATTGAGTAAGAAGAATCTTGCGATTATAATTGCAGCTGGTGTGTTTGGTGCTGCTGCGTCGATGTTGTTGGCTTTTGGGATTTGGTGGTATTATCATTTGAAATGGACAAGAAGACGAAGAAGCGGTTTAACGGAAGTAGGAGTTAGCGGTTTGGCGAAGAGACTTCGTAGTCATAAGCTTACTCAAGTTTCTTTGTTTCAGAAGCCTTTGGTTAAGGTTAAACTTGGGGATTTGATGGCTGCAACTAATAATTTCAGCTCCGGGAACATTATTGTTTCGACCAGGACTGGAACAACGTATAAGGCGCTTCTTCCGGATGGTTCAGCGCTTGCGGTTAAGCATTTAAGCGCTTGTAAGCTTGGGGAGAGGGAGTTTCGGTATGAGATGAATCAGTTGTGGGAGCTTCGTCATCCTAACTTAGCGCCACTTCTTGGATACTGCGTTGTGGAAGAAGATAAACTTCTTGTTTACAAGTACATGTCTAATGGGACGCTTCACTCGTTGCTGGATTCAAATGGGGTTGAATTAGATTGGTCTACTCGGTTTAGGATTGGTTTAGGTGCTGCAAGGGGTTTAGCTTGGCTTCACCATGGATGTCGACCTCCGATACTTCACCAAAACATTTGTTCAAGTGTGATTCTCATTGACGAGGATTTCGATGCAAGGATTATAGATTCAGGGCTTGCAAGGCTTATGGTTCCCTCGGATAACAATGAGAGTAGTTTCATGACTGGTGACTTAGGAGAGTTTGGTTATGTAGCTCCCGAGTATTCCACCACAATGCTAGCTTCACTAAAAGGCGATGTATATGGACTCGGTGTTGTCCTTTTGGAGTTGGCCACAGGGCTAAAAGCTCTAGGACGTGAAGGCTTTAAAGGAAGTTTGGTAGATTGGGTGAAACAGCTTGAAAGCTCAGGAAGAATCGCTGAGACATTCGATGAAAACATTCGAGGGAAAGGACATGAAGAAGAAATCTTGAAATTTGTTGAGATTGCTTGTAACTGTGTGAGTTCAAGACCTAAAGAGAGATGGTCAATGTTTCAGGCTTACCAGTCATTGAAAGCTATTGCTGAGAAACAAGGCTATTCGTTCTCAGAACAAGACGATGACTTCCCTTTGATTTTCGACACGCAAGAGAACGAGGCAATGTGAAAATGAACCTTTATGATGGAGGAGGAAATAAGAGTATTACCAGGAGTATAATTATTTGTTGTCTATATTTTCTTGCACTACTTGTAGAGAGACTTTATTGTAAAAACAGAAGTGTATATGTTATTTGTTTTCTCCTGTATCAAATCTTTAAGACATGTTATGTTGCTTTTGGTGTTTATATCAAACACTAGATTCTGAAGATAACTGTTACAAGAGTTTAAAACATGTTTTGTTTGCAAGTGTGTTCTTTTCTATAGTCTTGGAAGAGTGACAAAACAATTTTTCACTTGTGTTTTCTTTTAAGAACAAAAAGAAAGTGTACAACAGGATAAAGAGAGATTTCTCTGCAGAATCTTACTTTAGGGGTCTGCTTCTCGATACAGTCAAAATCAATCCCAGAAAAGAAGCTAAAGAAGGCAAGAAAGAAAGAGAAAGAGAGGTTATAGCATCTATGGTCACTCACTCCTTTTGAATTTCACTTTGTAAGATGCTATCAAATTACACAGAGAATATAAGATTCCCAAAGTTCACAAGAACCCAAAAATGCAAATGTATGTGATTCTAAAGTTGTGCAAGGACAAGCTTCTATTAAGAAGCAATATCATTGGAGTGGGAGGTATATAATAAGAAACTAACAATCAGTAAATTAAGGGAAATTTTTGATTTTTTGAAAATGGAGCAACTTTAGTTAATGGTTTGCTTTAGCCAGAGGAAACATAAAAAAAGCAAACTTTAAAGTTAACTGATTTATAAAGAAAAGGCAAATAAAGAAAGATGAGGAAAACAGGAAACAGAGAGTTAGATAAAGACATAAGCCTATAATAATTAATACAAATGTTATTACAAAACCCTACAAAGCCCTTAAGAGTCTTTAATATCTTCTGAATGTTTTCAATCTTTAGACACAAGTGTTCCAAAATATAAGAGAGAGCAAAGACTTCACCTTCCAAAATGCTACAGAGTAAGAAGAGACCTTTCACAAAGCTATGAGTTCATAGCATATCTCTGAATCTGAAGTTATGGATTACCCCAGAAAAAATAGTAGCTTCTTGACGTGGAACTGTAATTGAGAGGTCACATACTTCACTGTGTCTCGAAACGGTAGGAAAATAACCGAAAATGAACGAAGCCCGCATGAGATGAAACATTACAGTTATATCATACTCTTGGTGGCCGTCTCGATGTTTCTGTTTTCCTGAAGAAATAGTTTTGAAACAAATGTATAAGTAAAGTTGAGTTCTTTAACTAAAGTGGTCAAAGTTCTTCACAAGTGCCTTTAATTCTCTTAAGGCATAAAAATTAGATAAAGAAGAAGCTTTTACTAAAACATGATAACATTATCTGCTTTCAAAAGACGAGTTCTTTAATGGACACAAAATGTATAGTGACACTGAAAAGAAGGAAAGAACAAGAATTCTGCATGCTAATGATCTTTTTAGAAACCAGTAATTATCGGTATCTGTGTAAAGTGACACCCAAAAATCTTGAATTGAGGAAACACTAATAGATTTTGTATAAACGTACTTAAACCAACTTCAAGACAAAAATTCTCAAAAGGCTTGATCTCTGATAGCAAACAAACTCAAAGAAAAGACTATAGAAGGTTAAAATTCGAGAGAGAAGATTGAGAACCTGTTGTGGATAGGATCAGGTCCATTTGGAACTTTTCGCTTGCTCACATGAAACAGATTCGCATCCTTACCACTAAACCGCAAAGTCTTGAGATGTTCTGTTGATGGAACACTTGGTGCAGAGTTTGCTAAGATACCGACAAGAAGAAACACAATCAAACCCAAAGACACAACACCTCCAACCAAAGCTCTAATGCCATTACCACCCATACTGCAACCGATGTCCCTACAGCTTCCTGTTTAACATAAACAACTGACCAACCAAACCCAAGAATAAACTGAGCAGAACATCCATGATGTTGGTGAAGTGACTGTCACATAAATAGAGAGAGAGATCTTTGGACAGAAGAGGCTCAAAAAAGTGGAAAGCGAAATGGGAAGCAAAAAACAAGCATTTAGGTTGTTTTTATATACCTTGGAAGACAAATCCGTGATTGGCCCTATTTAAAGATGAAGCACACAAAGCAACAATATACATACGTAGGTGTCCACGTAGAGAGAGAGAGGAGGCAAGAGGAAGTGAAAGTTAAGAAAAAACATATCTTTATGTAACATATGGGCCCGTTGAGTACCTTTTTCTTTGCTTTGATTTGTGAATTTTCATGCAGCAAACCATTGGGGACCTCACAAGCTCCCTTAACTACATATATTTTAAGCCATTTTAAAAGCAGAGGACAGTGTACCTTTTGTGACTGAGTGTATTAGCAAGCCTACTACTTTCCTTACCACTATCTTAAAATCACTTGGATGTTTCCTTTAAACAATAACAAAATCAATTAAGAATGTAACAAGACACAAGTAAAATAATCAAACCTGTGAAAAGGAGCTAGAGCTACATTTTTTCTTCCTTGTTAAGTATTCCCTCCCTACCAAAAGCCAATTAGCAGTAAAAAAATGTATGCTTCTTCTTCATAACCTTTAAACTATAAACTAAAGCAAAAAGATTTAGAAACATATCCAAATTGTAAAAAAAAAAATCTATATCTGATTGACAGCTAGGGAAGATTGAGCCAGTTTGTTTCCATGACACAAGCAAACTTCCTTTTGGCCTTGGTGGGAAAGAGAAGCTTGCCTTCTAACATAGTAAATCCAAAGTTTGAACAGACCTGGCCCCACAATTTCGTTACTATATATCTGTTTCCCCTATATCATTTAGGGATCTTACACATGGTCAGGATAGTGTCCTTATAGTATTGATTCTCACAGTGATTGTGTGAGCAAATCCATGCCAGTATTGCACTCTAGAGGTGTCAAGTTACATGCTCTATTGAAGAGTTATGCACCAAAGTAGATTAAACTAGAAATAAAGAAAGAATGATTCAACACATACCTCAGTTACGTCACTTTCGGTAAGGTTTCCTTTAATCCGAAGTGATTCTTAGGATGGTATTGATGTATACAATACATACATACATATAGAAATCATGAGTAGCAAGTTGCTCTCTTAGACCTTAAGGGCATCAAAAGAAGCCATATGTAATGGAAAAAAGGAGAAACTCTTAACTGACTTCATATCTCAAACTGTAAACAGCTATATCTCTACTTCACAAACATACATGGCGTCAATCTAACAAAAAAAAAAAAAACACACAAGCCGACATACGCCATTACCGATTTTAGAACTATCATAAGACTGCAACTTGTATCCATCTTTAGGATTTGGCAACAAACAAAATGGAGACTGATGGACAAAAGCACCTGCAAAAATTTAACCTGAGGAACTAAGAATATGTGACATGAAGAAACAGAACTGAAAACAAGATGATCATGTATCCCATGACAGAAGTAAATGCTCCTAATCAAAGCTTTTAAAATGTAACAGCCAGAGTAGTAACATATATATATATATATATACACATTTACATTTGAAACACTTACTCTAGTATTTGAAGGATGGAACAAACTAGCTCTTCAGTCACAGCCTCTGTTAACCGGAAAAATGGCCAGATATAACTGGTGAGGTTCACTGTGGCTTTAAGATTTTCTTGGCTTCTGAGCCCATTTTGGTCCATATATGGCCAGATGTGTCCGGCCAAACCTTCGATCAGTCATCTGTAAGAAAATTTTCTCATCAACATTCATGCAAACCCCATTCATCAACAAGTAATAATAGGGAAATAATTACCTTTTCAAGGCATCCACATGAATCAAGCATTGTTGTTCGTGAAGGGTACTCGACCAGCTAGATCAGATTTTTTCCAGAAGAGCATGAATATCACACACTGACCCAAAATCCTTATAAAAAGGGAAATACATAGCCACTCACAATAAATGTATTTTCCCCAATTGCTGGCGACTTAGCAATCTGATCCATCAGAACCTCATAATCAACCTCCATGTAAGGTGGAGTAACGCTGATATAATCAAACGCTCCATCCTTACCTGATAGTAAAGAACAGTCTTCATATAGGTACTATTTAATGCTGAAGTTCGGTGATGAAATTGACAATAACGTCTTCAAGACTAGACATACCTACTAACTTATCAGCACGTTCCAAGAAGTTTTCAACTCGAGCAGTGTGGATAACAGAAGTATCAACAAACCCAGTGTGTTCCAAGTTTGGTTGTAGAACATTTGTAACAACCCAAGGATCCATCTCAACAAAATGTGCCTGTGGAGAAGTAATTCAAACAAATGTTTAGTGATCACCTAAATCTAAGAATATCAAACAAAGATCATACAATCACAGTTACTTATTTCTTTGCTACCTCAGAACATCCTCGACTGATTGCTTCAATTCCAACAGACCCTGTACCACTATACAAATCCAACCACCTACCAGGACGCAGAGACGTTGGACAACCACCGGCAGCCTAAAGAACGACGAAAAGGGTCATATTAACAACTCAGATACCAACAAACGCAGAAGCTCCTAAAACTAGTCATCATTTTTCACTACTCTTACCTGGAGAATTCCAAAAGCAGCTCCTTTAACAACTTCCATCATAGGTCTCACATCCATTCCCTTAAGAGAAAGCAATTTCTTTCGTTTCGCCGTTCCTGCAAGAACCTAAACACTCGACACATTGAAGAAACCCAACAACAAAAACCCCAAATAAAAACACAATGATACAAGCAAATTCACACCTGAAGTAACCTATGAGTTGTTCTTGGCTGTACAACAACAACTTCTTCCGCTTGTTGACCATTCCTTCCACTCATTTTCTCTTCTTTCCTTCTCGCCTTCTACAACAAGAACTAAAGTTTCACCTCTCAACATTATCAGAAACCAAAACGAAACAATAATGGAAAAAACAAACCTTAGATTGAGACCCAAAGTCGTCATTAGCATCATAACCATATCGTTCCAGCAACAATTTCTTATCCTCGCTTGCTAAACCAGTTCCTGAATCTACAAACCCACAAGACATAAACTGAGAAAAGACACACCTTTATGAATGATTTTATGAAAGATGCAAACTTTCACACTTTTACGGCTCGAGACGACAGATTTTCGAATACGCAGTGGAGTAGAAACCTTGAAGAGGTGAATTTGAGGGAAAGAAGAATACGAGACACCCAAATTCTTATTGATTCCTAGTGGAGAGACTATGGGAGATGATAACAAAACCGCCATAGCTAAAAAAGTTTTCGACTTTGAGCTTGCAAAGAAGAAGACGAATGATAGATATAGCGCTAAACCCTCTTTTAGAGCCAGAGGATTTGTTCCTCTATCAAAAAGGTGTCCAATTTGAGTTGTGTATTTCAAGAAACTTGGTACTACTACTAAGTACTAATAAGAGAAGAGATATAATTTATTGAAAAATCATAGTTCTTGAAAATCATAAATCAGTTACAAGATAAGTAACAACAACAATAATGAAAAGAAGAGATCTAATAATCGAAATCATTCAAGAGTTGAGGAAATTGTGATAGCATCTCTTGGTCTTTATCCAATATTTCGTCCACGAATGAACTCGCGGAATGACATGTTACCGAGGCGTTTGAATCGATGTTCTGAGAGATGTATTCGGCTTGGTTGTTGAAATGATGCTCGTTTTGCGCGAAAGTGAGGTCGCTTGTAGCTGAGGATCCCACTACTTGAGGAACCGGATCCGAGAGAAGGAAATCGCTCCAGTAGAAGTTAGTAACCGGTGTTTGAGGCACTTGGTTTGGCTGAGTGATACTAGCTGAAGATGATGAGGAAGAGCATGAAGATGTGGTTCCATTGAGTAGATTACTTGGATGGCCAGAGAAATGAAATGGAGTAGTTTGGAATTCAGACGAAGCGGAATTTGTAAACATCATTGAAGAGTTGTAATAACTCTCATGGTTTGTTGTTGTGTTTCTCATCATTTCCCAGGCTGAGTTAGATTGTGTGAGTATAGAGTTGTTTGATGGTTCTGTTTTGAAGGATGCATTTCCATGGCCACTAATGTTTCTGAATTCTGAAAGGACTTGAGAAACTGGTTTATGAGTCACCGGATCTATCCCCATTTTCATCAGTTTCTTCTTCAGCTTTGTGTTCCAATGGTTTTTCACATCGTTATCCGTTCTTCCTGGAAGCTTTCGAGCAATCGAAGACCACCTGAAAACATCAGAGATCATTATTAACAATGTGAAAGTATGTTTGATAGATTCTTGTAATTGTGAAAAAGTTAGTTAGCAATTAGGTTGCTTCATTTAATTACCTGCTGCCAATGATTCTGTGACACTCAATGATAAGCTCTTCTTCTTGGGGAGAGAAACTGTCATGTTTAAGGTCAGGTCTTAAGTAATTAGTCCATCTCAGTCTACAGCTCTTTCCGCATCGATTCAGGCCTACACCGAATAACGAAAAATACTCAAGACTTGTATAAGGAGATGAGATTTCTTAAAGAAGGGAGAGATATTTGAAAAACCTGCTTTTTTGGGGATCAAACTCCAGTTTCCTACACCATGGATAGCAACATAAGCGAGGATCTTAGCATCTTCTTCCTCGGTCCAGAGACCTTTCTTGACATTTGATTTGTCACAACAAGGAGGCCTTCCCATTTTTTGATGTATTCAGACACAAGAGAGAAGATGAAGAAGAAGAAGCTGAGAAATGTCTGAAAGTACAACAACTAAGGCTTTATGGAAATAGAGTGATGCAATGCAAAAGCTCTGAGACATGTCTAGGGAGAGAGAGAAAGAGAGAGAAGGTGAGGATCTCATGCTTGAAGGCTCCTAATTAACGGTAATTGCATGATTGTTACACTTCATTAGAAATATAGAGAGTCTCGAAGTGCATGACGTAGTTTTCACAGCCATGTACACTACAAATTGTATAATGATACATAATTCAGTTATCATGTATTGCTTGCTTGAGGTTGATGATAAAATAAACTGACTTTTATCAAGTTTTGGTCTAATTATGAACCATAAGGAACATAACTGGTAACATAGAATCAGAATTATTTTTTTAGTATATTGTTCTATAATTCATTCTATTGACGAAATGTTTATCTACCCGAATGGCGAAAACCCGGTTTTTCGCTATACAAAAATTTTGATCCTTTAATAAAAGCTTTGATTTTACTTGTTGTCGTTGTTCTTAAGATGAGCAAACGTTGCAACTCTTTCTGCAATATCCATGGTCTTTGTCTGAACCAACCATGTATGTTGGATTCTTCTGGCATTCCCCTGCCTTTGCCCATTTTTCGCAGCTCACATTCTCGTCCACACATCCAGATTGCTTACTAAACGCTCTGTCGAATGATCTAACATGAATCCATCTGGTTGCTGACCATTTCTCTCCCTCAACCACCGGACAGCTTCCATGTAAGCTATTTGAATCTGTGGTTGCATTTGGGTGTAGATTGAAGAACAACAATGCGTCCCCTTTCCTTGGTTTCACTGCAATGAAAGATATTCAGATTAGTGCAATATACCATTTCGAGAGATAGTTGTACCATTCATTATCACTGAATCATACTACTACATTTCCATTTGTGTTGAACTTTTAATTTACATCTTTTCACATTTAAACCAAACGCAGGTTTAGGATACAGTATTCTACATCAAGCTATATACAGTGATTTTACCTGCATAGCCTTGTTTTGCACATTCGGTCCAGCTATCATCTTTCAACTGAGTTGTTTTACCCTATAAGAATGTGTGATCAAACTGAAATGAGGCTACTCAGGAAATAAAATCGAAATATTTGATGAAATTTATGGAACC
Organism: Arabidopsis lyrata subsp. lyrata; assembly: GCF_000004255.2. Classification (NCBI taxonomy): domain Eukaryota; kingdom Viridiplantae; phylum Streptophyta; class Magnoliopsida; order Brassicales; family Brassicaceae; genus Arabidopsis; species Arabidopsis lyrata. The sequence goes on from NW_003302551.1 coordinate 4,660,328, forward strand.
AGAAGTAATATTTATCTTTACCTTCCACATGGGAAACACTGTTTCTCCTCCCTTTTCAACATTGGACAAGTACATCAATACAGTGGCGATCCGATGACCACCGAGCTCTAGATTAGCCTGGTCGTGAAAGTAGTCAAAATGCGGTTCATATTTTTGACCATTCTCATAATGCAGTATTTGCATCGATTCCCCATTTTCTAATCCGCGACACAGAAAAAAAAGAAGAGATGAGAAGTTGTAAGCTACTAAAGGGCAAAGGCTAAAGTAAGAAACAGAATTAGGAAATATATGTACATATGGTCGGAAATACCTTCGGGAATAAAGGTCCACGCAGCAAGTTTTGCCTCGACATTTGCTACAATATCATCCTGCACAGATAGAACCTTATCATTCAAGATCAAAGGTCAACAACCAGTGAATCACACAGCCTTTAGAATATCCAGATTTGCATTCAAGCTACTACTTTATCTAACCGCAGAAACAGAATCCCATAGTGTTGCAGAAAAATATGATTAACTGGTCCAAGCATATATTAGTAACAGCGGACAAGTCTGTCTAACTAGTGAAGTAAGCTAGCCGAATACAGTACATACAAATGCAACACTAGACCTCATAACAGCAATCATTCTCATAAACTCAACTGATTGAGAACGAAAACCAAACATAAAAATCAATCCAGATATAAACCACAGCTTCTAACAAGTCATTCGAAAGCTTTACTATAGCCGAAAGATATGTTTTGAAGTTTTAAAGTCACCTGTCTTTTGGATAAAAACATTCCAGAACTTGTGCGTACTTCACTCTCAACACTCTCACCAGAATCATTATCAGCCACCATTGACTTCTCAAGCTTTCCTTTCGCCTAAAAACCAAATGTCACAATCACAAAACATTCCTTGGCTCATCATCATCATCATCACTACTACTTAAACATCAACACAGAAAAAAAACTTAAGTAAATGTTTAAGATTTCAATACCAATTTGATAAAGTGATCACATTCCTCATCAGAAAGAAACCCTTTATACAAAAAAGCTCTGCAAAAACCACAAAAATTAACACAAAACCAAAAACAAAGATTCAAAATTTCAGATAACACACAAAAGCAAACAAACCTAGGAGTCCAAGAGAGTTGAGTAACACGAGTTGGATCAAACCCAAAAGAAGAAGCACTTGTTTTCATCTTTATCACTGACCCATCTCTGCAAAATATAAAATTTCTCAGTCAAAACCAAAATTCGAAGAACAGAATCGAATCAATCTCAAATCAAAATCAAACCTATTGTTACTCGATCGAGTGAGGAAGCGGTTAGGAGCAGATGAGATTTTGGAGAGAATGAAGAGAAAACAGAGGGAAAATGCGAGAAAATTCCGAGAATCCATCGGGAAAAAATTCGTGAGAAAGACTTGTTGGTGAAGAAGAAGACCAAGACGAATTGTGTAATTGTATTCTTCTTCGTAGTCTTGACCCAAAAGTCTTTCTTCTTTTTAATTTGTTTCCCATAGTTTTGAGATTTAACAGTTTCATCCCCTTTTGGTGTATTTATGACGCCGACGGTTTTTAATTCCCGTTGACTTAGTTAGTTTACATTTGTAGGTTGTTTTAACTCTTTTTACCGGGTAACATTTTTAATAGAGTATTTCTTTTTGACTAATGATTAAATTTTCCTATAAAACTGTTTTATTTTCCTAAAAAAAAATAATAGTAGACATTTATATCCGTACAATAATCCTACTGAACAACAAAGAAACAAAAGAGAATTTTCTTATAACTTCTTATTGCAGTTGTGGTGTCATAACGATCGAATTAGATTGTTTATATAGACGTAAAAATATTTTTACTATGTGTGTATAGTGACGATCGGTTCCACACAAATTAATATACCAAAAAGATTTCACTATGTATTTATTGCGTTCGCAGCTTCTTTTGACGTTTACAACAATTTTTGAGTTTTTAAATATTGGATTTTCTTTCTTTTGAGATATATCCTTTGAGATATTTCTTTTTGAGAGATGATTTACAATTTCAGATATGGGATTATGACGACTCAAATGTTGAATTAGATGATGGATGCATCAAGATTTGAACAGATTTCTTTAAACATCATCTCCATCTCTGTTCTGCGGTTATTAGCCTCTTTCTCTCACTCTTGAAGACGAAGATAGAGTTCGATGATGATGGTTTTGTTCTCTTTGGATATGAAGATTGTTTCTTTGGATCCAAAGTTATAGTTTGGCTGATCTTTGATGGGCTATGGCTTTTGTGGTCGAACCTTTTCATCTCGCCAAGAACGATTCATTGGAGTTCTCAAATTCGAGAATATCGATTCCATCGACTATGCTTGTTGTGTCCATTGGTGTTTTGTCAGGATATCCTGTTGAACACACTTTCAGATGTGGTGTGGTGGCTTTGGATGCAGTTAATCTTACATCATGGGAACAAAAGAAATCATCGACTTCCACATCAACAGAATGACTGTTTACCGGCGTCACCTGAAGAAACTAACAGATTGATTAATCTGTTAGCGTGTAAGACTTATCTACGATAGAAAGCAACGTCTCTTTTCACTTTTTCGATTACTTTGTTATACTCAAGTATTGGTTGTATGGTTTCTAAAGCTTCAATTTGTATGCTCAACGTAATACTATTTGTATTCTCGTCTTCAAATTAAAAAAGAATGATGGTAGAAAAAAAATGATGAGGTCTTGGTGTCAGGCATTGTGGTTTTGAGCGGTTTTGTTCTCCATCTAAGTGATGTTTCTCCTGCTAGTTCTGTTAGAAAATGAATGAAAATGAACAAAAAAGAAAGAAAAATGACCAAAATGAGGAACCAAGAAGAACATAGGAATTGAACAAATGGTTATGGTAAATTGTTACCAAAAAGTTGAATAAATATTTATCATAATAATTAAATCATTAAAAAATTATTTATTAAATTTAGTTTATAAATTTCATTTAAAATTAATGTTTTATATAAATTTAAAACAAAATATAGTATAAATTCAAATATTTTATTAAAAAAATAATATAAATTTTACTTGAAAGTATTTATTCATTTATTTAAGTATAAATACTAATTTAAAATAAAGTTATAACATTCATTTAAATTGAAATTTTTGAGAAAAGTTTTTATATATATAATTATATAAGAAAAATACCAAAAATATTTATACATAGAATGTAAATATTATCATAAAAGCTATTTTAAAATTATTTAATAATTAAAAACGAATTTTATTTTTTTGTTTCTCTTTGTTCTTCTACAATTTTGGGGAGGAACAATCTTCTTCTATGGTTCTTTTTTTTTTTGAGGAATGAAAATGAAAAGTATAGGACCCACATGTCTGAAAATAGAACAAAAATTCCTTACAAATGGTAAAAAAAAAAAAAGGAACAAAGAGAAACATGATATTCATACTCATTCTTTTTCTCAAAATGGTTACCAATTTGAGCCAACATCAGAATTGGTTATGACCAAAGTTGATGAAAAGAAGATTTGTTCCTATACATGATTTGGATTGTCTTTTAGCTGCTATTACAAATAGACCATATCTTCGATTTGTTTAGCGAGCGATCGTGGAGTATTGAATCTTTATCATTCCGTGTTTGTCGGAATCCATTTAGATTTATTGGTGAATTTGGTAACTGGATGAAATTTGATATATATATATATATATATATATATATATATATATAGTAAAACCTCTATAAATTAATATTGTTAGGACCATAATATTTTATTAATTTATAGTGATATTAATTTATTTATAAATTAATATTTATTAATTTATAGTATAAATTAATAATTATTAATTTATAAAGGGATGTATTTTAATTCTTAAAATTTTAGAAAGAAATAGATTTATAAATTTTGTAGTTTTGGACTTGAAATTTTAATAGTTTTAAAAAAAAAAATTTCAAAAATAAATTAGACAATAAAATTACAAAGATATGTGAATTTATTTATAAAAACGATATACGTAAATTCAAATTAATGATTAATGACCTCAATTGTCATTTTTAACAGGTATAAGACTATTGAAATGAAAATGATGTATATTCAAAAATTTAAAACTTACAGAAAATCTTGACTATTTTCTGATACAGTTATAAAGTATACTACACCATTATAATTTAAAACCACAATAGACCAATTGTTTTATCCAATACAAGTTAGACATGGGTTTTAACGAAAATTCAATTTAAAAAAAAAACAACTAAAAGCATACCTTAGTAAATTTACATGATTATTAATTTAGGATATTAATGGGACCATATATAGATTCTAAAAAAATTATTATCTTATTATCTTATCAAATTTTGTCAAATTTTACACTGGCCCGACTTGGGACAAGACAATTTTATTAATTTATCGAGTATTAATTTGTGGGGCTTTTGCAAAAATGCCACTTTTTCAATGCCTCTTTTCAAAAATACCCCTTTTTAAAAATCTTATAAAAAATGCTCTGAAAAATATAAGATTTACCCAAATATGTATGTAATATTATTAAAACATACACAAACTACATTTCTATGTATCTAAAATCTTATAAATACTTTATAAATACATTATAAATGCATTTTAAATACCTTTAAAAACCTTTAAAATATCTTGTAAAACCTTTGAAAAACCTTAAAAATCCTTTAAAATAACTTGTAAAACCTTTAAAAACACCTTATAAAACCTTATAAATACTTGGATCGAGTCTTCAAGTAGTAGTTACAATCCATAAGTACCTTATAAACCTAATAAAATTTTATAAAAATTTCAGATTTAAAAAGGGACGTTTTTAAAAATGGACATCTAAAAAGGACATTTTTGAAAAGGGCCACACCAAAAGGGATATTTTTAACAATTTCCCTTAATTTATAGAGTATCTAGTATATATATATGTATAGGGCCGACCCAATTTAATTTGCTACCTAAAGAAAAACATCTTTTTGGTCCATCATAAAACACAATTGAAACAATATTACTAAAAATTAGAATGTATAAATTCAAAACTCATCACCTTTAAAAAGGAAATAAAAGCACTCTACCACATAACTTATTGAAAATAATCTAAAATCCTTTTTTCATAAGCTTTATCCTAGCCGGAATTTGATTTGTGTCGTGTCAATTTTAACCGTCTTTTGCAAATATCAGTGAACAATTTGAAATTTAGAGTGAGAGACTCATGCGGCATAGGTCGGCATATATTTTTTTTTTTTTTCTATCTTCTTTGCTTAGCATAGCAACAACATCCAAGCAACATCCGCATGTGATGGGTTTCCATTGGGTAGGGGATTAATTCATTCGAAACCCAAAACACATATAATAAATATAATTTCCAAAAATCATTTTCTGATCTATTTTTGAAAAAACAGTTTGAATAGTTACACTTCATTAGAATTTTTAGAAGTATATATCTCATCATGCTTGAAGTCTCCTAATTAACGGTAATTGCATGATTGTTACCCCCCTTTTTTTTTTTTTTTTTTTTTTTTTGTCATATACATGATTGTTACCCTTGACTATAAATATAGAGAGTTTCGAAGTGCATGACGTAGTTAAATTTAGACAACTATCATTTCGAAGTGCATGACATAATTGTATATTAATGCATAAAATAGCTATCATGTATCGGTTGCTTGAGGTTGATCATGATAAACTAAAAACGGATTTTTATTGAGTTTTGGTCTAATTATGAACCATACGTAACATAACTGGAACATTAAACCAGTAACATAGGATCAGATATATCTATACTAGTATTGTTCTAACTTGTGCCTTCTATTGACGAAAGGTTTCTACTCTGAATGGCGAAAAACCCGATTTTTCGTTATACAAATTTTTTTTATCTTTAATAAGAGCTTTAATTCACTTGTAGTTGTTATTCTTAAGATCAACAAGCTTTGCAACTCTTTCTACAATATCCAAGGTCAGTTTCTGAACCCATCATGTACATTGGATTCTTCTCGCATTCCCCTGCCTTTGCCCATATTTCGCAGCTCTCATGATCGTCCACACACCCATCTGATTGCTTCTTACCAAATGACCTAACATGAATCCATCTGGTTGCTGACCATTTCTCTCCCTCAATCACCGGACAACTTCCATGTAAGCTAGTTGGATCTGTGGTTGCATTTGGATGAAGATTAAAGAACAACAAAGCGTCCCCTTTCCTCGGTTTCACTACAAATATACATATTCAAATAATGTGATATACCATTTGGAGAAATAGTTGTATTTATCATAAACATTGAATCATTCATGCTATATGTGTGTATATACAATGATTTTACCTGCATAGCCTTGTTTCGCACATTCCGACCAAGTATCGTCTTTCAGCTGAGGTGTTTTACCCTATAAGAATATGTGATCAAATTTAAATCCAAATCTTAACTGAGAATTTATGGAACCGGAATTGATGTATGTCTTTTACCTTCCACATAGGAAACACTGTTTCTCCACCCTTTGTGACATTGGACAAGTACATTAGTACGGTGGCGATCCGATGACCACCGAGCTTTAGAGTTTCCTTGTCGTAATAGTAGTCGAAATGTGGATCATATTTTTGACCATTCTCATAGTGCAATATTTGTAAGGCTTCCCCATTTTCTGATCCACAACACATAAAATGATGATGAGAGTAACTGAGTAAGAAACAGAATTAGAAAAAAAATAAAATGTATATGCCTCGCGGAAATACCCTCGGGAAGAAAGGTCCATGTAGCAAGTTTAGCCTCGACATTAGCTACTATATCATCCTGAAGGTTTAAGTACACAAAACCAATGTTAACTTGGTCAAGACTCAAGCGTTTACTTCTTCAAAGAAAAAACATAGAACTAGTCTGTCTAATTAGTGAATTAATTAAGCTAGTCGAATATGATATAAATACCGCATAACAGCGAAAACTACATAGTAAAATTCAAATGTCCTCACCTGTCTTTTGGTCAGAAACACTCCAGAACTTGTGCGTTCTTCACTATCTATACTCTCACCTGAATTATCATCAGCCACCACCATTGACTTCTCAAGCTTTCCTTTTGCCTAAAACCAATGTTCAAATCCAAAACAAAGTTTCTTGATTTAATCATAAACTCACACAGTCCTAGATAATGACAAAATATTCTATATAATTTTATGAAGAGACACGGAAACTTAAGAACATGTTTGATTCTATACCAAGTTAATCAAATGATCACATTCCTCATCAGAGAGAAACCCATTGTATAAAAATGCCCTGAAGACAACAACAATTTTACATTCTTTAACATAACAGAACAAAGATCATGATTACTTAATAATATGAAAATTTAGATACACAAAACACAAACCTTGGAGTCCAGGAGAGTTGAGTGACTCTAGTTGGATCAAAAGTAAAGGAGGAAGATGAAATTTGAGAGAAAATCAAGAGAAGAGAGAAGGAAAATGCAAGAAAATTTTGAGAACCCATCAAGGAAAATATTCTTTGGTAAGACTTTTGAGATTTAAGCGATTTTGTTCCTTATTTTTTTTTTCGTTGACTAGTTGTTTTACTTTAGGTAGGTTCTTTAACTCTTTTTACCGGAAAATAAACTTCTTTTTCTCTTGGTTGACTAATAATAAAGATTTTGAGTTTTCAGATAATAGTGATACTGTAATACCAACCACTCAACCATGTTCCAATATAAAGCATCAATTACCAAGAATACACTCCATTCTTATTCAATTTAAAAATTACAAATATTTAAAATTTTGATTATGAAATCAGGGTATATTAACTTTAAATTAATATTTTCTATTTCAATTTAGATCTGCTTCCAAAAATATATATTTATTTGCATAAAGAAATACAATTTTTTTCTAATATTTCTAGCTAGTATCTTCAGAAAAATATGTGTGGCATCTCTTTTTAATAGATGAGTTTGAAGTTTTTTTTTTATGATAATCAATTAAAAAAGTTTATATGTTATTTAAACTAAAAATTTAATAAAAATGGATTCGATAACCCACGTATCCAGATCCTGTTTTATTTCTTTATTTATTTTGGACAAACTAAATCCAGATCCTGTTATCTTAAATTTTTAACTAGTCATTAAGACTCATAACAACATATCATCTATATTGCATGGAAACGGGAGCGGGTACGCGGAAGCGGAATCGTTTAGAAGCGCTGAAGCGATTTTTTAGAAAATTTTACGGAAGCGGTACGCGATGGAAGCGTATAGTATATATAAAGAATATATATATATATATATATATATATATATATATATATATATATATATATGTATATGTATATATAACTAAATATTAAACATTATATCATATTACAAGTTATATTAACCCCACAAATCTAATAAATAAATTTTAAAAACTAAATTTAAAAATTAAACCAATTTTTACAACAAACAAAATCAAATAATTCAAGAAAAAAATTATAACACTATATTCATTCTTTTTTTAAATAACATCAAACAAAATCGTTTCAAATTATGTATATTATAGGTAAAAATATTATCAAACTCAAGTCTCTCGAAATTAATCTAAATTAATTAATCATTTATAATATCTCTCACATATTAGATTCATGTCATTGCTATTTTCTAAACATGATTTTGTTAAAAATAAAATACAAAGATTAGTATGCAAAATTTTTAGTTTGAGTTTGTTTGTATAAAAATAATAATTTCATGTTTTATTTGTAAAATTGAATTTATAAAATGGAAGCGCAAGCTTCCAAACCGGAATCGTAAGCTTCCAACGAGCTTCCAAAGTGGAATTTTTGGAAACGCGATGGAAGCGAGATTCCGATAGCTTCCAAGAGCTTCCGATTCTGACTAAGATTCCGAAGCGGGAAGCGGACCTCCGACGAAGATTCCGTGCTTCCTAGCATATCATCATTAACAACAAGATTTTGGAAATATGTAAAACAAATTCAAATCAGCAAAATGGGTTTAAAATCTCTCTTACATATAAGGCCCACTAAAGACCCATAACATTAAAGGCCCATTAAAATTTCCGGCTCTGTTTCGTGTACCGTACGTACGGAACAAAACCCTAAATTCTCCTCTCTATTATGGGACAGAGACAACATTTGACCCTTTAAATACACAAACTATAGAAGAACGCAGTCCCTTTCACAAACCCTAGCAGTCGAAATCAAAACCCTAAAACGATGAAGGTGATCTCTGCATTTCTTCTCGCTAAACTCGGAGGAAACGAGAATCCAACCTCAAATGATCTGAAGAAGATCTTGGAATCTGTTGGTGCTGAAATCGACGAAACGAAGATAGATCTGTTGTTTTCTCTCATCAAGGATCATGATGTGACGGAGCTTATTGCTGCTGGGAGAGAAAAGATGGCTGCTTTGTCTTCTGGTGGTCCAGCTGTTGCTATGGTGGCCGGAGGAGGCGGTGGTGGTGGTGGTGCTTCGGCGGCTGAGCCGGTGGCTGAGTCTAAGAAGAAGGTTGAAGAAGTTAAAGATGAATCTTCTGATGATGCAGGCATGATGGGTCTCTTTGATTGATGATTTGGTTTGAAGTTTCGTTTAAATGTTAAGACTTTATGTTTCTGATGTTGGTTTTGTGATGGATCTTTGGGTAATGTTGAGACTTGTGTTTCTGATCTTGGTTTAATTATCTTTGGTGGTTATGATTCTCTATGGTTTTTTTGTTACTTGTGATTTGAGAATTGTGGATGATGATGATGGTTTTAGGATTTGAGATTCTTAGTTCATAGTGAGTTTGTTTTATGTGGTTTGATGTTTCTGGATGGCTAAGTAGGAGTTTTATCATGATTAGTGCTTAAAGATGGACAAAGAGTTTGTTTTGTTAGTGGCTAAGAACACATTGGAGCAAATCTTCTTGATGAGTTTATGTCTATAGTGACTTTGTTTATGTGATTTGTTGGAAATAAAGCTTAGAACCAGAATTGACAAAGAACGAAAGTCGCAGAGCCGTAGAGAATCTACTGCACTTGAGCGAAAAACCGCCTAATCCCGGTGTGCAAGATAACCAAGACGGCTCACTCCAGGGTTCACTCTGCTCTCAATTGTGTTGTGCACTCAACCCAAAAGAGATGAAGCTCTCAAACTCAAACTCAGAAATTTAGAAGAAGAAGAAAATAGAAGAGAGATCTTTTCTACTTGATACCTCGATCGAGTCTCTCCCAAAACTCCTTTTAAAGACCAAAAAAACGAATCTAATCAAGTTAGATTTTTGTGCCATGGGAATCGCTCATTCCCAGCCACCGCGTGGCCAACGAAGTGAAACAGGTCAGAAAATTCAGCCACGTTCTTTGACTTAATCTTTTAGGGTGAAGGAGATTTGACATAACAACAAAACCAACGTGGGTCTTAAGAGCCCATTTCAAAATTCATAAAGCCCAATTGAAGAAACAGACCCAACAATCCCCCACAAGATTTTTTCATCATGGGTTTGGTTTTGGTTTGGGAAGCATTTTTCACCATGGTTAGTGGTTAAAGACGGATAAAGAGTAGTGAGTCAAACTGTGAAAAGGGTTTGTTTTGTTAGTGGCTAAGAACACATTAGAGCATATTTTCTTTATGAGTTGATTTGTATGGAACTATACGAGTTCAGAAGTTGATTTGAGGATCCATTTAGGTTCACACCAAAGAGCTTATCTTTTCTAGATACTTGAGGTAGTTTGGTGATCTAAATATGTTGATTAAAAGCTTGCATTATAACTTATCGATGTAACAAACATATGGATTTTATCAAAGATGTTTCATTTAGGAGATGAATTCTTGGTATTGACACTGGCTGCATGTACCTTCTCTTAGTAACTTGCACTTTAGATTTCACTTGCATAGAGAAAACCAACAAGAGTAGGACCGTTTGATATCACTCTTATTAAATCCTAGGAAACTTGTCAGTCTCACTCTAGAGCAACATTTCTCTATCCAATACTTTCATGGTGAATAACACAATCCATCAACATTTCTTTGTTACTCAGAAACTGTGAAAGTTATTCCGAGGCTTACATATCTTTGGACCTACTCGGTTCTCTACCATTATTGCTGATTGTTAAGCTCTAGGCCTCTAGCTACTTGAATTGGCATTGTTCGAGTGGGAAGGCTCAAAAATTGGAGTTTTGACAAGTTGTCTCTTCTATGTACGATGGAGGAAATGAATAAACAAATGAGAAAAGGTAGCCACTTATGATTTGGGCTTTTGACTTTGTTCTTAATGGGCCTTTAAAAGCCCAAGTTCATGGTTGTCCGTGAGATGAGAAACTGTCTTTTTGGATTCGAAATTCTAGTATTGGTTAATACATAAATGACCTGCATTGACATCATCATCCAAGAAAATGAAAATTGTATGCTCGAGATATTTTGTTTTCCTAGTTTTATTTGAGTATCGAATCTTTAGGTGAGCCACGTTAATTAAGACCCATATTTTTTGTACTATCAACTGAATCTAGTCTAATCATATTGATCTAAGATTATTATCGTATAAAATGATTCAATCGACGTCATTGCAAACGTATATAAAATAAATCAATTGACGTCATTATAAAGAGGAAAGCATCGCTAAGCATGCTTATCTAAGAGTCCGGGCGTACTAAAACAAATTATATGACATCAACAAGACAACCATTTATTTGCACACCAAATCAAATTTTGTATTGTCAAAAGAAAAACCATCAAACTCAAGTTTCTCAAAATTAATTTAATTCAAATTAATCACTTTCAATATCTCACATATAATTCACGCCATTGCAATTTTTTCAAAACCTCATAATTTAAAAATCAAAATGCAAAGATTAGTCTGCAAAAATTTAAAATTCTAAATCACAAGGGTTGTTTTTAGGCTTTTTGTATATTAAATACATATCCAAAATAATTTTCAAGTTTTTTATTTATTTATTTGTGACATCAAATTTTTAAACTGAAATTACAAATTTCTAAAACAGAAACATAAATTTCAAATTTTGTTGAGATTTTTCGGTTCCAAGTCCAATTTCCAAATTTTGTTGAGATTTTTCGGTTCCAAGTCCAATTTCCAAATTTTGTTGAGATTTTTCGGTTCCGAGCCCAATTTCCAAACGGAAAATGGACATCCGATAAAACTTTCGTACTAACTAGATTTAGAGAAAATCTTGGCTTGAAACCTAAGTGTAACCTGCCATCATGTAGGATATGTCATCCTAACGTTGTATACCTTTTTCAAAAGATATTTTTACTTGAGAAAATACGTTTCAACGTTGATAGACAACCAATTAAGAATCAAAGACCTTTCGTAATCAATTTAGGCTTGTCGTCTAAGGTATACTAATTTACGACAGTTGACTAGACTTACAAGGAACAAAATAATAGAATAATTTCGTCAAGAAAAAAATGGTTTTTGGCTCATACTTTACATAATATTTTACACTTAAAATTATTTAAGTGGCTCCTCGCATGATCCCAAAGAGCAAGCCTAGATCGAAAAGTTTCTAAACACTTCACCTAATCCTAGAGACGAATTTAGATCGATTTCGCAAACGACAAAGCCTAGTAAAAATTCCACATCATATTAGTATTAAACATCTACATGTAGTTTCCTGAAAACCAATCAGAGATTTCGTGGCTTCTTCCTCGAAACTCGAGCGTAGGATAAATAGAGAGTGAAGCAGAGAGTTATGAAACCAAATCACAGAGCACACTTACCAAATCACAAGAGACACAAACACAAATAGTTTCGTGTGACACAAGTAAAGAGTTTCGTGTGACACAAGCAACACAAAAAGATGCTTGAAACCGGAGCGATATGGGGATTAACCGGGACGACGGTGACAAGCTTTATGTTCTTCTGGGCGATTTACAAACAATACGTCCCTAACCATCTTCGAGCCTACGTGGAGAGATACTTCCACAAGATGATTGGATGGATCTCTTATTACGTTCACATCAAATTCACTGAGTACACAGATGAAGGTCTGAAGCGAAGCCAAGCCTACGACTCTATACGCAACTACTTAGCCTCGAAATCAACGGCTCTTGCAAAGAGACTAAAGGCCAACGAAACGAAAAACAGCAAATCTTTGGTGTTTAGTATGGACGATCGTGAGGAAATTGAAGATGAGTTCGAAGGTGTGAAGGTGAAGTGGTATTCGAATGTGAAAGTGATTCAACCTCAGTCTAATTATGGTCGAAGCAGCTCAGAGGAGAGAAGGTACTTTACTCTTAGTTTCCATAGGCGAAACCGAGGGTTGATCATTGAGACTTATCTTGATCATGTTTTGAGAGAAGGGAAAGCTATTGGGTTGATGAACCGAGAGAGGAAGCTTTACACTAATAACACAAGTCAAGAATGGTATCCTTGGAGGTCAGGAAAGTGGAGCAACGTTCCCTTTCATCACCCGGCGACGTTTGAGACTTTGGCTATGGATCCAGTGAAGAAAGAAGGGATTAAGAAGGACTTGATAAAGTTTAGCAAAGGGAAAGATTATTATAAGAAGGTTGGGAAGCCATGGAAGCGCGGTTATCTCTTGTTTGGCCCGCCCGGGACAGGGAAATCGACGATGATAGCTGCAATAGCGAATTTCTTGGACTATGATGTGTATGATCTTGAGCTAACGACCGTGAAGGATAACTCAGAGCTGAAGAAGTTGTTGCTGGATACAACTAGTAAGTCTATCATTGTGATTGAAGATATTGATTGCTCGCTCGATCTTACGGGGCAGCGAAAGAAGAAAAAAGAGGAAGATGAAGAAGAGGATGGAGAGGAGAAGAAGGGAGCTGAGAAGAAGCCCAAGGTAGATGAGAAGCAGAGCAAGGTTACTTTGTCAGGGTTATTAAACTCCATTGATGGGTTATGGTCAGCTTGTAGTGGTGAGAAGATCATAGTGTTCACAACAAATTTTGTGGATAAGCTTGATCCAGCATTGATACGCAGAGGAAGAATGGACAACCACATTGAGATGTCTTATTGCAAGTTTGAAGCGTTTAAGGTTTTGGCTAAGAACTACTTAGAGATTGAAACACACGACTTGTATGGAGAAATCGAGAGAAAGCTCGAAGAAACCAATATGTCTCCAGCGGATGTTGCGGAGACTTTGATGCCGAAATCTGACGAAGAGGATGCTGACATTTGCATCAAGCGTTTGGTCAAGACTTTGGACGACGAGAAGGAAAAAGTGAGGAAGTTGGCTGAGGAAGAAGAGAAGAAGAAAGCAGAAAAAGAAGAGAAAAAGAAGAAGAAAGCAGAGGAAGCAGAGGAGAAGAAGAAAACAGAGGAAGAGGAGAAGAAGAAGAAAGCAGAGGAAGAAGAGGAGAAGAAGAAGACAGAGGAAGAAGAGAAGAAGGACAAAGTGAAGGGAAAGGAGCAAAACGGCGACGTTTCTAAGCAAAATGGTTCCAACTAAAATGATATGAACAAAAGATGTGACGCTTGACGAATTTTAGTTTATTGTGTAAGGTTGTACTTTGGCATGGTGTTTCTAAATAAATTTTAAATGCAAAAGTAAGTTACGTATGATTGTCTTTACGAATAATTTTCAAAACTACAAATTTTAATTTTTGCGAAAAGATACTAAGAGCAAGTCCAATGGGGGGTTTTTAGAGTTTCTTAGGCCATGAATCCTTAGGAAAATTGCCCAAATTAAATCAAAAATATCAAATTTGGTAAGAAACGTACCTTAGTTTAGGATTGTTTTTGGTTTTAAGAGTTCATACGTGTCAACTTTCCATTGGTCTGTCTAATGAAAAAACAAATAATTGTTGAATTCACCATTTCGATTTCTCTCTCTGGTTTTGATTCTTCTTCGTCTTCTTCATCAACCTCTAGGAGACTCGTGTAGGTACGTACGTAGCTTTGAATCTCTTCTTGCGTAACCTAAAATCTTGTAGATTCCTCTTGAGAGTGAAGCATTCTCGAGTGAAGAAATCGCTTGTTTCTCTCGTTTTCTTTCTTCTGTACTGATTTCAACGCAAACAACAAGCAATAAGATCAAGATCTTACCTGAATCAATCACTACATAGAGCTATCTATTTTGCTTTTGATTACGATTTTAGACTCAAACTTGTATTTGATTTAGTGACATTTGTTGTTGTCTTTTTGCTTCGTAGCATTGAGTTTAGCTTAGGATTGGCTTTTAATAGAGTTTCTATTTGAGTGGAATTGTCATATAGAATTGATGTCTAGTTAGTGTTTGATGAAATTCCTCTGAGAGTGTGTAATAAGCTTTCTTCTTCAAGATTGGTAGATTTGATAAATATTTTTTTTTGGTTTTTCAAGAATCTGTTAGTTTAATTGCTTGTGGTTGTAGATAAAATGTCACAGAATGCTTGATTGGCATGCTTCTATGAATGGCTTCGGGGAGGAGAGAAGGCCATGCTTGATTGGCATGCTTCTGTGACCAAAGATTCTACTAACAAGGACCAGAATCCACAAATGCAGTCTCCTCCATCACTTGAGGAACCAGATCCAAAGAGACAATTTTTTTTTTTTTTTTTAAGAATTCACTTAAGGACTCTACCATTGGACAAATAAAATTTAAGGATTCATCAAAAACTCTTAACTTTAAAATTGTCATAGTTTATGATTAAAATATGTTTAAAGATCCTTTTAAGAACTCAACCATTGTTGTTGCTCTTACTATCGTATTAGTGGATTGGTACAAAACTCATAAAACTTTTGCCAAATGCTCTTTTTTTCAATTTTTTTTTATGAATATTTGGAAGTTCAAGGCTGAAGGCCCTACATTTCTTAGAAATGGGATCCATACCAGATTAAATTCATCTCCTTTAGAGAAGAGATCCTTTTCAAAGAGCGTAGAACCCAGTACCTATACCTAGGAGATTTACCACTGGACCAACATAACGTTGGTATTTAACTCTTATAATTGTTTTAATCTTTATCATTACTTCTCTATCGATCATCCTCTATGGTATGTGATTTATGGGCTTTGATCACAAATGCCTAGAAGACTAAAACTATTTTGATAATCTGAGGACCAACGCTCCACCAATTTGGACTGGCTATTCGATGAATTTGTCCCAAGATATCCCGAGAGGAAAGGACTAATTGGTTCAATTGCATGACCGATATGTTGCCCTCCAGATTTCATTAATTCGATATATTTCTTTTGATCCAATCCGAAATCAGATTTTGGTTGTTTTATTATGCTAACCTCGATTATGAAGAGACATAATTATTATTCTATTCTGTCCAAAACATTACTTTAACAATTATTAAATGGATCCCTAGATCATATACCATACCATCTCACTTTGGACAAGATTTTTGAACTATTTTACTGAAATTTTTTGGTTCATCCCTAGGGATGAATCCGTTTATTCATCTCTTTTTTTCTAACCAATCAAAATCTATCATCTAATAAAAAAAATTAAACTCATTTAATTGTAATATTTAATTTCCCACAAAAAACAAAGTTGTTTATCGGTTTAGGTTTATAAGAAAAGATTAGGATATATATTTAATAATTAAACGAGGTTAAATATCGGTTTGGATTTATAAACGGATTTAGATTTTATAATTAAACGAGGTTAAATTTTGATTTGAATATATAAAGAATGGTTAGGGTTTAGATTTTACAATTAAACGAGGTTGAATATCTGTTTGCGTTTAAAAAGAGGATTAGGGTTTAGATTTTGTAATTAAACGAGATTATATGTGGTTCGAATTTATAAAAAAGTGGTTAGGGATTAGATTTTTACAGTTAAATGAGTTTAAGTTTTTTTATTAGGTAGCACATTCCGATTGGTTAGAATAAGAGGGGTGAATAAAAGGATTCACTCAAGGGGTGAACACATGAATTGTTCCTTACTTATTTACTTTGTATATATATTCTTTGATTTTTGAATTTTACAATTTGTAAGTAGTTTTTTAATTGAGTTTTAAAAGAAAATTCATTGATTCTGGAAAGCGTCACTGGTTTTTTTTTTTATATCAATAGACCGATTAATCTTTGCTTTCATGCTTTTTTTTTTTGTTTTTATTTTTATGTTTACCATGTAACGAAATTATACGATCTATTTTATTGTAACTCCTAATCGTTTTCTTAGTAAAAAGTAAGAATAATTCTCTCTTATAGATAGTCGGTTGAATTTTTGGAATATTGCTCTCTTAGAAGAGATCTTTGATCCAGAAGATATCGCCATCATAAGTGTCCTACCTGTGGGTGCACCAACTAAGGAGGATACACTAGGTTGGCATTTTACAAAATCCGGAAAATATACAATCAAATCGGGATATCATACTGCACGGTTAGGAAATTCGGAGACAAAATTTTCATTGATTGGACCAGATATCAAACCGTTAAAAGCACATTCTTGGCAAGTGCATTGTCCACCTAAGATACGTCATTTCTTATGGCAAATTTTTACGGGTTGTGTACCAGTTACGGAAAATTTGCGGAGAAGGGGAATTGATTGTGATATTGGTTGTGCTAGATGTGGCGAACTAGTGGAAACAATCAATCATACACTCTTTCAGTGCCACCCGGCATGACAGGTTTGGTCACTCTCTCAGATTCCTACAGCCATAGGAATTTTTCCAACATAATCTATTTTTTCAAATTTGGACCATTTATTTTGGAGAGTACCTTCAGAATTTGACTCTTCAGCCTTTCCATGGATTATCTGGTATATATGGAAAGCAAGGAATGAAAAAATATTTGAAAACATTGATAAAGATCCGTTAGAGGTATTACAGTTAGCGGAAAAAGAAGCACAATTGTGGCAGTCAGCCCAAATTGAGCTTCATCATGAAACTCATGGTACTGCAGAATTGGTTAATCGTTCTCGAGTGGGGAATACTTCACTTGACTCGAATTATTCTGGATACCGTTGCTTTGTAGATGGATCGTGGAAAGAAAGTGATAAGTTCTCCGGTACAGGATGGTTCTGTACATCATCAAACGGAGAGCCGCCAACCATGGGAGCTGCAAATCTCCGTCGAAGTTTATCTCCATTACATACCGAGTTCGAGGCCCTTCTATGGGCGATGAAGTGTATGATTGGTGCAGATAATCAAGAGGTAGAGTTCCTTACAGACTGTTCTGATCTGGTGAAGATGGTGTCTTCTCCAACCGAATGGCTGGCGTTTTCAGTGTACTTGGAGGAATTCCAGAGCGACAAGGAAGAATTCTCATCCTTCTCTTTATCTTTAATTTCTCGCAATGCTAATGTAAAAGCGGATCATCTGGCACGAAAAATTCGTACAGAACCGCTTCATATCACATTTGTAAACAATATTCCTCAGGAATAACTCTTTTGAGCTCTAATTAATTTCGGATGACAAAAAAAAAAGTAAGAATAATTCAATTGACGTCATCAAAGAAGAAAGCATTGCTAAGCATGCTTATCTAAGCAATTACACGCACGGGCTAACAAATTAAATTATTTGCTTAATTTTGGCTATATATTCATGGAAAACAAAAAAAAAATTCAACTTATTGTCTAAGATATTAATTTACGACAGTTGATTGGACTTATAAAATAACAAAAACGAAGTAATAGAGTAATGACTTCGTTAAGAAAAAAAAAAAAAAAGACCTTGTGGCTCCTAGTATGATCCCATGAGGAAACCTATATCGACAAACTTAGTGAATCAAATTATACTTTTGTTGTTCTTTTCGTTAGAGCAATTGCACCCTTCCTTTATAATATATTTTTTTTGTCAACGAATATATATGAGATGAACGATGTAGAATTATTTCTCTAAATAAAATGTTTAGCGTTATCTTAGTAATTATGTTATTTTTTATCGAATTTTGTAATATAATCCTTTAAAGGTTTTAGAAAATATGAAATGCATGATACCGTACATAAAAATATTTTAAAACTAGTAATAAAATAAAATAAAATTAAAGTAACATAATTAATAACATAATACTCATTAAATTTGAAATATATGCCTAATTTTCATGTCGAACACATGATAATATATTGAAAAAAACTTATGACACGTGTAGGTGCATACAACTAGTTTATATATGCTTCTGTGTACATTGACACCAATAACAACATTCATTATTTTATTATGTAATTTAAAAAATTATTATATCCATTTAATAAGATCTACATCAAAAATTTTACTTAAATACTATGCTTCTTTTGTTATTTTTTCCTATGCTAATTTTGATTACATATTTTTGATACTACTTTTACTGATTAAATCCATATATTGTTCTTTCTCTTTATTTCATTTATTTTTATCATTAAAACTAAATTATTATTGTTTCATTTCAATATTCAGTTCTAAACTAATATTCTCAATTTTCCTATACTTATTAATTTACCTATTCATCTTCATCTTCAAATTTGTGAATTTCTTTTTACAGTAAGCTAAATTTACTTTCGCTTTTATTATTATTATTATTATTATTATTATTATTATTATTATTATTATTATTATTATTATTATTATTATTACTATTATTATTATTATACAAATGTCACCGATCAAAATGAACTTCTAAATCTCAATTTCCCTATGTTTATTAATTTACTTTTTCATCCTCATCTTCAAAATTTTGAATTTCTTTTTCTTCTTAACTAAATTTACTCTCTCTTAATTTCTTACTATTTTTTTTAAATTTTCTTTTGCAGATATTATTATTAGAGAAATTGTTAAAAATGCCCCTTTTTCAATACCCCTTTTCAAAAATGCCCCCTTTGAGAGTCCATTTTTAAGTTTGCCCTCTTTTAGTTTTTAATGACCATTTTACCCTTATTTGAAACAAAATTAGGTCCACAAAATACAAAATATTTTTTGGCGGGAAAAGTGATCCCGCAATTTTCCCGCCAAAACACTTGTAAAAACCTTTAAAATACCTTGTAAAATTTTCCCGTAAAAATTTTTCCCGCCAAAAAATTTTGCCGCCAAAAAAATTTTTTTGCGGGAAAAGTGATTCCGCAATTTTTTTTTTTGGCGGGAAAATTTTTGTCGGGAAAAATTTACAAGGTATTTTAAAGGTTTTACAGAGTATTTACAAGTGTTTTGTAAGGTTTTACAATGTATTTTAAAAGGTTTTACAAGGTACTTATAAGGTTTTATAAGGTATTTATAACTTGTAAAACCTAATAAAAAACTTGGATGACCTTCAAACTTGTAAAAACCTTATAAAATAGCTTGTAAAATCTTATAATATCTTAGAATACCTAGTAAAAACCTGGAAAACCTTTTAAAATACAGTGGAAACCCTTATAAATACCTTTTAAAAAACCTTTAAAATACCTTGTAAATTTTTCCCGCCAAAAAAATTGCGGAATCACTTTTCCCGCAAAAAAAATTTTTTGGCGGGAAAAAGTTTACGGGAAAATTTTACAAGGTATTTTAACAGGTTTTACAAAGTTTTTACAAGTGTTTTGGCGGGAAAAATTGCGGGATCACTTTTCCCGCCAAAAAATATTTTGTATTTTGTGGACCTAATTTTGTTATATTTCCTTATATATTTGTGATATCTTTTATTAAAAGAAGGGTAATTTAGTCATTTTGTACATAAAAAGGGGTATTTTTAAAATTGGACAGCCAAAGGGGGCATTTTTGAAAAGGGGTATTAAAAAAGGGGCATTTTTGTGAGTCTCCCTTATTATTATTATTATTATTATTATTATTATTATTATTATTATTATTATTATTATTATTATTATTATTATTATTATTATTATTATTATTATTATTATTATTATTATTATTGTTATTATTATTATTTTTAACAATTAGACAAATGTCACCGATCAAAATGAATTTCTGATTTTTGTCTGAAACAAATCAAAAAGCTTACAAATTTTTACATTAATATATGCTTCAATGTTATCTTGAAGCTCATTCAATTTAATAAGATTTTCTTTACCATTTTTTATGTTTAATTGATATTTTTCCTTTTAAACTTTTTTTCTTGCCTAACCACTAAAGACTTAAAAAGTCCTAAAGACTAATCATCCTATATATGATTAGTGAAAGCACATCTCAAAGTCTCAAAGAGAAATAAACAAACACAAAGATGCTTGAGTTCGGAGCAATATGGGCTTTCACCAGTACGACTATGGCGAGTCTTATGTTCCTATGGCCAATGTATAAACAGTTTGTGCCATACCAAGTCCGAAACTACTTGGAGAAAACCTTGCAGAAGTATTTGGACAAGTTTTTCGGCACGACTTCGAATTTTGTTTGCATCAAATTCCCTGAATACACAGGAGAAGGTCTAAGTAAAAGCCGCGCCTACGATGATATACGCAACTATTTATCCTCGAGATCAACTGCTAGGGCCAAGAGATTAAAGGCCAAAGAATCGAAAAACAGCAAATCGTTGGTTCTGTGTTTGGACGATAACGAGGCAGTTGTAGATGTGTTCCAAGGTGTGAAGGTGGTGTGGTCTTTGTTCGTGGAAGATAAAGAGAATCAATCTGTTTCGAAGGTGGGAAGATACTTGACTCTGAGTTTCGACAATCACCATAGAGAGATGATCACTGAGACTTATATTGACCATGTTTTGAGAGAAGGGAAAGAGATTGCGTTGAAGAACAGAGAGAGGAAGCTCTACACTAACAATCACCGTCATGATTATACCTCTATGAGGGATGGAAGATGGAGCAACGTTCCTTTTAATCATCCTGCGACATTCGAGACTTTGGCCATGGATCTTGATAAGAAAGAAGAGATTAAAAAGGATTTGATTAAGTTTAGTAAAGGGAAAGAATATTATAGGAAGGTTGCAAAGCCATGGAAGCGCGGTTATCTCTTGTTTGGACCTCCCGGGACAGGGAAATCGACGATGATATCTGCAATGGCTAATTTCTTGGATTATGATGTGTATGATCTTGAGTTGACGACAGTGAAAGATAACGCGGAGTTGAAGAAGTTAATGTTGGACACAAAAGGGAAGTCTATTGTCGTGATTGAAGATATTGATTGTTCGCTTGATTTTACGGAACATAGAAAGAAAAAGAAGGAGGATGATGAGGATGAAGAGGAGAAGAAGAAAGCTGAGAATTTGAAAAGACTAAGAGATCAGAAAGAGAGCAATGTTACTTTGTCGGGGTTATTGAACGCCATTGATGGGTTATGGTCAGCTTGTAGTGATGAGAAGATCATAGTGTTCACAACAAATTTTGTTGATAATCTTGATCCAGCATTGATACGTAGAGGAAGAATGGACTACCATATTGAGATGTCATATTGCAGATTTGAAGCTTTTAAGGTTTTGGCTAAGAACTACTTGGAGAACGAGTCACATGACTTGTATGGAGAAATCGGGAGATTGCTAGAGGAAGTCGACGTGTCTCCGGCTGATGTTGCTGAGAATTTGATGCCGAAATCTGATGAAGACGATGTAGATATTTGTCTTAGGCGTTTGGTTAAGTCTTTGGAGGAAGAGAAGAAGAAGAAAGTAGAGAAGGAAGCGAGGAGGAAGGAGAAGAAAGCAGAGAAAAAAGAGAAGAAGGAGATACAAAAGAAAGTGAAGGGCGCCGAGGAAAACGGTAAAAAGATTTGAGTTTGTCGATACATAGAACTATTTTGTAGAATAAGAATATGAGTTGGTTTAGTTCATCAAATAAACTGAATGTTGAAACAGTTTATCAAATATACCAAATGTTGTAATGATTTATCAAATAAATCAAAAGTATTGTTGGTTTGGGTTACTATTAGAAATCATTATATTGAAAAAAGTAGAGAAGGAAGCGAAGAGGAAGAAGAAAAAAGGAGAAACAAAACAAAGTGAAAAGACGCAAACGGTAAAAAGATTTGAGTGAAAGAAACTATTGTGGTTTTTTATTCTTCTTTGGCATGGTGTTGCAAAGTACTCCCTCCGTTTCATAATATAAGTCGTTTTGGAGAAAAAATTTTGTTTCATAATATAAGTCGTTTTCAAGTTTCTATGCATTTTATATATTACATTAATATTTTATAATTATTTATATTATGCAGTCTCTTTTATGATTGGCTGAACTTTTTAAAAGTAGATTTTTTTAATCTGCGTGTTTAAAGCTAAAACGACTTATATTATGAAACGGAGGGAGTAATATTTAGATGCAAAAATAAGCTATAACATTATTTTATTATATAAACTTGGACTCGTTTCATGAGAGATCGACACCATGGCATGATTTTATAATCAATGAGATATAAAAAAAAACACCATCTTCTAAAAGGTATTGTTGTTCCAAAGATATATTGTACATCGGAGCTAAATGGATTGAGATCACGACTAATGATGTTTAGATGTACAGTAAAACCTCTATAAATTAATACTCTATAAATTAATAACCTCTCTAAATTAATAAATTCTTCCGGTCCCGAGTTGGGACCAGTGTAAAATATGACATAAATCGATAAATTAATAAGATAATAATTTTTTTGAAAATCCCATGTAAACATATGGTCCCATCTATATTATAAATTAATAATTGTATAAACTTATCAATATATATATATATATATGTATATTTAACTTAATATATATATATGATATAAATTTATATATCATATATGAATTACTATGATATATATTTAAAATATTATATGTAAAAAATTTAATGAAATATGAATCTATTATTCGAAAAAAGTTTGTGTTGTTTTTTAAACTTAATATTTGCTTCTCTACTTGCAATTGGTTTAAAAAAAATATTGCTTATAAAGGAAAAAAATTATTTTAGATAGAAATTTTTTAAGAAATTTTAAAATTAGTAAAATCTCTCTATAAATTAATAATTATTAATTTATTGATAAATTAATACCTCTTTAAATTAATAAAATTTCATGGTCCTAACATTATTAATTTATAGAGGTTTTACAGATTGCCTCACTTAGGTTCGGATAACAGATACTTGGAGATTGTTGTGCAACGGTTGTCCGGGTTTTGGCTCTTGCAAGAGCCACATGTGAAGTATGGTGTGCTAGCCTTCCATAACAAGCTAACGAAATATCCGCATGAGTAGGTTAGCATTATGAACTACTACTATCGAAGATGTGTTCTTGATGTCTTTTTGAAAGATGTTCATGTGTATTGGGCCTATTGGGTTATTGTTCATTACTAGGATATGACCCGCGGTACACCGCAGGTCAAAACTATGTTAAATCAGTTAATTTGGTCATTTTCGGTTAATCTCGGTTTATTCGGTTAATTTGGTTTGGATTTTAACAAATGGGCTTCCGAAAAATAAGAAACTT
This sequence comes from Arabidopsis lyrata subsp. lyrata, assembly GCF_000004255.2. NCBI lineage: Eukaryota > Viridiplantae > Streptophyta > Magnoliopsida > Brassicales > Brassicaceae > Arabidopsis > Arabidopsis lyrata. The sequence goes on from NW_003302551.1 coordinate 4,684,437, forward strand.
GGGCCAAGCCTAGTAAATTTTTTTTAAAAATCTACTTTTAGTTAAACGTTGCGTTTGTCACACCGCGGATTAATTATTTGATTTTTTTCTTTTTATAAACTGTTTAATTTATCGTATATAATATTTTTATTGTACACTCCGGGTCATATGCGTTGTATCTAACAATAAAAATTTTAAGCTGTATTTTTTGTTTAATGTTTAAAATTGTGTAATTGTATTTTGATTTGTTAATTCTAGGATTTCATCCGTAGTATATTATTCCGTATTAATATCGATCTAAACCCATCCCACCATATAATCCCGTCCTGTGAAATTAAACATTATTTTGTTATTTTTTTAAAAGTTTGCTTTCAAATGGTTTCTACAATATCTATATTTTTAAATTAGTGTGTTTTTATACCAACCCGTAAAAACAATTTATAATTATATCTTATACACCGGTTCGCTAATAACTTGTTCTATGATTCGGACTGAATAATTTATCAGACTTTGGTCTGGTTTTGACATACCGGTTTTTATTTGGAACCAATTCTATTAATTTTGGTTTAACTTCCGGTTCCGGTTTTGAAAGCATTAAGAAATTAAAAGCCCTAAAATGATTTATCGTTCCATCTTCTTCTCCGACGGCCTCCTCGCTATACCTTCTCCTCTGGTCAAGGACTCCAAAATCGCCGGTTATAGCTTCTATTCCGACGTCTTCTAATTTCGTCACTCTCCGTGTTATCTACAAGTATGTTTACGTTGAGCTTGATTCTCTGTTACGATGTCTTACCTCGTTAGAGACTTCACCTAGATTAATCGGGGCATATCGAGCTTGTTGTGATGTTTTAGGTAGTAGAATCGAGCTTAAAAAAGGTTGACAAATATCATTTTAGTTAGAAGAAGTTGACAAATATTGAAAGTGTAGAGAATACTGAATTGATATTCTTACCTATTTTTAGGAAAGCTAAATGATTTATAAGTTACTCGTTTGCTTAAATAGAGGAAACGAATTTGATCCTGTAACTATGTATGTTAAACCAAAATATTCTTAGTAATACATGTTGATAAATACGAAATCAATCATAGCAATTGTTAGGATTTTTTTTGTTTTGGAAAGTCGCATTAGTAGGGATCCGATATTCTAATCTGAAATTCTCGTTTTTTTTTTTTGGAAAATATCATTATTAGGATCCGAAATCACATTTGCGGGTCAAAATTCCGGGTCATTTTCTGGGTCAAAACGGGTCAAAATTTCGACCCGATTGGAGACCCCAAAAACTGCTGCAAAAATGTATAGTAGATATGTTAATGTTGAATTCAATAGAAGACGTTATATAAAGAGAGAGTAAAACATTTAACCTAGATATACATATAATGAACAATATATTAATGGTCCAATAGACCCAATAATTAAGGTGTTTGAAATTTTGATCCGCTTACGTTGTTACGTATCATTGTTGTTAGATTGACATATGTGACCACCTCTTGGCATTGATTAGAGAGATTCTACTTTTGGGGTTTGACTGTTTGAGTGGTGTGAGAGTAAAAAAAAAAAAAAATTGAGAAGAATTTTTACTGATATATAGAAGAAAAGTTATACTAAAAATAATAATTATTTCTTTGATAACAAAAATACTTTTCCTCCAATATGGTGGAGCCAAAAGAATTATTTTTATTCTCCTAATACCTTTGGATGTTTTTTTAGGTGATTGGATACCAAGTTTTTAAACCTTAAAAGAAAATGTGAGTGGTAAGACCGACATGTATTACATATCATTTTAAAAAAATTTTAGTTATAACAATTATTATTAATTTAAGACTTTGAGTTAGTTTTCGTAGAATTATTAAATCAAAACTAAACTGAAAACCATGAAAATGTATGTATTAACTATTAATAGTTAATATATGGGATATGCCTTTAGTCGAGTGGTTAAGTCCATTTGACTCCGTCTTCCCCACCGAAGTTCGATTCCACTCAGTCGCGTTACTCCGCATAGTAGGGATTGACTATAGATCGGACCTTGTAGAGATGTAAACTAAAATCTATTATTTTAAGCTTCTTGTTCGTTAATTATGCTTCCGCTTTCTATCATATATTAATTTTGTTGTTGTAATTCAAATTTCATTTGAGAAGAAAATTAAAATTAAATATTCAAACTTATTTATTAACGAACATTAATATTTTTGTTTCTTTTAATTTGAATTCTAAGACAAGATTGTAAACGAAAATATTAAAATGAAATCCGCAGATTTAAAACAAAAACATTTTCACAACATGCTAGACCATATTGTAAACATGTTATGGAATATACATTTTTATAACATATAATAGAATTATATTGAATTATTTTAAATAACGCATAGTCTTTACCGCAAAAATATTACCATCAAACCCTTTTGATACCTTGATATATATTTTTGGATATTATGAAAGACTAACCATAGAAGATTGAAAAATTAGTTCTCTCTTTTCTCTAAAGTTATCGTCTACTTTTAATAATTTTGGACTTTTTTGCCCCTATTTTAAAAATTTTTATTTCTCTTTTATGTTTATGTTTGATATCAGAAGAAGGAAATGAAAAATCTGTAGACAATGAAAGTCGTTAGACCTCCAACGACGCCCATCGTTCTGCCTCTCTTTTCATTTTCTTTTGAGACTCATGACAGTGCCAACGATGAACTCAAGACCAGCTCTGCCGAGACGGTGTCTTGACCTATGTGTTCGCCAACGATGAACTCGAGACTAGCTCCGCCGAGACGGTGCCATGACCCATGTGTTCGCCAACGATGAACTCGAGACTAGCTCCGTCTAGACGGTGCCTTGACCCATGTGTTCGCCAACAACTAACTGAAATTATTATGGTTGTTATAGAATCAAGATAGGGGAATGGATATCGTCGACGACAGTTTAATCAATTAAGCTGTGGAGTTCAAGACCTTGACAGAATTATGCAACGTGGAATTTACCAATTGGAGTTTTGAATAAATTAATCGAACAATATAGGGGTATGGGTATCGTCGACGACAACGACATTATCACATTCTTCTTGGTCAAGTCCGTAACGGATAACAATTTAATTAGCAATGTATATAAAATGCTAACATATCTTAAACACGACAACTATATTATCATGATAAATGTATACGCTAATGTAAAAGTTAGCGGAAAAATTAAATTACTAATGGAAATAACTAGGTTTAATATATAAGGTAGCTGATATAATCATATAATAAATGTTTTAACATGGTAAATGTTAGTTTACCACGTAACTTGTAAACTTAGCGCAACATAATGTGATTTATCATGTTAATCATGTCAGAGAAAGACTAATCTTTTTTATTGAACTGATATATACATAAATGAAAAACACTGAATCACAAATTTAAATCGATAAACATCCATTTAACACATAATATGTAAACTTACCGTGATAACAAATTATTTAGCATATAAAAAACATAGTAGATATACTGCTAACACAATAATTAACTATCTAAAACTATAACCGATTCGTCACCGGAAATTTGACTGTAGCTATTGTCGGATTCCATCTGAAATATTTATCTCGTCGATATCTATTTTATTATACCGCCTTGTTACATACGGAAGGGTATTTTCGTCCAGATTATATAAATTGATGAGAGAGAATTAATTATACAAAAAAACATGTTTATATTTTTAATTTTTCAGTCATCTATGTATTTAGATTAAATTAATCTTATATTTTTAGCAAATTTACCACATCAAATTAAATAACTACGAAATTAGGAATGCCACAACCTGCTATATCGTTTGTCATTCTAACAAACCACCAAAAATACGAAGAAATGATTTTCTCACTCTGACGAGGGAGTGAACCCGACCAAAACCCTTCCAAAGTAATAAACCTATTTTAATTATCCTAAAACTAAAAAACAAAAAAAAATTTATCATAAAACTGCGAGTAAAAGGGAGATTGAGTAGAGAGCCAAGACAAAACATAAAAAAGATTTTTTTTTTCGATAAGAAGAGCAAAAGAATCTATACTTTAAGAAATTAAATCCCACACAGCTTAATCAGCCAACGAGGTAAGGCCAAATCCCTATATATCCAACATCTTAAAGGAGGTATCTTCATTTTTCGTAAACCTCGAGATCTCAAATGATCCCAATTTTATTCAAAACAAGACCACCAAAAGTGTGTGTAGACTTTATTAAGATAGATCCAAAAATGAGTTTAAGTATTGTTTGAAAGAGATGTATTATATAATTCGTACGATGTCCCACAAGTCTCTGAAAAGTTGTTTTATTAGTTTACTTCTGCGTCATCCAACCGGATATTTCGGTGAAACAAGACAATACCAATATTTTTTCTTGTGATAAAAATAGTGACATTGTACTTTAACGTTGAAAATGACTATTGAGTTGTAAAAAGATGGATATATAAGAGCAGCTCCAATGGTGAATCTTAGACCATATCTTAGCATTGTATCTTAGGATTAAGCATTTAAAATTAAATAAAAAATGAATAAGAGGCTAAGATTTACGTTTTAACTAAGATGTTTTTTTAGTGTTAAGATGCATGCACGTGTCGCAATATGAATGGGCGAGAGAAAAGACAAACAAGGATGTGGCTTGTTTATCCTTGGCAGCCAAAATTGAAGAAACTGAAGTTCCAATGCTAATAGAACTTCTGGTGCTATAAATCTCTCCTCTTAAAATCGCTGCTGCTGTGGTTGTGTCGAGTGAGCAGTACACTTTGACAACTCTCCTCTTTTCTCACTACTTCAAAATGTAAAAACAATCCACCAAACTCATGAATCTATTTTTTTAATACCAAACACACACACACATATATAAAGCAGCCTTTGGTAGTTCAATTTCAAGGAAATACCAGTTGTGGAGAAGTTTGAACTCATTAAAGATAACACATTAATGTGTATATGTGTGTGCACTAACTTATTCATTGTAATGTGTTTTATTGATTGTTACTTGTATTGTAAAACATTCTTTTGCAACAACTTGAATTTTTTATTTTCTTAAAAATCCCTTGAATCTTAACCATTGGAGATGCTCTAACACTAAATATTAAAAGTAAACTTAAAGACAAAAACTTAACATCACGACTATGACCCACACTTTATTGTTTGCTACATAATTTCTCAAAACTCGGAATCAGTTTGGTGTTGTTCACACCTAGCTGGCTAGCTCCAAGCTCATATATAGTATCTTCATGATTAAGCAAATAAACCAAAATGTTTCAATACTTTTAGTCAAATTCGTACCCAAGAACATGAAAACTACATGTGGTCATGGTCATGTGGAAGAACTATTAATACGAACCCAAATTTCAGCATAATATATCTATTTCCTTTTATGAAAATGGCAATACAATTTCGTGGCATTTCATGGGACACTCGAAAGTTGTAACTAGAGTAGGATAAATAGAGTTTTGTCCTTAAGAAAGGGGAAAAAAAGAGAGAGTAGGCTAAATACAATCTTATTTTCGCTATATGCTCAAAGTTTTTTTTTTTTTTTTTTTTTTTTTTTTGATTATTACAATATTCCAAAGTTATTTTGAAACGGATACTTTATCTAATAAGATTCTCTCCACGACATATATGTGAATTGATATTTATTTGATTTCCTGATTATTTTTCGAACAAGAATTTAAGTTGTTTATTATCAACAACCAAAAAAAGAAAAAAAAAAAAAGAATTTAAGTGGCTCTAACAAGTCACACGTTGGCATGAGCAAACCAACGTAAGACCTACTTTTTTGTAACTACTAAAGACTAAAAATCCCTATAAGAATCAAAGAACATGGCTATATATAATTAGTGAAAACACATCTCAAAGTCTCAAAGAGAATTAAACAAACACAAAGATGTTTGAAGCCGGAGCATTATTTGGTTTCACCGGCACGACCATGGCGAGTCTTATGTTCTTCTGGTCAATGTACAGACAGTTTGTGCCATACCAACTCAGAGACTACTTGGAGAAATGTTTTTACAAGATGTTCGGTTTGGTCTCAACTTCTGTTCACATCAAATTCACTGAATACACAGAAGATAAAGGTCTCAAGAAAAGCCAAGCCTATGATTTGATACGCAACTACTTATCCTCGAAATCTACGGCCCGTGCTCAGAGGTTAAAGGCTAATGAATCAAAAAACAGCAAATCTTTGGTGCTTAGTTTGGACGATCACGAGGCTGTTGAAGATGTGTTCCAAGGTGTGAAGGTGGTGTGGTCTTTGAGCGTGTGGAAGAGTGATAATCAAGCTGATTCGAGCGAGAGAAGGTACTTGACTTTGAGTTTCCATAATCGGTATAGAGAGATGATCACAACGACTTATCTTGATCATGTTTTGAGAGAAGGGAAAGAGATTGGGTTGAAGAACAGAGAGAGGAAGCTTTACACTAATAATTCAAGTCAAGATTATTCGGCTTGGAGAGAAGGAAGATGGAGCAACGTTCCTTTTGATCATCCGGCAACGTTTGAGACTTTGGCTATGGATCTTGAGAAGAAAGAAGAGATTAAGAAGGATTTGATAAAGTTTACTAAAGGGAAAGATTACTATAGGAAGGTTGGGAAGCCGTGGAAGCGCGGTTATCTCTTGTTTGGACCGCCCGGGACAGGGAAATCGACGATGATATCCGCAATGGCGAATTTCTTGGAGTATGATGTGTATGATCTTGAGTTGACGACTGTGAAGGATAACTCGGAGTTAAAGAAGCTAATGTTGGATACAAAAGGGAAGTCTATAGTTGTGATTGAAGATATTGATTGTTCGCTTGATCTTACGGGACAGAGAAAGAAGAAGAAGGAGGAAGATGAGGATGAAGAGGATGAAGAAAAGAAAGCTGAGAAGTTGTTGAAGAGAGAAAGAGGTGAGAGAGAGAGTAAGGTTACTTTGTCGGGGCTATTAAACGCCATTGATGGGTTGTGGTCAGCTTGTAGTGGAGAGAAGATTATTGTGTTTACGACGAATTATTTGGATAAGCTTGATCCGGCATTGATACGTAGAGGAAGAATGGACAACCATATTGAGATGTCTTATTGTAGGTTTGAAGCTTTTAAGGTTTTGGCTAAGAACTACTTGGAGATTGAGTCACATGACTTGTATGGAGAAATCAAGCGGTTGGTGGAGGAAGTTGACATGTCTCCGGCTGATGTTGCTGAGAATTTGATGCCGAAATCTGATGAAGATGATGCAGATATTTGCCTTAGGAGGTTGGTTAAGTCTTTGGAGGAAGAGAAGGAGAAAGCAAGGAAGTTGGCTGAGGAAGAAAAGAAGAAGAAAGCAGAGAGGGATGCAAGGAGGAAGAAGAAGAAAGCAGAGGAAGAACACAAAAAGAAGAAGGAAACAGAGGAAAACGGCGACGTTTCTGGTGATAATGGTAACCATATTTGAGCAAAGATCTTTATCAGAAAAAGAAGGAGGAAAAAAGATTGGAGCGTAGATGTGATGAATTAATATTTGTGTCTACTCTTTCTTTAGGTTGTATTTTGGTATGGTGTTGTCAAATAAATTTTAAATGCAATGAAATAAGTTTATTGGTTCCTAAATATTCTATGTGTAAGTGTTCTTATCATAACTCCTTACCACCTCACTGAATGGTTACCCATAAGGTTCTTATCCTATCATCTTTATTTGATTTTAAAATATTTTAAATCATCATATAATACAGGAAGTTAATAAAAATCTTTTTTTTTTTTGCATATTTTGTGATTCGAATTTTAAAAACTAACATATATTACTCAATTAATGAAGAAAAAAGTGTGTTCACCCCACCTCAGCTAAATTTTTAAATAATAATTTAGAGTCATATTATAAATAAGACGAAATTGAATCTAAACCCGAGTGAGCATGAACTCTAACTTAACAAGCATCCAAATTTAAGAGTTTATATCGGTTTAATTCAGTTCTTTAGTTGAACCGTTTAATTATACTGGATATAATAAATTTATAAATTTTAAAAAGTTTAATTTATTATTATTGATATATATTTAAACTTTATAACAAGGTTAAAATATTATGAACGTTTAAACTTATAAAAGGTTTAAATTACTTCGGAACGGATTTGTATCGATATTAGTTTAAATTCAAAATATCATTAACCCGTGTTGTTTCATCATTTTATAATTTTGTCAACACCACCAATATTAGAATATTAGATATGTCGAATTAATTGATTTAATTATGATAATATAAAAAATTGATCTCGCGGTATTCCATGGGCTAAATCCTATAATTATATGGAAACCTTAACAATTTCTTAAAATAATTTTGATTTTTGATTTTATGAATCAACATTCCCAAAAGCAAGTTAAAATTTGTTGGAGGCAAACGAGAAGATGAAGAACATTTTTTTCTTTTGCGTTGTAATTTCTCAACTTAGGAGTCCTTTTTATTAGTTTATTTGGTATTTTCTATATAATTTTTAATTTTATATGTTATTTGTCCAGCGGGTTAAATCCTAGGATATAATACAAAATCTTAAAAAATAAATTAATTAGTATTTAATTATTTTATTTCAACCCTCATCTAATAAATAAGAAGGATTTTACCATGATATAAAATATAATTTGGAGAAATAAATATGCACTATAAGGAACAAATTTTACAATTCATAAATGCTCCAATACTCGTTACAAAAAAAAAAAGATCTTTCAATACTACGTGTTTATTCTGTATGTGAAACTTTTTTTTTCTTTCTTTATGTGAATATTATTTTCTGAAAATAGTATATCGACATAACAAGTATAAAATCTTTATTTGTAATTTTTTCTTTAAATTGGACAACAATAACAAACATTTCACTTCAAATTCTCACTATAAGTAGTCCTCTTTTGTAGCCACATTTCATCATCACTACTCTCTTTTCGCATATCTTTTAAGTTTTTTAATTTCTTTTTTACGTAAATAACTCTATCAAAAAGGAGAAAGCTTTAAAATTTAACCAGAAATGAAGATGCTCGTGGTTGTACAATTCTTCATAATCTCTCTTCTACTCACATCATCATTTTTTGTACTTTCAAGCGCTGATTCATGTAAGAGTATACTTAATCTAGTTGGTTGTTTATCATTTGAAACTAGTTTTCTGAAATTTGATTTGTGATGATGATAAATGAATTAGCAGCATGCGGTGGAAAGTGCGATGTGAGATGCTCAAAGGCTGATCGACAACATGAGGAGTGCCTTAAGGACTGCAATATATGTTGCCAGAAGTGTAATTGTGTTCCTTCGGGCACTTATGGAAACAAAGATGAATGTCCTTGCTACCGTGATTTGAAAAACTCTAAGGGCGAATCCAAGTGTCCTTGAACACGCTTTGAAGATCCTCATCGCATAGATAACATCTATGAATGAGAATATCACATCTATGTTTGATGTATGAAATAAATTGTGTGAGCTTAATGAAACATTTGTTTATCTTTAATCCGATTCCTAAACACATGCATCAAGACTAAATCATGTCAAGTTTTATATATCTCAGCTTCAATTCTACTAAAACCAACAATTTGGGATACTATGAATCATAATCCAAAATCTACAAGGGTACTAGGATTAACCGATTAAGCGTCTAAAAAACCACCACAAAAAAATGAACTCTCTCACCTTGGTCGATTCCAATCTCATCACCAACTAAACATTAATCCGCAATCCGCATCTGACGTGCCTAAGGACCCATGGGACGACCTCCTCCTCCTCTCTGCATCACCATCTTCAGGTTGACAACTCTCCATTCAGCGAGTAACCATTGGTTCATGGTCTCAGCTCATTAACATTGGTGAACACAGGGCTTCCTCAAAGCAGGCGTTGCCTCAACCATTTTATAAGAACCCTACAAATTAACCATAAGGAATCATTTGCTAACAACAATTTCCATTATCTGATTATTATACGATCAAAACCTCAAATGCGATCAAACACCAAATAATCTTAGCCTATGACATGTTAGCTTAAACCTGTTTGATAATTTTCTGCCATATTAAAATGGATTTGACATTAGGTTAATCACTCCTGTAGGGTTATGCTGGGAAAAGTTACTTTCAGAGTCTATGGATATAAACAACAAGAAGCAAGAAGACAGTTTCTCATGGACAAGTGCAGTGAAACAGCGGATGAATCTGCCTGTTTTTTTTTTTGCAGACTATGCTATTTTTCTGGCCAAAGCATTGAAAACTTCACCACACATCTCTCTTGTGAAGAACATACACTAAAGGTAAGCATCCTCAATACATTTGTCTACGGCTTCAAAATAGTAGATGAATGATCATTTCTAAGTGGTTTGAAGTAGATTTAAATTGTCCATTTAAGAGTTATATCCAATTTAGTGAAGACATGTCATTCTGACGAGTAGAAGCATTTGCACAGATTGAATTGAGTTAAAACACTTTTCCATCTCGAAATAGTGCATTTTTTAGATGAATGTATTTATTATTCAACGTATTTTTTATTCATCCAAGTGTATAAATACATTGGTCCATTTGATTCAACAGCGTCTTGTCGATACCAAATTTGACCCCATGTTATCCTTTACCACTGGTCTCAAGCAGGAGTTAGGTTATTTGTCATGATACAACCAAAGACGTGAAGATGTTTGGAGGTAGATCAGGCTTCTCTTGATTCTCATCCGAAGAATGCTATTCTTCCATGGTGAAGGAGCAACAAAAGACTTAAGTTGATTTCAGAAAATCGAAGAATAGGTTGAAGAAGATAAAGAGGAAGTTGAAGAAGAGGAGTACCAAATTAGCATCTCGATGGGGACGTGAACAAGACCAAGAAGAAGAGTCGGGGGTGCTTTTCTTCTCTTCCATATGGTGAATTTTCTGTTCGACTTGTAGCGGTTGGTTTAACTTATACTACTTATGCTTATATGTTCAAGTCCTTTTTTCTTATTATTTCTATAACTTATCGTCGTATTTATATATGTATCTATCATCAAATGACTCATAATGTGACAAAGATGTTTGTATCGATCGGTGATAACGTAGTGGTACGGTAAAAATAATGAGTGTGAATGTATAACGGTAAAAGTGGACATTTTTTTTTCTTTTCTGTTTTATTACTTAATTATTTACTCCAGATTTGTAACCAAATCTGTTGATCAATCAATCAATGATACTACAAATCAAACAACCATAATTAAAAAGACTCAACAATAATCAAGTGCAAGTACAAACAATGATGTAACCAGCAAGAACTTTGTTCCTTGGAAGCGTCTCCGAAGCATGCAGGAAGGGTTTTAAACCTCTTGTCAACAGCCAAATTCATATTTCCATTATCATAGTTGTTTTTGTTACGTTGTTGTGTTTATTGTGTTGCTCATCTCCTTGTTAGCAACAACGTTGCCACTATACTTGTTAACTTTCGTGTTGCCTCCACTTTTGAAGTCAGTCCTTTGGAAAACGTGTTGAACTCTTGCTCATATCTTCAGTTTTGCTTTCATATCTTCGGTTAACGTCCAATGTTCTTAACAAATTAAGATATATTACAACCCCTAATAATGGGCTTTCTATAAAACTTGTCATTTTCCTCGGAATATAGAGATATTAAACTATCAAATATTGATTTGAATTTTGTGCATACATTAGAAGGAATTGATCGCCTAAATGATCTCAAAAGCTAAAAGAGCCCTCTCCTCATTGCTTTATCCTTTGTTAATTCATAGTTGCACTTTTTTCCTCATCAACGCCAAAACAAAACTAGCTCGTCCTATATATGTTCGAACTTGGTAATATTCTAGTGATCTCTAGTCTCTTTGTGGCTTGACACTCGACGTAACATAAGGAATTTATATTAGCTATAGTTCACTTGCGACATATATAATTTTTAAAATTCAATAACCTAACCATGTTTATGAGATTTGGGATGAAGTAAATCGTGATGGACGACAAAAAGATTTGGGATCAAAATATTTACGCGTACTTAAATTATATAAAAAAAATATTTTTGTACTATGACATTTGATTTAGCAAATTTCATTTCATTTTCCTTGGTTAAAGTTTATTGTTTTATATATATTCATCATAAAGGGACTAGCACATAAGATAAAAGAACAGAGGTTGCATACATTCCGTAGGGCTAAACAGAGCAAGTTTTAAAAATATTGAGTACCTTGGAACCATAAACCCCAAGTATTAGTGGAACGCA